>NC_069079.1:78575370-78886293 GCF_025698485.1 Gossypium arboreum | reverse complement strand
GTTAAGTACATACCTATACAAAGTATCCGTTCCACAACACTTACCAACATGTCACCTTCGTTTTAGGTACTCACCTTATTCACTTAAGATTTACCCGTTGAACACATCGGAATATGATTCGAATACACTGATTTCATGCACATAAGTGCCATACCCACAGCTAGACAAACTCAATAACTTGCGGAAATTATGTAGCCAAGCTACCATGTAACCCGCCCATAAGTGAACTCGGACTCAACTCAACGAGTTCGGATGCCTAGTTACATCTCACGAACTAGGACTCAACTCAACAAGCTCGGAACTCAAATATCTTAGTGACATGTCATTTGTACTCTAATATTTTGCCGAGGTTCAAATGGGCTTTTTCCTAGATCACACATCTTTTCCGTCTTCCACGGAATATCGAAACCGATACTCGGTTCATATTTAACAAGTAGCACACATAATTTGCATATTACTCAATAATAAGCACAAAGCATAATATTTCATGATATTAATCATCATATCATATAAATAACATTAAATTACTTAAAATGACAATTATGTTACTACATTTACACCTGAACTTACCTCGTATGCGAAAATGGTCATTTTTATCATTTTGTCCACAACTTGGTATTTTGCCGATTTTGGCCCGAATTTCGATTTTCCTTGCTCTATCATTTCAAACATAGCCTAATTCATTTTATTCAAATCAAACCAAAATCATATTTTGGCAAAATTACAATTTTGTGCCCCTAAACTTTCACATATTTACACTTTTGCCCCAAATCTCGTAAATTAAACTTCCCCCTATTTTCTTATGTTTTGTGACATGTTGATCATTTTCCCTTCTATAGCAATATCCAATTCTCACTCTAACATGTATTTATGAACATTAGGTATTTTTACCGATTATGTCATTTTAGTCGTTTTTACGTAAAATCACTTAGCAAAAGTTGTTTAACACCATCTCAAGCTTCATATTCTACCATAAAACATCAAAATTCATGCATATCATTCATGGGAAAATTTTTAAATATAAACCCTAGCTCAAAATATTGGTAGAAATAGGTAAACCGAGCTACGAGGATTTCAAAAATGTAAAAAAATTAAAAACGAGCATAGAAATCACTTACAATCAACGCTTAAAAGTGTTGAAACCCTAGCTATGGTGGAGAGAAAAATTCAGCAGCAACTTATGGAGAAGATGATCATTTTTTTGTTATTTTTCCCATTTTATTTCATTTAATATCCAAATGACCAAAATGCCCTTCCTTACTAAACTTTCAAAAATTTCATCCATGTCCAATTTTTGTCCATAAACTTAGAAATTGGTCAAATTGCTATTTAAGACCTCCTAATTAATATTTCAAAGCAATTTCATACTAGAAACTTCTAGAATACAAGTTTTGCAACTTATTCAATTTAGTCCCAAATTTCAAATTAAGCACTTTATGCATAGAATTTCTTCACGAAGGTTTCATACAATCATGCAATCATATCATAGACCTCAAAATAATTATAAAATAATTATTTCTATCTCAGATTTGTGGTCTTGAAATTGCTATTCTGATTAGGCTGTAATTCGGGATATCAGAACTCTCCCCCCTTTAGGGATTTTCGTCCTTACAAATCTTACCGAAAAAGTGGTCTTCACTTAGATTCCTCAATTTCATATTCGGTGCTGAAGAACTTTCACTCAGGCAGTGCCTCCAATATATCTCTTTAATTTCTCATATATTCTGAAAGCTTACGGACTCATCTCTCAATTATTCTTAAATTTTCAGCCCTTCTCAGTTTTCCTTGTCATCTTGACATAAAACCTGTGGCAATGGTGGTGTGCATGTCTAGGATTGGATCCGAAGGAAGCTTGCTACTTAAGCAGTCCGACGGACTCACCTCCTCTTCTTCCTGGTTTCCTACTTGGTGCACAGCTCCTATTCACCTTAACCTGCTTTAAAAAGTATCTTTTACAACCCCAACTAAGTTTTCCAAACCAAGTAAAATGGAACGTTTTGAACGCATCGATGTGGCGCACCGGATCCGGTCATAATGTCTAGGCCGGGTTTGGGGTGTTACAAGGAGCTTCAATCAACAATGCCTTTAACTTGTCAAAACTCTATTGACACTTCTCAGTCCATTCAAACTTGACATACTTTTGTAGCAATCTTGCCAGTGGGGTAGCTGTCATGGAAAATCCCTCTAGAAATCGTCTATAATATTCAGCAAGACCAAGAAAACTTCTGACTTCTGATACATTTCTAAGAGGCTTCCAATCAACAATGGCTGAAATCTTGCTCGGATCAACACTTATACCTTCACCTGAGACAATATGTCCAAGAAAACCAACTTCTCGTAACCAGAACTCACTTTTGCTGAACTTGGCATACAACTGATTATCTCTCAGAATCTGTAAAATTGTTCTCAAATGCTCTGCATGCTCAATCTCATCATGAGAATAAATTAAGATATCATCAATGAACACAACTACAAACTTATCCAAGTACGGTCTAAAAATTCGGTTCATTAAGTCCATGAAAATGGAAGGAGCATTAGTTAAGTCAAATGGCATCACAAGGAACTCATAATGACCATACCTAGTCTAGAAAGCAGTCTTTGGGACATCTAACTCTTTAACTCGCAACTAATAATATCCTGATCTGAAATTTATCATGAAGAACATAGTGGCTCCCTTCAATTGATCAAAAAAATCATCAATTCTAGGCAGTGGATATTTTTTCTTTACTGTTACCTTCTTAACTTGCCAATAATCTATGCACAATCTCATCAATCCGTCTTTCTTTTTCACAAATAGCACTAGTGCACCCCATGGTGAACTACTAGGTCTTGCAAAGCCTTTATCTATTAATTCCTACAACTGAACTTTCAATTCTTTCAATTCCAATGGGTCCATTCTATAAGGAGCAATAGAAATGGGTGTGGTACCTGAAATCAACTCAATACCAAATTCAACTTCTCTAACAGGAGGCAAACCTAGTAGTTCTTCCGGAAACACATCGAGAAACTCACATACCACAGGCACTGATTCAATTTTCAATACTAGATCTTTAGTGTTCAACACAAAAACAAGATATGCTTCACATCCTTTTCTCAAACATTTCTGAGCAGACATAACAGAAATCATGGCAAATGAACTGTAATATCCCAAATTAGGGCCTAATCAGACTAGTGGTTTCGTGACCACAAATTCGAGGTAGAAAAATTTATTTTATTATCATTTTAAGGACTATGGCATGATTTCATGATTGTGTGAAAATTTCGTTTAGAAATTTTATCGATAGAGGGTCCAATTTGATATTTAGGACTAAATTGCAAAAGTTGTAAAATGTGTGTTCTAGTTCACAAAGGTATTAAGTACTTGTGAGTAATGGGTTTTTAAAGTGGAGGTCCTTGGATAGTAATTAGACCATTATGCTAGTTTGGACAACAATACCTAAAGGAAGATAAAACACCATAGTTTTTAATTAAGGGCATTTTGGTCATTTAGTTATTAAAATGAATTAAAAACAAAATTAAAAGCCATTTTTTGTCCATATTCTTCATTAGGCCGAAATTTCAAGGAATCTCCATATCTAGGGTTTGTTTCAGGCTTCCAAGCTCCATAGTAAGTGATTCCAAGCCCTGTTTTTAATGTTCTTTATGTTTTTGGAATCTCGGTAGCTCGATTTAACTTATGCTAGCAATAATTCAACCTAGGGTTCATATTTGGAAAAATACCCATAGGTGAAATTTGTGTATTTTGGTGTTTTATGATAGAATATGAGGTTTTAAATTATGTTAGACAACATGTGCTACTCGGTTTTAAGTGAAAATGAGTAAAAGGGCTTAATCGGTAAAAATACCTAATAGTCATAAGTACATGTTAGAGTGTGAATTTAATGTTGCCATAGAAGGGAAAAATGATCAGCATGTCATAAAACATAAGAAAATAGGATGAGGTTTAATTTACGAGCCTTGGGGAAAAGTGCAAATATGTGAAAGTTTAGGGGTAAAATGGTAATTTTGTCAAAGTTCGTACTAAGGGCTGTTTTGATGAATGTATGTATAAAATAAAATTAATTTGGCATTATAGATCAAGAGAAACTACATTCAAGTTGTGATCAAGGGAAAAATAAAGTTTACGAGGAATAGGCTCGATTGCTAAAATTTTGTATCGAGGTAAGTTCATGTGTAAATAAGGTAACATAATTTTTAATTTAAGTGATTTAATGTTATTTATATGACATGATACTTATTATCATGAAATATGATGTTTTGTAAATTATTATTTGGTGATATGCAAATTATGTGAACAACTTAATAAGTAAGAGATGTTAGCAAGTATCGATTTCTATATTCCGAAGACGGCGATCAAAATGTGTAATTGAAAAGAATCTCGTTTGAACCGTGGGAATAGATTAGGGTACAAGTGACATGTCACTAGGATGGTTGAATTCCGAACTCGTTGAGTTAAGTCCGAGTTCGTGAGATGTAACTAGGCGTCTGAACTCGTTGAGTTTAGTCCGAGTTCACTTATGGATGCGAACGCCCGAGCTCGTTGTGTTGAGTCCGAGTTCGTTTATGGACGGGTTACATGGTAGCTTGGCTACATAGATTTCAAAAGCTATTGAGCTTGTTTAGCTATGAGTATAGCACTTATTGCACATTATCCGTGTATCCAAAATCATATTCCGATGTGTTCAATAGGAGATCTCTAATAGAATAAGGAGAATACCTAATACGAAGGTGACATGTTGGTAAGTGTGATGAATAAGAAAATTTGACAGGTATGTGTTTAAACCCTCGGGTTGAGAATTTAGTATGATGAAATTGTAGTAAGATATTAAATGCAAATGTAACATGAATGTCTTGGTGTTGTTTATGCAAATAATGTTTATGTTGAATGGCATGATTATGTTACTTGTTATTTGTATATGAACTTACTAATCATTTATGCTTACTCCCTCCTTTTTCTTCATTGTAGTTTTGACAAGTCAGCTTGAGAATCGGGATAGGTCGAAGGCTCGTTCACACTATCCGAAGACCTAAATTGGTAAAATGACTTGTATATTTTGAGTGTGGCATGTATAGCAATATACTCACTTTGTGTAAATGATCATATGATATGGTTATGGTTTGGTAAGAAAAGGGTTTGTAAATGATTAGCTATTGGAATGGCTAATCAAGTTTATATATGATAACATGTATGCTTAATGTATTACCTACTCCATGGAAAATCATAAAATGGTGAAATTTGCTATAAAACAGAGTCATACAGCAACAGTGATGTGAATTTGAAAAATCACTAAAAATAGTAGAAATGTAATTAATGATGAGTAAGTTATAAAATTGAAGCATGATGAGTCTATGTTCATATGGATGGAACAAAACAGGTAAATGAGTTATAGTTTATGAGATATTTAAGTTTTAGTGGAACAGGGTCATAGTAGTCTCTGAATCCCCTGTTCTAAATTTAAAAATTCACCAAAAATTGTACGAAAATAATTATAATTTTTAATCTATATGTGCGTATTCCTTATTGAGTCTAGTTTTATTAGGAACAAACATAATAATTATTAATACTCTGTATAGAGAGATATCTAGTTCGTAATACACAGGGGTCAGAGTAGTCGAACCCTAAAATTGGGGAGACTTTAACTAATAAACTGTACTAATTGGACTGAGAAAAAATTATAGAAACAAATTAGTAGATAGATATATGAATCTAGTTTTAGGAAAAATTTACGAATCTTAATTTCGAGTTTTAGAACTCGAGATATGAATTTTTAAGAGACTGTGACGCAGTTAGCCAGCTTGTTAGAAAATTTGAAAAATAAATTGTTTGAGCTGTTTAATTAATGAATTAAGTTTAGTAACACCTCAAGCTCGACTTTGGCGACGGTGTAGGGCGTGAGGGCATTACATTTAGTGGTATCAGAGTCAGGTTTAGTCGGTTCTCAGAATAACGTGTTGTATGTACGGGTTTTGCTATACATGCCATGCCATATATGTATATTGTGATAGTGTGACGACTTCTGATCTTTTAAATGATTTTTTTATAGTAAATGGATCCCAATCTAGCTGTGGCTGATGATGTAGAGAGTAATGCACCAACTCTGTCTGAAGGAGCGGTGCCAACTGAAAATCCACCTCCTACTGTTGGTCAAGGAGGAGGAGAAGAGGCTCGGGAAGCCTTTCTCTAGATGATGAATGCCTGGTATACTGAGTTTGTTCGTATGAACCCGAATGCACAGCCTCCCCCACCTCCCCAGATTCCTCAACCAGTACTCCCGATGCCTCAAGGTGTAGATCTGATGAAATTTCACAGAACTCTAGTTGACAGAATTCGTAAGAAGGGGCCGAAGAATTTAGGGCAAATGTTGATGATGATGCAGATAAAGCAGATTTTTGGCTTGAGATTCTATTCGGGTATTTGATGTATTGTCTTGTACACCTGAGGAATGCTTGAAATGTGCTATACCATTGTTGAGAGATTCAGCCTATCATTGGTGGAAGACGTTGATTTTAGTAGTACCGAAAGAGAAAGTAACTTGGGAGTTCTTTCAAGAAGAATTTCGGAAGAAATACATCAGTGAAAGATTTTTTGATCAAAAGCGTAAAGAGTTTCTTGAATTGAAGCAAGGGAACATGACAGTTACTGAATACGAAAGGGAGTTCGTCAGGTTGAGTAAGTATGCTATAGAATTTATTCCTACAGAGGCTAAAATGTGTAGACGAAGAAGACGGACTCAATGAAGACATTAAAGTATTTGTTGGGATTCTCGAATTAAAAGAAATGGTAGTACTTGTTGATCGAGCTTGCAAGGCTGAAGAACTACTCAAAGAGAAGAAAAAAGTAGAGGCTAAGACTAGAAATTGGAAGAAAAGATCGACGAGCAGTTCATTCTCACAGTAATCTAGAAAATCTAGAAATATGAATCCTCATTCTCAGGTTTCGGCTGGACAATCATATGGAAACTCTAAGAAGCAAAATGTGGGTTTTAAATCTTAGACTACTTCCGTGGCTAGTGTGGGAAATTCAAGATTTGTTAAGCCTGAGTGCCAGCGGTGTGGTAGAAATCACTTTGGCCCATGTAGAGCGAATGAATGTTTTCGGTGGGGTTCTCTGAATCATTTTATTAGAGACTGCCCAGAGAGAGTTGAGAAAGAAAAATTTCAGAGTGTAAAAGCTAGTGGTGCAGACTCGAGGGGAATATATTCGAGAAAAGCTAGAAATGAAGCAAGCAGTAAGAATGTAGTCAAAGATTCAGCAGCTAAACCTGAAGCAAGGGCTCCAGCTAGAACTTATGCCATAAAGGCACGTGAAGATGCTTTATCACCTGATGTGATTACTGGTATATTTTCTCTTTATGATGTTAATGTTAATGCTTTGATTGATCCCGATTCTACTCATTTATATGTGTGCATGAAATTGGTGTCTAGTATGAATATACCTGTTGAATACACAGAATTTATGATTAGAGTGTCGAATCCATTAGGCAAATGTGTGATAGTTGATAAAGTATGCAAGAAATGTCCTTTAATGATTGGGGTCATTAATTTCTGGCCAACTTGATGTTGCCGTTTGATGAATTTGATGTCATTTTGGGTATGGATTGGTTGACATTGCATGATGCTATAGTAAATTACAAAGAAAAGGTTATAGAATTAAAGTGTGAAAGTGGTAAAATTCTGCGGGTTGAATCAGGCAAATCAGAGGCATTATCTAGTGTGATTTCTTCGATGTCGGCTCAGAGATATTTGAGGAAGGGTTATGAAGCTTATTTGGCATATGTAATTAATACGAAAGAAATTGAAAAGAAAGTTGAATCAGTGCCAATTGTGTGTGAATTCACGGATGTATTTCCAGAAGAGTTGTCGGGTTTGCCTCTAGTTAGGGAATAGAATTTGGTATTGAGTTGATACCGGGAACAGCTTCTATCTCGATTGCTCCATATAGAATGACACCAGCAGAGTTGAAAGAATTAAAGTCGCAATTGCAAAAGTTGACTAATAAAGTTATTTGTGAAAAAGAATGATGGTTCTATGAGATTGTGTGTTGACTATCAGTAATTAAACAAGGTGACAATCAAGAACAAGTATCCGTTGCCAAGAATTGATGATTTGTTTGATCAGCTAAAAGGAGCAACATGGTTTTCAAAGATTGACTTGAGATCTGGATACTACCAGCTGCGAGAAAAAGAGTCGGATGTACCTAAAACTGCTTTTAGAACAAGGTACGGTCATTATGAATTTTTAGTTATTCCATTCAGGTTAACAAATGCTCTTGCTGTGTTTATGGAATTGATGAATCGCATATTTCGGCCATACTTGGACAAATTTGTTGTGGTATTTATAGATGACATCTTAATTTATTCGAAAGATGAGACCGCGCATGCCGACACTTGAAGATAGTTTTGCAAACTTTACGAAATAAGCAGTTATGTGCCAAGTTTAGTAAAAGTGAATTTTGGCTTCGGGAAGTTGGAATTTTGGGTCACATTATTTCAGGTTATGGTATACGGGTTGATCCTAGTAAAATTTCGGCCATTGTTGATTGGAAACCACCAAAAAATGTAACCAAGGTTAGAAGTTTCTTGGGGCTAGCTGGGTATTATTGGCAGTTTGTAAATGGATTTTCTATAATTGCTGCTCCTATGACTAGACTACTCCGAAAGGATGTTAAATTTGAGTGGATGGAAGAATGTCAACAGAGTTTTGAAGAATTGAAAAAGTTATTAACTGAAGCACCAGTGTTGGTACAACCCGAATCAGGTAAAGAATTTGTGGTGTATAGTGATGCTTCTGGAAATGGCTTAGGATGTATACTTATGCAAGAAGGAAAAGTGGTGGCTTATGCTTCGAGGCAATTAAAATCTCACGAAAGGAATTATCCGACTCATGATTTGGAATTGGCTGCTATAGTGTTTTCTTTGAAGATTTGGTGACATTATCTGTATGGTGAAAAGTACCGAGTATATACCGACCATAAAAGTCTTAAATACTTTATGTCACAAAAAGACTTGAATTTGAGACAGCAAAGATGGTTGGAGTTATTGAAAGATTACGAGCTTGTTATAGACTACCATCCGGGAAAAGCGAATGTGGTTGCCGATGCTTTGAGCAGAAAGTTGCTATTTACTTTGAGAGCTATGAATACTCAGTTAAAGGTATCAAATGATGGTTCGATTCTAACAGAGTTAAGAGCAAGACCGATGTTTTTACAAGAGATTTGTAAAGCTTAAAAAAATGACCAAGATTTGCAAGCCAAGAGAAAGCAATGTGAAGCTGATACAGGATCAGATTTCAGAATCGGTTCTGATAGCTGCTTGATGTTTAAAAACCGGATTTGTGTACAGAAAAATGATGAATTGATTCAAAAGATTTTGCATGAAGCACATAATGGTTGTTTGGTAGTTCACCCGGGCAGTACGAAAATGTATAATGACTTGAAGAAAATGTATTAGTGGAATGGAATGAAAAGAGATATCTTCGAGTTTGTATCAAAGTGCTTAATTTGTCAACAAGTGAAAGCTGAACACCAAGTACCTTCGGGACTACTCCAGCCTATCATGGTTCCTGAATGGAAATGGGATCGGATTACTATGGATTTTATATCAGGGTTGCCGTTAACTCCAGGGAAGAAAAATGCCATATGGGTAATAGTTGACAGACTAACTAAATCAGCTCATTTTATTCCGGTACGTATGGATTATTCTCTTAATAAGTTGGATGAATTGTATATTAAAGAGATTGTTAGACTTCATGGAATACCTTTATCAATCATTTCGGATAGAGATCCGTGATTTACTTTGCTATTTTGGAAAAAGTTGCAAGAGGCATTAGGTACGAAGTTGAATTTCAGTACTTCCTTTCATCCACAAACTGATGGATAGTCAGAGAGAGTGATTCAGATTCTTGAAGACATGCTCAGATGTTGTGTATTGGAATTTCAAGGTAGTTGGGAAAGGTATTTACCATTGGTAGAATTTGCTTATAATAATAGTTATCAGACAAGTTTGAAGATGGCACCTTATGAAGCATTGTATGGTCATAAATGTCAGACGCAATTGTATTGGACTGAACTCAAGGAAAATCAGATTTATGGAGTTGATCTAATAAAAGAAACGAAGAAAAAGTGATAGTGATTTGGGATTGTTTGAAAGCTGCATCGGATAGACAGAAATCTTATGCGGATTTGAAACGAAAGGAAATCGAATTTCAAGTTGGTGATAAGGTATTTTTAAAAGTGTCTCAATGGAAGAAAGTTCTTAGATTTGGACGGAAGGGCAAGTTCATTCCGCGTTTTATTGGATCGTATGAAATAATTGAAAATGTTGGACCAATAGCTTATCGGCTAGCATTGCCATCTGAATTACAGAAGATGCATGATGTGTTCCACGTATCTATGCTACATCGGTATAGTTCGGATCCTTCACATATAATTTCACCGATAGAAATTGAGCTACGACTGGATATGACTTACGAAGAAGAACCGATTAAGATTTTAGCTCAAGAGGTCAAACAACTAAGAAATAAAAATGTCGCTCTCGTGAAAGTATTGTGACAAAAGCACGGGGTAGAAGAGACTACGTGGGGACCGGAGGAAACCATGAGAAATCAATACCCACACCTGTTTACCGGTAAGATTTTCGAGGATGAAAATCCTTAAAGGGGGGAGAGTTGTAATATCCCGAATTAGGGCCTAATCGGAATAGTGGTTTCGTGACTACAAATCCGAGGTAGAAAAATTTATTTTATTATCATTTTAAGGTCTATGGCATGATTGCATGATTGTGTGAAAATTTCGTTTAGAAATTTTATCGATAGAAGGTCCAATTTGATATTTAGGACTAAATTGCAAAAGTTGTAAAATGAGTGTTCTAGTTCACAAAGGTATTAAGTACTTGTGAGTAATGGGTTTTTAAAGTGGAGGTCCTTGGATAGTAATTACACCATTATACTAGTTTGGACAAAAATACCTAAAGGAAGATAAAACACCATAGTTTTTAATTAAGGGCATTTTGGTCATTTAGTTATTAAAATGAATTAAAAACAAAATTAAAAGCCAATTTTTGTCCATATTCTTCATTAAGCCAAAATTTCAAGGGTTATCTATAGCTAGGGTTTGTTTCAATCTTCCGAGCTCCATAGTAAGTGATTCCAAGCCCGATTTTTAATGTTCTTTACGCTTTGGAATCCCGGTAGCTCGATTTAACTTATGCTAGCAATAATTCAACCTAGGGTTCATATTTGGAAAAATACCCATAGGTGAAATTTGTGTATTTTGGTGTTTAATGATAGACTATGAGGTTTTAAATTATGTTTGACAACTTGTGCTACTCGATTTTAAGTGAAAACGAGTAAAAGGGCTTAATTAGTAAAAATACCTAATAGTCATAAGTACATGTTAGAGTGTGAATTTGATGTTGCCATAGAAGGGAAAAATGATCATCATGTCATAAAACATCAGAAAATAGGATGATGTTTAATTTACAAGCCTTGGGGTAAAAGTGAAAATATGTGAAAGTTTAGGGGTAAAATGGTAATTTTGCCAAAGTTCGTACTAAGGGTTGTTTTGATGAATGTATGTATTAAATAAAATTAATTTGGCATTATATATCAAGAGAAACGAGATTCAAGTCGTGATTGAGGGAAAAACAAAGTTTACGAGGAATAGGCTCGATTTCTAAAATTTTGTATCGAGGTAAGTTCATGTGTAAATAAGGTAACATAATTTTTATTTTAAGTGATTTAATGTTATTTATATGACATGATACTTATTATCATGAAATATGATGTTTTGTAGATTATTATTTGGTGATATGCAAATTATGTGAACAACTTGATAAGTATGAGATGTTAGCAAGCATCGATTTCTATATTCCGAAGAAGGCGATCAAAATGTGTAATTGAAAAGAATCCCGTTTGAACCGTGGTAATAGATTAGGGTACAAGTGACATGTCACTAGGATGGTTGAGTTCCGAACTCGTTGAGTTGAGTCTGAGTTCACTTATGGATGCGAACGCCCGAGCTCGTTGAGTTGAGTCCGAGTTCGTTTATGGGCAGGTTACATGGTAGCTTGGCTACATAGATTTCAAAAGCTATTGAGATTGTTTAGCTATGAGTTTAGCACTTATTGCACATTATTCATGTATCCGAAATCATATTCTGATGTGTTCAATGGGAGATCTCTAATAGAATAAGGAGAATACCTAATACGATGGTGACATGTTGGTACATGTGATGAATAAGAAAATTTGACAGGTATGTGTTTAAGCCCTCGGGTTGAGAATTTAGTATGATGAAATTGTAGTAAGATATTAAATGCAAATGTAACATGAATGTCTTGGTGTTGTTTATGCAAATAATGTTTATGTTGAATGGCATGATTATGTTACTTGTTATTTGCATGTGAACTTACTAAGCATTTATGCTTACTCCCTCCTTTTTCTTCATTGTAGTTTTGATAAGTCGGCTTGAGAATCGGGATAGGTCGAAGGCTCGTTCACACTATCCGAAGACCTAAATTGGTAAAATGGCTTGTATATTTTGAGTGTGGCATGTATAGCAATATACTCACTTTGTATAAATGATCATATGATATGGTTATGGTTTGGTAAGAAAAGGGTTTGTAAATGATTAGCTACTGGAATGGCTAATCAAGTTTATATATGATAACATGTATGCTTAATGTATTACCTACTCCATGGAAAATCATAAAATGGTGAAATTTGCTATAAAATAGAGTCATACAGCAGCAGTGATGTGAATTTGAAAAATCATTAAAAATAGTAGAAATGGAATTAAATGATGAATAAGTTATGAAATTTAATCTTGATGAGTCTATTTTCATATGGATGGAACAAAACAGGTAAATGAGGTATATTTTATGAGATATTTAAGTTTTGGTGGAATAGGTTCATAGTGGTCTCTGAATCCCCTGTTCTGAATTTAAAAATTCACCAAAAATTGTACAAAAATAATTGTAAGTTTTACTTTATATGTACATATTCCTTATTAAGTCTAGTTTTATTAGAAACAAACATAATAATCATTAAAACTCTGTACAGAGAGATATCTAATTCATAATACACAGGGGTCAGAGTAGTCGAACCCTAAAATAGGAGAGACTTTAACTAATAAACTGTACTAATTGTCCTGACAAAAAATTCTAGAAAAAAATTATTAGATAGATATACGAATCTAGTTTCAGGAAAAATTTACAGATATTAATTTCGAGTTTCAAAACTTGAGATATGAATTTTTAAGCAACTGTGATTCAGTTTGTAACACCCCGAATTTGGGCCTAGAAGTATTGGGACTCAATAAAATGTATGGTTTTAAAACACTAAAACGGAACGTGGGTTTTCAACTCCAATGTGGCACGTCAGATTCGGCCATAACGTCTGGGCCGGGTTTGGGGTGTTACATTTAGTGGTACCAGAGCCTAGGTTGCAACAACTCGGCTGTGGATCGGGTTCAAAAATCTTTTTGAAAACTTAGGCCTAAGAAGGGTATTTTTGGAAATGGTTTTTGGAAAGTTCATTTCCAAAATGTTTTATAGAGTATACATGTTAAAATGGTTTAAATTTTTCTGGGTTTCTGAAATTTGGTAACCGAAGAAGTGGCACACTGAATCCCCGGCACCAAGTCTGTAAGTATTTTTGTTCCTCATATTACACTGTATTAAGATATTACTGTAGATAGAACTGAGACCATATCATGACATTATGACTAGGGCAACCCTAAAAACTCTAGAATACCGAGACTGTAGCTAGGCTATGATTACGTGAAAATAGAAACTTTAAAATACTATCTCGCATAAGACATATGAATAAATAGTAAAATTTTTGAGATCTTGGTAGTTAATTGATATGTACTGGTAATGTAGAGTATTGATATGGATTCGAGGGTAAGCAAAGTCTACCAACTTCGGGTTGCGGTAACTCGAGCTTGGTCTTGAGGCACGGCGAGTTAGTAAGGCAAGTGGTAGAGGAAGTATTGGATACCAAACTTAAGGAAATTAGGGAAACGCTTCAAGCAGGGTGCATGGAGTGTAAGAAAAAGGAAGGATTCTAGTTCTTAGAAAACCAAGCCTCGTTCTGTGAAACATGTTAAGGCACGACCAAACTATCCAATCTGCAAAGACTGCAACGGACGTCATCCGGGTGAATGCCATAGGAAGACAGGAGCATGTCTTAGATGTGGGTCCAAGGAGCATCGAGCTCGGGATCGCCAAGTTTATTTTATTTAAATATGTGTTACGAATTGTATGCGTGCTTGATAAATGTTTCTTTACTTTGGTAATTAGATGTTCTGGGTCGTACTAAGAATTATTTTTAATTAGAGTGCGAGTAAAGCATAGAGGTTTGACTTGAGTAATACAGTTAGTTGATAGTTGGAAATTTCGAGGACGAAATTTCTTTAAGGGAGTATAATTGTAACACCCAATTTGGGCCTAGAAGTATTGGGCCTTGAGTGGGGTCCGTAAGGAGGTTGTATATAGGTATTTAATTGTGCAATGAAATGAAACAATTAAATGTTTGCTATTAGTGGTTAATGGCTTTGAGAAGTGTTGGAGAAATCTTGGGTTCAAACTTGGGCTTTAGCAAAATTTTGGTATTAAGTGAAAAAAAACACGGATGCTTGGATGAGGGTTTTGAAATTATTGTGTTAAATAAATGACACAAAGAAGCTTGTAGTCTAGTGGTTGTGGCGTCATTAAGGTTGTATGGGAGCACGGGTTCAAGCCTTGGCTCTTGCAATTTATTTTGTTTTTTTTTTTAAAGGAACACGGACTTTGGCCTTTAGACCTTATAATTAATTGGGGATAAAATATAACACAAAAAGCCTTGTGGCTTAGTGGCAAGTAGCGTGTGGAGCATTTAAGGGAGGCATAGGTTGAATCCCATAGCAAGCAAATAGCATTTATTTTGCTAACAGGTGGCAAGAGTTGGTGTTGAATTTAAACTCTAATGTTGGAGGGATCCCACATCGAAGCTAATATAAGAGTGGTTGTGAAGTCGGCTTTAAATAGAGGAACCATGAGGAGAGTAAATGTACCTTTCTTGGCTGATCCCTTTCATTGTATGGCGTGCTTTCGTTTGGGTTGGGCGTCGGCTAAGAGTGCTCGGAGTGTGGATTAACTCAGTCTCCTATCGGTGTGTATTTCTTACTACTCTAGGCTGTAGGATGGCTACTTGAGACGCGATGGGTCGAAAGGGGTCATGTGGGCCTAATAGGCCTACAAGCCCAATTGGATAAGTTGTTTGATTGTGTAGTAAATTTGGGCTAGGCTAGGTGAATCTAATATTTGTGGCTAGATTTGGGCTAAAAGGGCCACACTGAGTGTGGGCCCATTTGGGCCGAGAATGGGTTTTAGAGCCATTAGTATTGTTATCCATGTTTAAAATACTTTGGTTTACAAAATTACCAAAATACCCTGCTTTGTAAAATTACTAAAATACCCTTGGTTTATAAAATTACCAAAATACCCCTAGTTTGTAAAATTACCAAAATACCCCTAGTTTGTAAAATTATCAAAATACCCCTAGTTTGTAAAATTACCAAAATACCCCTAATTTGTGAAATTACTGAAATACCCTCGACCTGTAAAATTATTGAAATACCCTCGACTTGTAAAATTACCAAAGTACCCTCGATTTATAGAATTATCGTTTTACCCTCGATTTTTAAAATTACCGTTTTACCCTCAATTTATAGAATTACCGTTTTACCCCTAATTTACATAATTACCATTTTACCCCAGATTTACATAATTATCGTTTTACCTTCGACTTACAGAATTACCGTTTTACCCTCGATTTACAGAATTACCGTTTTACCCTCGATTTATAGAATTATTGTTTTACCCTTGATTTACAGAATTACTGTTTTACCCTCAATTTACAAAATTACCGAAATACCCTCAATTTGTAAAATTACCAAAATACCCCTAATTTACAAAGTTACAGAAATACCCTTGACTTTCTAAAAATTATAGGAATACCATTGGTTTACAAAATTACTGAAATACCTTTGGTTTGTTGATTTACCAAAACACCCTTATAGGATGAAATGACTAAAATACCCTAAAAGGTAAAAAGATCGTAAAGCCCTGTAGGGTAAAGTGACCGTAATAATACCGTATGGTAAAATGACGAATATGCCCTTATGTTCCGTATGGTGATGTGCTTAGGATTTACATATATTGATATTGGATTAGTTAAGTTTGAGTGGCGGTGGTGGTTATCGAGGCGATTGATTTTGGAAACGTTTCAACTTCAACCCGTAATGTGTGTACTAACCCTCGTAATAGCTTAGATTAATATTTCTTTGAAAATTTGAAAGCTTCATATTTTAGTGATTCGAGAATTAATATTTAGATCTATTTTCTCATGCGTTTAAGTTGGATTCTAGCGGATATGGGGTAGGAAGGTATTTGGAACGTTCTTCAACGAGTAGATATCTTGGTAAGTATTGAACCTTCTTTCCATTTGTATCTTGTGGTTTAAGAAAAGTGAAAACCCTCCGTCGACTAAGGCTAAAAGGGTTTTTGGTGTTATTTGGTTTGTTGGTGCTAGTGAGGATTAAAGGCTACCGATCGAAGAGTGTGTGAAAAGCTTGGATCATCGGAGTGACTAAATCTAGTCATCAACTTGGCAAAGGTATGAACCCAAGGGCCATTGTGGATGGTGGCGAATGTGTAAGTGATGATAATAGGTTGTTTTGATTTGGTTTAATATTAACATGGTCTAATCTATAAGTGGTTGATTATAGGAGAAATCGCATAGGAGATCTTGTCAAGGAATATCGCAAATCAGGTGTGTAACGAACCCTTTCATAACTTAAAGCGATAAAATGCCGAAAAGCCGAAATCCGAAATTCGGCATTTCGAGGACTTGTGAGCAATAACGCTCACTAGTTAGTTAGAATCGATGAGACGGTGATCGACAACGATGGAAAGCGGTAAGAATGTGATTTTGGCGTTCTTGGTAAGTTGGGCCTCGAGGTAGAAGTGGGGCCCATTGGGCTTTCGGGCCCATTTGGGTAAAATTGGTAGAAAATGAAAATCTGTTAAATTGCATGATAAGACTGTTAAAACCGTTATGGAATATAGGCTAAGTGGGCCTAGAGACGAGAATTGGCTAAGTAGGGCCCATTAGGGTTTTAGGCCCAATAACTCGATTTCGCTAAAAATGGGCCGAATCTTGTTTGCACCCATGGATTGTTAGTAATCGTTAATGAACATGGAAACCCTAATTTTGGTAAAATTACGAGATTACCCTTATAATATGAAAATGACCGTTTTGCCCCTAGGTAAAAATGACTATTATACCCCTAGGGTTTATGTATGATTTTAATACATGGGATTTTGATAAATATGGTATGTATGATATGCACATGAAATGTATGCTATGCACATGATATGTATGATATGCACATGAGGTAATCATAAATGCATTGGGTTGGGTTTTTATATGGATGGAGGAAGTGAAAAAGGGCTTATGCCCCAGTTATCAAAAGGGCTTATGCCCCAGTTATCAAAAGGGCTTATGCCCCAGTTATAAAAGGGCTTATGCCCCAGTTATTGAAAGGGCTTTTGCCCCAGTTATTAAAAGAGGCTAGGCCTCCAGTTATATGATAAAGCAGCTATGCTGCCAGTGGAGAGTTTGGCGGGGTGGGTCGAGTTAATCCCCACATGGTGTGTTGGTTGGTACGGGTGGAGAGTAGTGGATGGTGGGTTGAGTAGTCTCCCCAAATGGGTTGCATTCTTTCATTGAAATTATATGTGACATTGAAATGGGCCTAAGGGCCATACCGTTTACAGTAAAGGCTTCGGCCCAGTAATATGAAATATGAAAAGGCTTCGGCCCAGTAATATGAAATATGAAAAGGCTTCGGCCCAGTATTATGAAATATGAAATATGAAAAGGGCTACGGCCCAGTGCATGATTGAGATTGGATTTGGGCTTAGACCCAACAGGCCGTTATTGTTTTGGGCTCTGAAAGGGCTTGTTGCACATGAGTTTCCAAACTCACCCCTTTCCTTAACCTTGCGGTGAGCCTTGATGTGGGGACTTGGGCGGAGGGATTCAGAGTGGCCACGGTGATTGTTTTGGACTTTTAAATAAGTGTTGGTTTTCATTTAATTTCCTTTAATTATTATTTATTTTGGGTTGTAATAAGGCCAATTTTAACTTTCCTTTTATTTCTTTTGAATTATTTTAATTTTAATAACTTTAAAAATTGGTTAATAATTATTCAAATGGGCTAGACTTAGGACGTGTTTTCAAAATGATACTTGTTTTCAAAATATCTCAACACCACGATTAATCGATTTATCAAAGACGTCCACTTAAACAAATTTAAACTCGATATAACAAAGTGTGGCTATGGTTGTGGGCATGTCTAGGATTGGATCCAATTAAAGAGCTTGGTACTTAGCGGCCTTCATGGCTCACCTCCTCTGTCTCGGATACCTACGGTGCCCAGCTTCCATACACTTTGTTAACTCAATAAAATGTATGGTTTTAAAACACTAAAACGGAGCGTGGGTTTTCAACTCCAATGTGGCACGTCAGATTTGGCCATAACGTCTGGGCCGGGTTTGGGGTGTTACACAGTTAGCCAGCTTGTCTGGAAATTTTAAAAATAAATTGTTTGAGCTATTTAATTAATGAATTAAGTTTAGTAACACCTCAAGCTCGACTCTGGCGACGGTCTAGGGCGTGAGGGCTTTACATGAACTATCTAACTCTTCTGAATTAACCCGAAGAATTTCACCATTTTCACATTTCAACTCAATGAATTTCTTTCCACAATTCACTATCACATAATGTGTAGTCAACCAATCCATACCAAGAATCACATCAATTTCATCAAACGGAAATAGCTTGAGATCAGCAAGATCAAAGGGAAAGTTCTACATACTTTATCTACTAATACATGCTTGCCTAATGGAATCGATACTTTAATCACAAATTCTGTAGATTCTATAGGCATACTCATACTAGGCATCAATTTCATGCAAACATCTGAATGGGTCAAACCTGGATCAATCAACGCAATAACTCTAGTACCATGGAGAGAAAATGTACCCGTAATCACGTCGGGGGAGGATGCCTTTTCGCGAGCACGGATAGTATATGTCCTCACAGGTGCTCTAACATCTGGTCTTACTGCTAAATCTCTAGATGCACCTCTATTACTTGCCCCCGCTCCCGGATTTCTCAGTGGTCTGCCTCTGACAGGAGCAGTGCCTGATCTTACACTCGATATTGCTTCTCTTTTAATCATCTCGGGATACTCCCGAATAAAATGGTCTAGTGCACCACATCAGAAACAACCTGTCTCAGTTGCTCGACACTGACCTGGGTGATGTTGACCACATCGAGGACACTGTTGAACAGTGCCAACACTTGCAATCGAAGTGGTCTGAGCTTTCGGACTCATAAATCTTCTACCTCTATTTCAGCTAGAATATCCAGCTGAAAAATTAGATCTAGTGGAGAACTCTCTAGGCCTCTTGGATGTAGACTGAAATGACTTGCTCATTGGTCTTTTCTTTGTGTCTTGCATCTCAATTTCAACTTTGCCCTATCTTTTTAACAGCTCCTCTACCTTATAGGCTCTCTCAACTAGGACAACAAATTCTTTTATTTCTAGGACACCAATCGACAATTAGATATCATTATTAAGCCCATCCTCAAATCTTTTGCACGTAATAGCCTCTATAGACACACACTCTCAAGCATAATTGCTAAGTCTAACAAACTCGTGCTCATATTCAGTCACTATCATATTGCCCTATTTCAACTCTAGAAACTCTTTTCTTTTCTGGTCAACAAACCTCTGACTGATGTACTTTTTACGGAATTCCTCCTGAAAGAAATCCCAACTGACTCTCGCTTTCGGTGCAACTGATACAAGTGTCTTCCACCAATGGTAGGTCGAATCTCTAAGAAGTGATACAACACATTTCATACATTCCTCAGGTGTGCAGGACAACTTATCAAAGACTCTGATAGTATTCTTGAGCCAAAATTCTGCCTTTTCTGCATCATCATCTTTTGTAGCTCGAAACTCTTCAGTTCCTTATTTTCTGATTTTATCAACTAGTGGCTTTTCTCTTATAATCGTACCAGTGACTAGGGGAGCTACATGGGTGGTCTGAGGATCATGAGGGGGTGGAGGTCTAACAGCCGGATTCGTACAAACGAACTCGGCAAACCATTCATTCATAGCTTGGAAGAAGGCTTCTCAAGTCCCTCCTCCCTGACTAACTATAACGGGCCTTTCACTACTATCCAGTGGCACCGTCCCTTCTGCGGGAGCAGGCGCGTTACACTCTACATCATCTGCACCAGCTTGTTCGGGATCCATAAGTATAAAAGAAAACATTTTAAAATCGTCAAGAGTCGCCACACTATCAACATATAAGTATGGCCTGTACAGCTAGACTCTTACTCATACTAAATATTCTGAGAATCGACTAAAATTTTGCTTTGATACTAATAAATGAAACACCCCTTACCTGAGACCATCACCGGAGTCAAGCACGAGGCGTTACCGGACTTAGCTTACTAATTCAGGGCATAAAAAATTGCTTTTAAAAGTAATTTAGTTTCATTCATTCAATATGTCCCTAAAAAGGGTCCTCGAGACCCTAAAACATGAAATTAAAACAGTTCGGGGACAAACCGGAATCAATAAAAATTTTCCAATCACTTAAACAAATCAAAACAATTTATTTCATCTTTCATAAATAAACTATCCATCTGTGTCATAGTCACTAAATAAATCATAAATTGAGTTACAAAACTTAAAATTCAAATTCGTAAATTTTCTCTGAAACTAGACTCATATATCTTCTTACTAAATTTGTTTCAGAATTTTTGGTCCAGCCAATTAGTACAGTTTATTAGTTAACATTTCCCCTATTTCTGTGTCTGGCTACTCTAACCTCTGTTCACTACGAATTAATTTATCCCTGTCCAGAATTCAAATAACCATGCATTTATTTCTCTTAAAATTATACTCGATAAGAAATCTATACATATAAATTATAACTTCTAATTATTTTTGTACAATTTTTAGTGAATTTCAAAAATCGAGCAGGGATTCGTAAATCACTCTGACCCTATCTCACCAAAATTTAAATATCTCATAAAATACAACTCCTTTAATTACTATATTTCTTTCATATTAAAATAGACTCAATAAGATTTAATTATATATCTCATTAACTATCTAAATCCATTTCTACTATTTTTAGTGATTTTTCAAATTCACATCATTACTGCTATCCGATACTATTTTAAAGCCAATTTCACTTTTTTCATGATTTCCGTGGAAAAACTAGCATTTAGGCATACATAGCACCAAACAAGTCCTTGATTAGCCATTCCAATAGCTAATCATTATCAAGCAATTATATACCATTCATTAGCCATATCATAAGATCATACACACAAATTGGCTACGATGCTATACATGGCATACTAAAAATGAAACATTAGCTATACCAAAATGATCCTTGTGATAGTGTGCCTGGACCTCCGACGTACTTTACGATACCCGAGTTAGCTTGACAAAACTATAAATAGAAGAAAAATAAAGGGGGTAAGCATTAAGCTTAGTAAGTTTGCATGCAAATAAATAACAACATTCATAAGAATTATCATACTACTTGGCATGATACTACTTAATGCAACTTCATTAATTGTCATAGACATATTTTAAACTTCTTCACTTACTCACTTATTTAAATACTTACTTACATAATCAAATTTATTAATGCATTTTTACTTACATTTTTCCTTATCAAGCATACATGAACATTATATACTTACCTTTGCTCCTCTAGCATGAATTTGTCTTACCTTTTTAGTATAACTCATCTTACCTTACCTTACCTTGATATTCTCTTTAAATTTTCCCGTTGAACCACTTGGAATACTAAGGATACATAGGTACCTTACCATTACCATGACTTTTCATGGTCGTACGTGGTATCCTTTTGAAACTTACCATTGCCATGTCTCGACATGGTCTTACATGGTATCCTTGCCTTATGAACTCACCAATGCCATGCCTTGGCATGGTCTTACATGGGACCTTTGCCTTATAGTAACTTATCAATGCCATGTCTTGACATGGTCTTACATGGTATCCTTCCCTTAGAAACCTTACCAATTTCCATCCTTTGGCATGGTCTTACATGGTATCCTTAAACCCTAATGTCATGACATTTGTATCCTACACATTCCTAAGGTTCAACCGGGACTTTCTGAAATTACTTGTTCATCAATTCATGCTTGAGTCTTCTTTGAATAATTTCATAAAATAAATATACACATGTTGGAAATTAACAACATTAACGTAAAATAATAGAATATTGCATTTATTTACCGTAAACTTACTTTGAAACAAAATATGATCAACTATATTGATTTAGTCCATTATCTTTTTCTTTCCCCAGTCTAACTCCAGATTTCGTTCTTCTTGATCTGTAATAACAAATTCAGCTTCTTTAATACTTACATTTATTAAAATAGTCCTTGACTCAAACTTTGGAAAAATTACACTTTTGCCCCTAAACTTTTACATATTTCCACTTTTGTCCCAAGGCTTGGAAATTAAACTTCATCCTATTTTCTTATGTTTTATGACATGCTGATCATTTTTCCCTTCTATGGCAGCATCAAATTCTCACTCTAACATGTACTTATGAACATTAGGTATTTTTATCGATTATGTCGTTTTACTCGTTTTCACGTAAAATCACTTGGCAAAAGTTGTTTAATACAATTTCAAAATTCGTATTCTACTATAAAGCATCAAAATAACACATTTCACCTATGGGTATTTTTCCAAATATAAACCCTAGGTTAAATTATTGCTAAAATAAGCTTAATCAAGTTACCGGGACTACAAAAACATAAAGAACATTAAAAACGGGGCTTGGAATCACTTACTATGGAGCTTGGAAGCTTGAAACAAACCGTAGCTATGGAGAACCCTTGAAATTCAGCCTAAGGAAGAAGGTGAGCACATTTTTTCCATCTTTTTCCCTTTTTAATTCTTTTATTTGACACTTTATTAAAATACCCTTCGTTAAAATATTTAGTTATTTCTACCTATGTATATCCATTTGTCCATGAAAATATAATGGTCTAACCTCTACTTGAATTATGCACTTCAATTTAATCCCTTAGCGTTTAGAACTCGTATTTATCAACTTTAGCAATTAAGCCCTAATATGCAAATCGGACATGCAATCACTGAAATTTCTTATCGGTATTCTAACACACGCATCTAATCACTCGGTAAATCATAAAATTAATCACAATAAACTTTTCTATCTCGAATTCATGGTTTCGCAACCATTGTTCCATTTAGGCTCTATTTCAGGATGTTACAGGTTCTACTAAATACGTCATATCTGATCGTATCTCAATTTCACTATGAGGAATCACGTGTGAAGGATCTGATATGTACTATCTCAACATGGATACATAGAACAAATTATGAATTTTCTCAAGTTTTAGTGGTAAAGTTAATCGATAAGCCACAGGGTCAATTCTTTCAATTATCTCATATAGTCCAATAAATCTTGGACTCAATTTCCCTTTTTTGCCTAACTGTAACACTTTCTTCCATGGTGAAACTTTTAAGAACACTCAATCATCAACCGCAAATTCTATATCTCTTCTTTTCAAATTTGCATATGATTTTTGACGGTTTGAAGCAGCTTTCAAACTGTTTCGGATGATTCAAACTTTTTCTTCGATTTCTTAGATCAAATCGACTCCCACTAACTTGGATTCATTTAATTCAAACCAATACAATGGAGTCTTACATTTTCTTCCAAAAAGAGCTTCAAATGGTGCCATTTTTATGCTGGACTGATAACTATTATTATAGGCAAATTCGGCCAAGCATAAGTACATTTCCTAGTTATTTCCAAACTCAAGTATACAACATCTTAACATGTCTTCTAGAATCTGAATTACTCATTCTGATTTCCCGTCAGTTTGGGAATGAAATGTTGTACTGAAATTTAGCTTCGTACCCGAGGCTTCTTGTAATTTACTCCAAAATCTCGATGTAAATCTCAGATCTTGATCCGAAATAATAGATGTTGGAGCTCCGTGTAGTTTTACAATCTTAAACATATATAATTTTGCTACCTTCTATAGTGAAAAGTTTGTTCTGACCAGGATAAAATATGATGACTTAGTCAATCTATCCACAATCACCCAGATTGAATCTTTCTTTCTTAGAGTCATAGGTAATCCAGATACAAAATCCATTGTGACATGCTCCTTTTCCACTCAAGAATCATAACAGGTTGTAACAAACCTGTTGGAACTTGATGTTCCGCTTTGACTTGCTAACAGATTAGACATTTTGCCACAAATTCGTAGATTTCCCATTTCATACTCGGCCACCAATACATCTTTTTCAAATCACAATACATTTTTGTACTACCCAGATGAATGGAATACATGCTACTATGAGCTTCAAAAATAATATCATTTTTCAAGTTTGAATTATTCGGAACACAAATTTTGTTGCGATAATGTAATATACCGCTATCATCAATGGTATACTTTGAACTCAGATTGTCTTGTACCATCTGTCTTTTCAACACCAATTTCGGATCATCATCTTGCAACTCCCGAATCTGTTGAAGGAACAAAGGTTTCGTTCTCAATTCTGCTATTGCAGAATCATCTTCATTTAGAGATAAAATGAGCATTCATCACTCGAAGTGCAAACAAAGATGACTTTTGACTAAGTGCATCCGCTACTACGTTAGCCTTTCCTTGTTGATAGTCAATAATTAGATCATAATCTTTTAGTAGCTCTGGCCACCATCTCTATCTCAAATTTAGCTCCTTCTAAGTTATAAAATACTTTAAACTCTTGTGATTGTATACACATAACACTTCTCATTATACAAGTACTGTCTCTAAATTTTTAAAGCAAAAATGATTTCAGCCAACTCAAGATCATGTGTAGGATAATTCCTTTCATGCGGTTTTAATTTCCAAGAAGCATAGGCTACTACTTTTCCCGACTGCATCAATACACAACCTAAACCATTCAGAGATGCATCACTATATACAACATACGGTACACTCGATTTTGGTTGAGTCAAAACTAGAGCTTTTGTTAACATTTTCTTCAACTGATCAAAACCCTGACACTCATTAGACCAAACAAATTCAACATATTTTTGTAGTAGTCAAGTCATCGGCAAAGCAATCATCGAAAAATTCTTCACAAAACAGCGGTAATACCCTGCTAAACCTAGACACTTTGCACTTCTGTTATATTCTTCAGAACTTTCCAATTCACCACTGTAAATACTTTATTTGGATCCACTCGAATCCTTTCAACTGATACAATATGGCCGAGAAATCTGACCTTATGAAGCCAGAATTCATATTTACTGAACTTTGCATACAACTGCTTCTCCCTCAAAGTCTATAACACAATTCTCAAGTGTTGTGCATGTTCGGATTCTGTCTTAGAATAGATTAGTATATAATTAGTAAACACAACCAAAAATCTATCCAAATATGGTTGGAAAATCCGATTCATTAGATTCATAAAAGCAGTAGGAGCATTAGTGAAACTGAAAGGCATTACAAAAAACTCATAATGATACTGAGTTCTGAGCAGTCTTCGACACATCACATTCTTTAACTTTCAACTGATAATACCTGGATCTGAGGTCTATCTTCGAAAATACTGCAACACCTTTCAGTTGATCAAACAAATCATCAATACGTGGCAAAGGGTATTTATTTTTAATTGTGACCTTGTTCAACTTTCTGTAGTCTATACACAATCTCAAAGATCCGTCTTTCTTTTTCATAAATAAGACAGGTGCACCCCAAGGAGATATACTCGATCTGATAAAACCTTTGTTTAGTAACTCTTGCAATTGTGTCTTTAATTCTTTTAACTCGGCTGGTGTCATTTTGTACGGTGTTACTGATATAGGAGTTGTTCATGGAATCACATCAATCACAATTTTAACTTCACGATCAGGTGGTAAACCCAGAAATTCCTCAGGAAATACATCAGTAAACTCATTAACAACTGGTAACTATTCTAAATTCGATTCAGAACCTCGAGTATCAAGAATTAGGTTAAAAATGCCTCATTACCTTTCCATATTATTCTCTAAGCCAAAAGAGCTGAAATAATTCTAACAATTTCTTTCGGTTTTACAGCCCCAACAGTAATCATGTCTCTTGTCTAACATTTTAGATCAATCCATTTTTCTCTACAATTTACTACAGCATCATGCTTTTTCAACCAATCCATTCCCAAAATAACATCAAATTCCCGAAAAGGTAGTAGCATTAAATCAACAGGGAATTCACAGCATTTTATTTTCAGTGGACAATCACGGTACACTAAATTAACTATTACACTTTGGCTAATGGATTAGTGACTTGAACATCATAATCAGTAGGTTCAACAAACAATTTCTTTTTTGATGCTAATGCAGTACAAACATAAGAATGTGTAGACCCAGGGTCAATTAACGCATACACAGTAACATCAAAAATGTAGAATGTACCAGCAATTACGTCTGGAGCTGTAGCTTCCTCTCTCGCTTAGATAGCATAAGTACGTGCAGGTGCCTTAGCTTCTGATCGTGCAAACTAAATTTCTTATAGTCGAATGAGCAATCCCAGTAGAACTGCTTTGACCCGAACGATTACCTTTTTGAGAAGTGGCTAATTGCTTTTCTTTTTGTTCTCCCTCTTTTTTTAGCAGTTGAGGATAATCTCAAATAAAATGGTTAGTAGCCCCGCACTTGTAACAAGCTCCTGTCTTGCCTCTACATTCACCGGAGTCAGGTTTCCCACAATATTTGCGTCTAGGCTTGGGAGCATTCTGTACACTACCAACACTAGCTGTAGGTTTAATAGTTACCCTGAAATCCTGTTGAGTCACCTTATTCTTATAGGATTATTCCGGCATTGAGGTAGGCCGACTGGAATCATCTCTAACTTTTTAGCTGGATATGCTGAAAATGATTTGGAGGAGTTTCTCTTATAGGATTCTTTATTCCTTCTCTCCCGTTGCATTTTTCTATTGTACACCTCTTTCATTTTCTGAGCATGATCTGACAAAACAACAAATTCCCTTATCTCTGTGCCCCCAATCATCATTCTGATTTCATCATTTAACCCTTCCTCAAATTGAATACACATTTCTTCTTCGATTGATACAATTTCTCGAGCATATCTACTGAGGTATGCGAATTACCTCTCGTATTCAGCTACTGTTCGATTTCCTTGTCGTAAGTCGAGAAATTCCCTCTTCTTTTTGTCTAGATATCTCTTACCAACATATTTATTTTTAAATTCACTCTTGAAAATTTCACAAGTAATTTTCTCTTTCGGTGCTATAGCTACAATGGTCATCCACCAATTATATGTTTCCTCTTTCAGTAAGAAAATAGCACACCTCAAATAATCTTCTGGAGAACAAGTCATTTCTTCAAAAACTCTCACTATATTCTGAAGCCAATATTCAGCTTTGACTGGGTCATCATCTGACCTGCCCCAAAATTCTTCGACCCCAAACTTTCTGAGTTTTTTTACAAGAGTACGCTTACTAGATTCGGTTACCGAAAGAGGTGGAGGTGCAATCGGGGGTGCTACAGATGGCACAGTAGGGGGAGGAGGTTGCTAAGCCTGAATTTTTTCTTGCATAAACTCATTAAACCATTGGTTTATGAACCCATAAATCATATTTTTAAGTTCTTGTTCTTCCATTGGAGAAATTGAAACATTACTACTTGTCCCATGTTTAGATGTTTGTACTCTGCTACTAGCTTCATCACGTTCAGCATGTTCGGATCTATCACAGATCTTTACAATCTATAAGGAAAAAAATATTAGATCGGATCATACACACCACACTATCACATATTTATATAGATGTTGTTCTAGACACTTTACACATTACATTTGTTCCAAAAATAAGTTAAACCGAAGCTCTGGTACCAATAAATATAAAAACCCTAACCCTTATCCGCCGTCAAAACAGGGCTAGGAAGCATTACTGAACTATAGAGATTAATTACAAACATTTCACAACCTTTATTATTCATATCAAGAATCAATCATAAAACACTCATATTGTCCCTTAGATGGGCCCTCGAGTCCTTATATACGCATTAGTAGTGAATCGGGACTAAACTGAGCACTCAAGAAAATTTTCTCAAAATCTCAATTTTTTTCTTAGGAGCAGGGGACACACGCCTGTGTGACCAGACCGTGTGTCTCACAGGGCCAGGCGACACGCTCGTGTGGGAAAAATCAGACACAAAGCCATGTCCCAGTCTGTGTCCTTACCCGTTTAACTCTCTGACTTGTGACACATGGCCAATCACACGCCTGTGTGCTAGGCCGTGTGCTAAGTGTAGGGGTCACTCGGCCAAGTCACATACCCGTGTGCCAGGCTGTGTGCAAAAACCTGGGCATTCTATTTTGAAATTTCAAGGTGCAGGGGACACACGGCCAGACCACATGCCCATGTGCCAGGAAGTGTGTCTCACACGGCTGAGACACACGCCCGTGTCTCTGCCCGTGTGGACAAAAATGGGTCATTTTAAGGCCATATTTCTCACCCTTTTTAATATCAACCTGTACACAAGATTGATATACACCAATATATCCCAACCAAGTAACCAATACAAGCCAAAAATCATGTCTTAAACATAATAAGTAATTACAAGACTTATTTGCATAAACTTACCATAATAACTCCATTCATTGATTACTAAAAACTACTACTAAATACATGCATACAAACATGTACATATGTATCATTCACAACCATGTTACAAGTTTAATTCACAACCATGTTACAAGTTTAATTCACAACCATGTTACAAGTTTAACTCTTTTCTAAACCAACCCTATACATGCCATATAAACCATACGATATTTAAAAAAAATCTACTGGAGCAATCTGGATAGTGTTGTTCGATTTGTTGATCCGATCCTCCGAACTTGTTGATCTACAAAGAGCATTCAATGACACAAGTAAACCTAATGAAGCTTAGTAAGTTCATAGGATTAAAATAAAATTCTTACCAAACATACTATAATATATAAATGATTAAACAAACATTTCCTTAACGGTTCTTGCCATTCACAACTTCAAATGATGAATTCACTTGATTGAGCTCAATATCAATAACTACATAAATTCTATCACATTAGTACCACATTACACTTACCAATATTTTTCAAATTAGAGAATGTCTTACGGATTTGAGTACATCATTTTATTAATGCCATAGTCCAACTATGGTCTTACACATATATTGACATGGCCCTGTCATGGTCTTACACTCATAGTGTCATAACCCAGTTATGGTCTTACCATTAGGATTCCATAGCCCAGCTATGGTTATACACGTATATTTACTTCCATGGTCTTATCCGTCAATTCGTCTTTTGTTTCAGAACGATCGTACTCAATCCTGCATTTCACTTAATTTGAACTTTTTATCCAATTTTCATATTTTTACAATAGTCATAATTCAATAACAAAAATATGAGATAATACATTATATCATTCCTAAATTAACAAATAATCATAAAATTTCAACCATATGAACTTACCTGGGGTAGTTTGTAGAAGTTGTAGAAATTCAGGGACTAATCTGTTAATTTCTCTTTTCTACGTTTATCTTCGGGTTCTTGATCTATAATATAAAATTTTCCATTCATCAGCATCAAATTCAATTCTAATTCACTTAACAATTTATTCCCTTCAATTTTTTGAAATTACACATTTACCCTAACTTTTACAGTTTTTACAATTTAGTCCCCGATCAATTAACCCATCAATTGAGCTATTCTCAATAAACACTTTATCTAATTATCTTAGGCTACTATATAGCCTTTGATATTCAAAATTTCAACACCAAACCCTCATTCTAAACTTTTTCACAATTAGGTTCTAAAATTAATTTCTATTGAAATTACTTGATAAAATCATCATTTAATAAAATTAAAGCTTCAAATCCATGTTAATTCATCAAAAACATCTAGCGCTCATCAATGGTAACTTTAAAAATTACTCATAGAATCAAAATCTAAAGGAATAGATAGTTGGACCTAATTGTAAGTCTTAAAAACACAAAAATTACAAGAAAAAGGCAAGAATTAAACTTACTTGTAATAAAAATATGAAAAACTAGCTCAAAAGGACTCTTCGATGGAATTTTCGGCTGAAAGTTTATGAAGAATTGTCTAGAATTCTTTTAATTTTTATTTTATTTACTTAATTTTGCAAAATTTCCAATTTTACCCTTGTTTCATCAAATTTTCAGATTTTGTTTTCTTGCTAATGCTGCCTCAGCCATCCCTTTTGGGTTAATTTGCCCTATAATTCCCCCCTTATTTGTCACTTAAACTATTTAATCACTTTAGCAAATTTTGCACATTTTTCAATTCAGTCCTTTTTAATTTATTATCCATGCAAACGTTAAAATTTTCTAACGAAACTTTAATACTAACTTAATGACACTTCATAAATACTTATAAAAATATTTACGGCTTGGTTATAAAATCGAGGTCTTCATACCTCATTTTTATCCCAATTTACCTAATAAATTCTTTTAAATCACAAAATTCACTAGTTTAAGAATATTTCTAAAATCACACTTGACTCATAAATATTAATTTATTGAATTTTCAAACTTACTCGTCGGATTTAGTGATCTCAAATCACTGTTTTTGAGAGCACTGAAAATTAGGTTATTACAGCTACATACCACGAGTTCCCTAGAACTCGCCTGCCAAACTCTAAACAATGCGGGCAGAGCTCGATGTGGTTAAACCACCATTATAAACAATGTAGTTATACTGCCAATCAATATAGAGACAAGCTACCAATTTCATGGGCAAGCCACCAATTCAGTAATTAGACTGCCAATCAATATGTAATATACTCACCAATCTCCTCATTACTCCAGGTGCAATGCACTGACTACATATAAATGCCGACTTAATATGCCGCCAGTGCTCCAGGGAACTTCACCGTCAACCACAATATCCCACCCCAACCACAACCAATTGAAAACACTTTTAAAGGCTGGAAAAATACCCATAAAAGCATTAAAAGTTCTTGCAATTCCAGATCTAGAAATTTTGGTATTCCCTTGAAAGATTCATCAAGAAAATTAAAGAAAAGAGGCACTTACACAAGCTAGAAGAGAGGGACAGCAATGGCACTTCTTGGGCAGTAATAGGGATCATTCTTGGAGGTAAAAGATTTCAGATTTATGGCTGGAAAAATATAAAAAAGGGCAGTAAGAGGGAGGGAAAATAATGGTGCAAGAACTCGTTGCAAAAAGAACAGAAATTGATGGTGAATCTTGGTGGCTTGAGCGACAGCACATAAAGGAAGAAAGAAAGAAATTTTAAGAAAGAGGAGAGGAAAAGGGTGAACAACTAGGGTAAGGAAAAATTGACTTAGAGGCTGAAAAAATACAAGAAAAAGTTGTATTTATACCTAGGGTTCAAGACTTGGGCAGCACAAAATAAGGAGAAGAAGAAATTTTAGCAAAAATTAAGTTATTTTACAAGGAAAGGAAATCAAACTTGGGACTTTTATCTAATTTCCATGCTTCCTTAAAAATGGTAAATGATAGTTTCACTAACACTTAACCAATAGACCAATAACTCATTTATTTCCTAAAAATTTATAGATAATATCAAAAATTAGATCATGACCACTCTCTTGGTTCACAACCTGCTTCTACTAACCTTTGATTTTTGGGATGTGACACTCAAAAACCACCAAACTCCCTCTTATGACCACACACTCTCTCACTAGAACTCTAAAAGCTCTCATAAATAGAAAAACTTTAAAATTGTATCCAAACCTCAGTCAAAATTAAAATCCTACATTTCTAATCCTTACTAAACTCTAATCTAACATTAAATTGAAGTTTTTTCTCATTATTCCAAAAATTGCTCAAAATGGAAAATAAATAAAAAATAAAAAATTACATATCAATGGTTTAGAAACTTATATTAGGACTAAAACCTATTTTACATTGATGGAAATATCAAATTTGAATAAAGGAATAAAAAATCAAATCCCTTCCTCTTGGACCATCACTAATGTGAAAATAAGAAAAAAGAAAGAAAGAGTATCTCAAAAGTCTTGATAGAAAATTTCTTATTTAAGGAATAGTTTTAATGTAAAATAAACTCACTTTACCTTTTTCTTCAATGAAAACAAAGATTTGAGGTTGAAAGAGTAAGAAAACTTTAGAGAATTTTGGTGTAGCAAAAATATACAAATCGTAAAAATGATGTGAAACATGTACTCTCCTACCAATTTTAGAAAAAGGGAATTTTTTTCCATTAAGGGCTCTATAACGCCCTGAATTTTGGGCCTAGAAGTATTAGATTTTGAGCAAGGGTACAGTTAGGAGGATGTACATAAATATTTAGTTGTGGAAGAAGTTGACATAAATTCATGCTTGCCTAAGTGGTTAAATGGTCTGGGAAGTGTCTGAGAAGTCTTGGGTTCAAGCTTAGGCAAGTGCAAAAAGTTTTGTTTTTAAAGGAAAAAGCACTGTCTCTAGGCAGTAGGCTTTTAAGTAAATAAGGGAAAAACATGACAGAAAGGGCCTACTAGTCCAGGGGATAAGTGGCTTGTTACTAATGTTTGAGGTCTGAATTTCGAGTCCTGGTTTGCGCAATGGGGGTTCTATTTTGCTGCCTAAGCCATGTGGGTGGTAGAGTTTGATCGAAACACTGCTGAGTGGAGTGGAGTTTGAACTAGTCATAGAGGGATTGTAGGAGGGAATGTTGGGATGTGGATAGTACCCGCTACAATGCGATTATTGTATTTATTGTATATTTATTGTATATAAATATAAAGGGACCCTTTGTCAAATAGGGGAATTGGGCGTAATCAAGATAGGATTACAAGATAGGAGCCTAAAAAATCCTGAAAATTAGGGCCATGCCACCTTTTGTTAGAAGACTTGTGTTATAGGATTTTGATAGGCGAGGATTCGACAAAAGGACTTAGTCATAATGAAATAACATAAAAATGGATTGTGCAAAAATCCATAGTTTTTTTATTATTTATTCTAGTTATTCTAGTAAAATAAAAATAAATGGAAATAAAAAGAAATAGGAAGAAAGAAAAAGAATAGAAATAATATTTTGATTCTATATCATAGGAACGAAAATAGGACTTCTTCCGCTTCTGATTGTTCATTCAATGCAATAACAAGATTTTTTTGTTACAACAAGCTAGATCGCAGAATCATAGAAAAAATGAGTTATTTGAGTTGGAGTTTGAACTAGTCATAGAGGGATTGTAGGAGGGAATGTTGGGATGTGGATAGTGTTCAATTAGAAGGATTTTAGAAGAGAATTAAGGGATTTTGAAGTGTGGGGATTTAGTCGTCGAATTAGGAGAGAATAATGGAAGAGTTATTTGATTTTTTTTTTTGTGAGCATAATCAAATTCGATTTCTCTCATATTTTTCCCCAATTTTGTTTTTGATGATTTTCTTTTCTCTCTCTGCCTCTCTAGTTGCCGTCCATCTTTTTGTTTCCCCTTTTTGGCTGAAATCTCTATGGTCTGTGTTTTGGCTAGAACATTATTCTTTTGGTTTTACCTCTTTTCTACAGCTAACATTTCTTCCTCCCTCAATACCGAATATTTATTTGGTTTCTTCTGCTCTTTCGGTATAGTGAGCAAACGTTCTCCACTTTGGTTTCTTGTAATTGTCTGTCGACTAATCTTATTCTCCTATCTTCCCTTCGCCAAAATCTTGTGAGGTTTTTATTTCGAATATACATTTTTGTTTCTTTTCAGTTTGTTTCTTTTACTACTCTCATGGTGTAGTGAACAAGGGTTCCACTTTGTTCTCCCTTGGCCTAATTTTCTGGTATGTTGCTGCTTCAAACACTTAACTGATGTTGGTTGGTGTCTAGGATCTATTTGTGGTGTGGAAGCCATTGTTAGGCATTAAGAAGACGAAACCTTTCGCTTTAACTACTTTTAAGGTAATATTGCCATTTAGTGTTTGGGTAACTAGAGTGTGTTCTCAATTGTGTATTTGGCTAATTAAATAATTGATGTTATTCGATCAAGTGTAGGTTGCAAAGGCTCGGGGTAGTTTCTCAACAAATAAATTTGAGGTGTGTAAAAGCACTGCCTTACTTGTAAATCGACAAAAGCCAAAATAAGTGACCGTCGATGCTACACGAGCGTGCCCTTGCTCGTGTGGTAATCCGAACGCATAAACATGGGCCTTTGATCGTAGAGGCCACCATGAGCTATTTCATGGGCTTAGGCCATTTTGGGCCAAGTTGGGTTGAAATTGTAACGACCCAAAATTCGTAGGCACCAAAAAAGTGTGTTATCGGGCCTCCGTCTTACTGAAATGGGTTCGTAAATAATTATTAGGAATAATTATAAGTCTAGTAGTGTGTTTAATTATGTTTTAATTAAGTGAAATTAGCTCAATTTAGAGTAATTAGTAAAAAGACTAAATTGAATAAGGGTAAAATTTAAATTATAGAGTAATAGAAAAATAAAAAGGTCTAAAATGGCAATTAAGCCATTTATATGAAATGAGGCGGCATGTATGCATTAAAATCTAAGATTCTTGTTTTAATTATTTATATATAAATATATATATTATGTTATGTTATGTTAATTTATAGTATTATTAATTTATAACTTAAATAAGTAAATAAACCAAAACATGCCAATTGTATGGTTACAATTAAATATATGTGTAAAATACAAGAAAATATACTTGTAATATATTTGTTTATTTTCTTAAATAACAAGTAAAAGATATGTATTGATTATTATTATTTAATTGATATTATATTAGTGAATAAATTAATAAGTTGACAAATATAGGATCATGAGATGATGCATGTTTAATAATATGTATAATACTATTGTAATAAAAGTATTATTTATTAAGTAGATATTTATTATTAATAAGTTAAAGATATTTATTAGATAAATAATTAAAATTATAAGATTTTTGGTATGAAAAACAAATTAGATAATGACATTTGTAATAATATGATTATATACATTTCTATTACAATTATGCATTTACTTAAATTTTAAGTTAAAGATATTTATTAATTAAATATTGATATTATAAGATTTTTATTTGTCAAATAAATAAAAGAAAGACAAATGGATACTAATAATAGTGTACAAATGTACAAAGATACATGTATACTAATGTATTAATTATATTGTTATTAAATAGATATTTTATAATTATTAAATTAACTTAAATATAAATATAAAATAAAGCACAAAAGTATAAATAAATAAATAACAAAACAAAACAAAAAAAAAAAAGAATAGAAATAGAGAAAGCCATTCGAAAGTGGGAAAGAAAAAGGAAAGAAAAAAGAAAGGGAAAATTAGGTTTTAAAGCTTGCTAATATCGAGCCTGAAACATCGGCCCAAAAAGGAAAAGAAAAGATCGTCGAGGATTAAATCCGAAGAGAATTCTGGTTTGTATCACTATAATTGAAACTTTATCATTATTATGTGTTTAATTAATAATTATGTATGGTAAGTATTTAAGGTAAGTGTTTAGTAAAATGATAAATTTATGATTAGGCATTGAAATTGAGACTGATACTGAACTGAATTATGGAATACTGAATATTGTTTTGAGTACTGAATTGAATTGTGAAGTTACTGAATATTGTTATGTATATACTGCATTGAACGGTGAAATTACTGAAGTAATGAATTACTGCAATACTGTGAAACTGATTGAAATAAGAAATTATATTTGATACTGAACTTAGATGGAAATTGTATTCAAAATTGAATTAAATACCCTATTAACTAGTTGGGCTAGTCAGATATAGTTGGCATGCCATAGGATATGGAAGAGTACGGGTTTTTTCCGGCTTACTGATCAGGCACTTATGTGCCGACTATTGTTGCTGTTACTCCTACTGTTACTGATTTGACACTTTGTGTGTCGATACTGTTACCATTACTGTTACAGATTTAGCACTTTGTGTGTTGAATATTGTTACTGTTACTGCTACCGTTACTGATTACTGTTTAGGTACTGTGTACCGTTAAGGAACAATGTGCCGTACTGGCGTGTTGGTTGGAATCCGTGTATTCGCCGAGTCTGAGTCAAGTTAATAGGGATAAATGAAATAAATTTATTGATAAAACTAAATTTGAATGATATGGCATATGTGAAAGGTGAGAATTGAAATAAAGAAATAAGAATGGTATATATATATTCAAATGATAACATAAAAAGATTGAATTGTTCATTAAGTGATGATAATTGTAATGTAAAATTATGTGTATGATTAAATGTATTTAATTATAAATTGAATTATAGTGATACCACTGAGTATATGCATACTCAACGTCACGGTTGTTTCCGTCTTGTGAGTTGTAGAAGTCAATCTTGAACCGACATCCAAAGCGGACCGACTTGACAAACTTTTGGTGATGTATATTTTCTTTTGGTAATGTGGCATGTACATAGGATGTGTATAAAGGTTATTATGTTTTGAATATAAATGGTTAAAAATGTTAGTACTACAAGTCTAAGAATTATAATGAAAAAAAAAGTTTATCCATTTCAATTTAATTAGTACGTTGATAAATTTAAATTGATATTACATTGATTGAGTTTGATTAGAAGGTGTTTAGAATAGAAAATGAGTATGTGAAATAATTTGGTTGAATTGGTTATGTTCGAAATGGATACGGTTTAATTTGCAGGGGGTTTTATGTAAAAATAAGTAGAAATACTGTCAAAATTTATAAAAAAATTTCCAGAGTACTTGAACGTGTCCCGTTTCACTTTTAATACATGTTTTAGACTTCAAGAGTTCATTATAGGGACTTAGTTATTAAATTATACTATGAATGTTATTTTATTTCTGAATTATTCTTAAGTTGTTTGATTTGTCCGGTAATGCCTTGTAACCCTGTTCTGGTGACGGTTCAGGGTTAGGAGGTGTTACAAAAATAGGTCGTGTGGGCCCTACGGACATGTGGGCCCCATATGGGTAAACCACACGAACGTGTGGAGAATATTGTGTTAGGCTATGTAATCTACATGGCCAAGGCCATTTCTGGGCTATGAGGGCCACACATGCGTGTGGGCCCACATGGGCCCGCAATATGTGCCTTAGTCCATTTTCGCCGTTTGACTGTTAAGGTTGCACAGGTCACCCGAGACAATTGTGGACCTTCTGTTAGGTCGATAAGTGTACCTGGACCCTTAATCGATAAAATGACTATTTTGCCCCTATGGGATAAAATGACTGTTTTGTCCTTATGAGGTAAAATAATTGTTTTGCCCTTATGAGGTAAAATGACTCTTTTGCCCTTATGAGGTAAAATAATTGTTTTGCCCTTATGTGGTAAAATGACTATTTTTCCCTTTTATAGTAAGATGATTGTTTTACCCCTATGTGATGTATGTTTATATTTTAGCATGCTATTGTAACTGTACTGAATACATGTATAATATTCTGACATGTTGTATGATGCATTGCATGGGGATGGGTTTTTATATGATTGGAGGAAGTGTACTGTATTGGCAGCTCTGCTGCAAATCACTGATGGTTCTAAGCCTATTATACTGGCAACTCTGCTGTAAATACTGCTTAGTGCCGCAACCAGTGCTACATGGAGTGTAGGGATGGGTGGGTTGGTTTATCCCCACATAGAGTGTAGGGTTGGACGGAGATGGAGTGTAGAGACTGGATGGGTAGGACTTGCATACTATTTCTTTGCTCTTGCCTTTATTTCTTTATTCTTGCACTGCTTTTCTTTATTCTTGCATTGTTACTTTTACTGCATTGTTTACTGTTATTGCAATAGGCCAGGGCTGAACACATGACTGTTTCTATATTGAGATGGGCTAAAGCCCAAACTGATATTGTCACTGTTACTAAAAAGGGCTTAGGCCTAGACTGTGCTTGCTTTTTGACTGGTTGCTTATATGGGATTACACACTGAGTTTTCGTAAACTCCCCCATCTGTTTAACTGTACAGGTAATCCCTAGCCTTAGGAAGATCAATGCTGCAAGGGACTCAATGGTGGATACACAACTGCACTTGCTTTCTTATTGATTTTTAATTTATAAGTAATTTAATTTGGGTATTTGTTTATGTAATAAGGCCTCTATGGACGTTAACAAAATTTGGGTTTTTTCTTTATTTTCTTGGGTTTATAACTACTACCAGTAGGAAAAGACACGTGTTTTCAAAAAGATAAATGTTTTTCCCAAGACACTACGTTTACGTGACATATTTTAAAAGCTTCCGCAACAAACAATGTTTTAAAAAGTAATAACAATTTTAATATGATTAGCATTTTGCTAAACGACTTGAGTTTTAAACTAAACGAACCTTTATAAGAACACACAAAGAGGATACGTTGAGAATGGGTTTTACAATATTGTATTTTGCGAAAAACACTTCATTGTGACATCGCCAGATTTGGCTATAACGTCCAGGACGGGTTTGGGGTGTTACAGGCTTGGAATATTTACAAAAAAAGGAGATCTAATGTTCTAAACAAAACTTTCTAATACTCATGCATTAACCCCTCTAATTTTAGTAACCTTACAATCTAGTCCAAAAGCCTTAATTCCTAAACTCTCTAATTAAACCTCTTAATTACCTCTTGTTTGACTTCCCAGAATAGCTCGAGTTAATAAATCTGGCTCAAAATTGAATTTTTTAACATTGAAGAAAATCAATTTTTTACATGTGCAGCATACTCAAAATTATGAATACGACATCTCGTACTATTTCAAAAACGGATACAAAGAAGAATTGAGGAATTTCATAAATGTGTAAGCTAAAGACAAATCAAAAACAATAATTTTGTAACGCCCCAAATTTTTTAGTGATTTAATTGTGTGTTCTGTTGCATGTGGCTTGTTTGCTTTGATGGTTAAGGATGTCCCAAGAGGAGTGAGAAGTCAGCCTTAGAAAAATTTTTGGGTTTTTACTGAATTAAACCCTTACTGTTAGATGTTGGGTTTTTATTTAAATTGAGGGGAGGTTATGTTATAAAAAGCGTGTTGATCTAGAGGATAGGGGCGTGTTACTTATGGCAAGAGACTCGGGTTCGAGTCTCTCTGCGCTCAAGGGGTGTTTGTTTGCTACGGTGTCATGCAGGGGTTGTGTCTTGTAGGATTCTTATGCTGTTGGGTGGTTGAGAGTATTGAAGGGAGTAGGGAGTTGTAGTCAAATTCTAGGAGTGTTGGGGGGAGAAAAGTTAGGTGTTTTGAATGGATATGGATAGTGTGTTGTTGGAGAGATTTGAGGAGGCAAGTGATGGGTGTGTTGGTGTCGTACAAGGACTCTAAACACAAGGGAATTCGACTAGAGTGTAACACCCCGTACCCGAGTCCGTTACCGGAGTCGAACACGAGGTGCACACAGACTTAACTTAATTATTTTCACAGTCCATTTAAAAATTTCCAGACAAAAGTGGTTCTTGCATCACTGTCGCCTTAAAAATCATATCTTGAGTTTCAAAACTCAAAAATCAGTTTCGTAATTTTTCCCTGAAACTAGACTCATATGTCCATCTACAGATTTTTTTCTAGAATTTTTGGTCGAGCCAATTAGTACAGTTTATTAGCTAAAGTCTCCCTTGTTCCAGGGTTCGACTACACTGACCTTCATGCATTACGACTTGGATATCTCCCTGTACAGGGCTTCAATACTGATGCCTTTTGTTTCTATAGAAACTAGACTCAAAGAGGAATCTATACATATATGGCATGACTCCTAATTATCTCTGGTTAATTTATAATGAATTTCCAAAGTCGAAACAGGGAATCCAGAAACCGTTCTGGCCCTGTTTCACGAAAACCTAAATAACATACAACTCATATGACCGTTTCGTTTCTTCCATATGAAAGTAGATTCATCAAGGTTCATTTACATAATTTATTCACTATTTAATTCCATTCCTGCTATTTTTAGTGATTTTCACATCCACATCACTTCTGCTGTCAAGATCGCTTTTGAGGTAGACTTTACCTATTTCATTATTTCCATGATTCAATTAGCCCTTTTTGCATACATAGCACAAAGTATGATCATGATTAACCATTCCAATGGCTAATCGTTTCCAAACATTTCCATACCTCTTAATGATCAACATACAAAACGATTATAGTACTATGCTAAAACGTATATAAGCCATTTTAGCATGGCTATCCAAATTTACACAAAATCCATGGGTACATGACCAACAACAAAAGGGTAGTCCTATACATGCCATTTCAAAGTTCAACCAAAATTGTACCAAAAGGGCCTTTGATAGTGTGGGAGACTTGACTTCCAAAATCCCGAGTCCGATGGTGACGAGCCAAAATCTATAAAACAGAGAAACAAAGAAGCGGAGTAAGCAATTTATGCTTAGTAAGTTTTGAGCAAGGGATTCAGCACAACAAAAGCATGGCATTCATATAGCTAAGCGGATAATTTCATATGCACAAATTCTCAATATCATACTTACTTCACATTACCAACCCTTATGGTCATACACAAAGATCAACTTAGCGAAGGCGGTAGCTCGTTTATCAAGCGGCGAATACTTATTTGTAAGGGCTCAACTAATTCAAAGCACATACTGAAACATACCTCATTGTTGGGATTTCACAGCGTATTAACTGAAATTTTTACAGCAAGTTCATTCATTCCGAATCACGTACCTTGAGTTTAACGGATATAGCTACTCGTTCAAATACCTTGGGACATAGCCGGTTATAGTAGCTTCGCACAAATGCCTTGGGACTTATCCGGATTTAGTAACTTCGCACAAATGCCTTCGGATCTTAGTCGGATTTAGTAACTCGCACAAATGCCTTGGATCTTAGTCGGATTTAGTAACTCGCACAATTGCCTTGAATCTTAGTCCGATTTAGTAACGTAGCACAGAGCCTTCGGGACTTAGCAGGACATCATTGAAGAACCATGCACACATATATCAATAAATCATGACACATCCATATTTCATTTTCATTACCAAAGCTCAACACAAGACACTTATCATATTTACAATTTGGCTCAATAGCCACATACAAAGAGCATGATTTTGATTTACTTAAGACATAATTCAATCGAATCATAATTTAAGTTCCATTACTCGAAAACTTACCTCGGATGTTGTCGAGCGATTTCGATGGCTATTCGACCACTTTTCCTTCCCTTTATTGGATTTAGTTCCCTTTGCTCTTGAGCTTAAATTGACAATTAAATTGATTTAATCATTTGAGTATCAAAAAGAGGGACTCAAGGTACTTAGCCCATATATATTCATTAGACATTAAAGTCACATATGTACAAAATCATGAATCTAACTCAACACAATAGTCCACACTCTCTTTTAGCCAATTATCTAAGCCAAGAATAGGCATCAATATGCTTGCCTCTAACCGAATGCATGCACACCAATCCACCTCATGTGGCCGAATATGCATGCCCATGTTGAGGCCAATTATACACTTAATACGACACATAAATGGCATACATTTTACTAACTAACGCATTCTATATTGTAACTCAATACGCATCAATCATTTACTTCATAACCGAAACATCATCATATGTAAATATATACCTTGAGATAGTATATATGTCATACCAATACATCATGTGCAAACATATATATATATATATATATGCAAGAGCCAAATCACAAGTTGATTATAACCAAATATAAACATATATCCAAAACACAAATCTTACCTATCATGCAATAAGCATAAATCATGCTTATGGATATACCATGGCCGAATACATCACAACACCATACCATTTCAATTTTGGTCATGGTTAAACAAAGAACTTAATGTCTCCCTCAAAAATGCTAAAAAGAAAATCCAAGAGTCATCAATCCACTATCACATGTATCATTAACAAGCTTCATATTTAGCATGCAATGGCATTAACACAAAATCCACCTTGGTCGAATATCACCCCCATGACATAGCAAAGTTTTGAACCATGGGCTAATTAGAACTCAAGCTAGCAACTAAAAACATGCATGAATCTCATGGCACAACCTCAAACATACCTTAATCTAGATACAAGTATGGCCAAACCTCCTCCTAATCCTCTTCCAAACCAAACATGAAGCAAGAACTCCTTCCTTCTTCTTTAGAATTTTCGGCCCAAAGAAATGAAAAAGGATGAACAAAATTTTTTTTTCTTTTTCTTCAACTCACGGCAATGGGGGGTAACACTCACACATTCTTTCTTTTTTTCTTTTCCATTTCTTTATTACCCATACTCATTAATTTATTTTTTTCCTCCCATGATGCACCAACATAACATGTCTATGACATGTTTTGCCCATAATCCTTTGTCATGGCCGGCCACTAGCAATTAAAAAGGGGGAAATTGACATGCAAGTCCTCCATTTTGATTACATGCACCATTAGATCCTTATAGATTAGCCTATCACATTTCAAAAGTGTCACACAAGTCCTATTGACTAAATTCAAATGAAATTTACTAAATCGAAACTTAAAACTTTCACACATTCATAATCACATATTTTAGACAATAAATATTGTATTCAAATAATTGGTGACTTCGGTTTAGCGGTCCCAAACCGCTTCCGACTAGGGTCACTTTAGGGCTGTCACCACTCTCCCCACTTAAGAAATTTTCGTCCCGAAAATCTTACCGTAAATAGGTTTGGGTATCGCTCTTTCATAGAGTTCTCGGGTTCCCAAGTAGCTTCTTCTATCCCGTGTTTGAGCCATAACACTTTCACTAGCGGAACCCTTTTGTTTCGCAACTCTTTCACTTCACGTGCTAAGATACGAATCAGTTCTTCTTCATAACTCAAATTGGCTTGAATTTCAACCTCTGATGGACTAATTACGTGTGACGGATCAGATCTATAGCGTCGAAGCATCGAAACATGAAAGACGTCGTGAATCTTTTCAAGTTCAGGGGGCAAAATCAAACGATACGCAACTGGACCGACTCGCTCGGATATCTCATATGGCCCGATGAACCTCGGACTCAGTTTGCCCTTACGACCAAATCTGAGTATCTTTTTCCAAGGTGAGACCTTAAGAAACACTTTGTCTCCCACCTGATACTCAATATCCCTTCGTTTCAAATCCGCATACGACTTCGACGATCGATGTCGCCTTGAGACTTTCACGTATTATTCTTACTTTACATTCAAAGCATCTTTAATCAAATCCACTCCGAAAATTTTGCTCTCACCGAGCTCGGTCCAAAACAATGGCGTACGGTATTTACGCCCATACAGAGCCTCGTAAGGTGCCATCTTAATACTTGATTGAAAACTATTGTTGTAAGCAAATTCAATCAAAGGTAAATACCGCTCCCACGAACCACTAAACTCGAGGATACAGCATCTCAACATATCCTCGAGTATTTGAATTATCCGCTCGGATTGACCATCGGTTTGTGGATGAAAAGCGGTGCTAAAATGCTGCTTGGTACCCAAAGCTTCTTGCAATTTCTTCCAAAATCGTGAGGTGAATCTCGGATCTCTATCCGACACGATAGAAATAGGTACCCGTGTAATCTCACTGTCGAGAAACATACAATTCAGCTAATTTATCCATTGAAAAATCCATGCGTACGGGGATAAAGTGAGCCGACTTAGTCAATCTATCAACAACGACCCAAATCGCATCTTTCTTACTTGCCGACACTGGCAACCCAGATACAAAATCCATCGTGACTCGTTCCCATTTCCATTCAGGTATCATGATCGGCTGAAGCAAACCCGTAGGCACTTGATGTTCCGCCTTCACTTGCTGACATACTAAGCACTTCGAAACAAAATCGGAAATGTTTCGTTTCATACCATGCCACCAAAACTGGCGTCTCAGATCGTTGTACATTTTCGTACTCCCCGGGTGAATTGACATTCGGCTACAATGAGCTTCATTCAGAATCATCGAAATGAGTTCTGAATTTCTTGGAACACACAACCGATTTCTATACCTCAAACAATCGTCATCATCAATTTGAAACTCCGATTCCACATTCGGAACACATTCAGCCCATTTTGCAACCAACTCATCGTCTACTTTCTGAGCTTCACGAATTTGATGAATCAATAATGGTTTGGCCTTTAATTCGGCTATTAGCACATTGTCGGGTAGAATAGACAAGTGTACATTCATCGCTCATAAAGCAAATAGTGATTTTCGGCTTAAGGCGTCCGCAACCACATTAGCCTTTCCCGGGTGATAATTAATGACCAGCTCATAATCTTTCAACAACTCAAGCCATCGCCTTTGTCGTAGATTCAAGTCTCTTTGAGTCATCAAATATTTGAGACTTTTTTGATCCGAAAATACATGGCACTTCTCACCGAAAATACATGAAATTTACTAAATCGAAACTTAAAACTTTCACACATTCATAATCACATATTTTAGACAATAAATATTGTATTCAAATAATTCGGTGACTCGGTTTAGCGGTCCCGAAACCGCTTTTCGACTAGGGTCACTTTAGGGCTATCACATAGAGTGTGAGGTAGGGTTCTTTTTTTCATTTCGTTTGTAACCAAATTTCTTTTCTTTTGGCTCCTTTGCATTTTTGGTTGGCTGGCCGATTTTTGTTTGGTGTTCTTCGGGTACTTTTCTTTTGCACTTGTGGTGCAGTTTGGAACTCCCTTTTGTATATTGGTTAATCAGCATCTATCGCTATTCTTTCTTTCTGACCCTCTCATGATTGTACTCTTTGTTTAGGCCGAACCCCGTTTACTCTCTCTCTCTCTCTTTTGAACTCTGGTCGATTTCTTCATCATCTTCTAGTGTCACTTTCGATTGTGGTTTCTACGTTTTTCCTCTTCAATGCTACCCCTCTTGACCGAATACGCATACTTCCTTTACCTTTCTTTTCTTTTTCCCCTTGATCAAATTTACCATCTCCCTCTTTCGACTCTCATGTTCATCGAAGTTGTTCCGGTCCATTTGGCCTGTGGAATCGAACTTTCCATCCCTTTTGGTTGCGGTTGGTATTGTTCTTCAAACAAGTCAGTAAGTACTTATTGCATTGCTCAAAGCTGAATACTTTTTCCTTCTTACCGATTCTTACCCTCCTTTTTCTTGGTGTGGTGTTCCTTGCAAGCTCAAGGGTTTCTTGGAGAGTGAAGATATTGCTAGTGATTCCCGAGCAGCCAAACCCTTCACTCCTTACTCAAACGAGGTAATGTTTTTTTCGATTATGGGGTTCAAAATATGCGTGACTTGTTTAGGAAGGGGTTGTCTGAATGCCTATTTCCTCCTATCTTTGGGTTATGTTTTCAATAGGCTATATTTTAGTCTCGTGACATGTGTTTTGGTCATCGTTAATGGGTTGTTGTAAAGCAGTTATTCGATTAAGGGAGTAAGCCAGCTTTCGTCAGCGGTTCTTACAGGGCTAATGATCCTTTGATTAAGGCAAGTATTGAGTGTTACGATAGCTGGGATTAAGAAGGTGATTAACCCTAGTGTAAATTGACTAACAGATATCGTGATTGAATGTATGCTTGGGGAACGCTCGGCCTAGGAGCACTTATCGCAAAAAGGTGTGTAATCACACTACTATTATCATAGATTGGCAAAAGCCGAAAATGTGTGACTGTTAACACTACACGAGCGTACGCACACTCGTGCAGTGAGGCGAATGCACAAAACATAGGCATTCGATCAAAGAGGCCGCCATGATTGGTTTCGTGGGCTTAGGTCGATTTTTGGCCATGGTGGGCTGAAATGGGCCGTACCGGCCCTACGGGCTCGTAGGTTCCACATGGTAAACTGCACAGATGTGTGGAGATTATTGAGTCGACTGTGTTGTTTACATGGCCAAGGCCATTATTTGGGCTTATTGGACCACACGAGTGTGTGGGCCCACGTAGGCCATATTATGGGCTTGGGCCTATTATCGCTGTTTAAATTGTTAAGGGTGCATAGGTCGTATGAGATGACTGTGGACCTATTTTTGTGTAACACCCATGCAGAGACCGTTTCCGAGTCGGACACGAGGGTTAACGGATTAATCCACTTACTTGCAGTTCATTTTAAAATTTCCAGACGGTAGGCTAAGCGTGTCACTGTCACCTTAAAAATCATATCTTGAGCTCCACAACTCAAAAATCAGTTTCGTGATTTTTCCCTGAAACTAGACTCATATATGCATCTAAAATTTTTTTTCTAGAATTTTTGGTCTGGCCAATTAGAACATTTTATTAGTTAAAGTCCCCCATGTTACAGGGATCGACTACACTGACCTTTGCGCATTACGACTTGGATATCTCCCTGTACAGGGCTTCAATACTGATACCGTTTATTTCTACAGAAACTAGACTCGAAAAGGAATCTGTACATATATGGAATAACTTATAATTATCTCTGGTAAATTTATAATGAATTTCCAAAGTCGGAATAGGGACTCCAGAAGCCGTTCTGGCCCTGTCTCACGAAAACTTAAATATCTCTTAACATACTGTTCATATGATCGTTTTGTTACTTGCTTATGAAAATAGACTCGTCAAGGTTCGTTTACATAATTTATTCACTATTTAATTCCATTCCTACTATTTTTAGTTATTTTTCACATCCACATCACTGCAGCTGTCAGCATCTGCCTTTAAGGTAGGCTTTACCTTTTCATAGTTTCCATGATTCAACTAGCCCTTTTACATATATAGCACAAAATATGATCATGATTAACCATCCCAATGGCTAATCGTTTCCAAACATTTCCATACCTCTTAATGATCAACATACAAATGATTATAATACCATGCCCAAAGTGTATATAAGCCATTTTCGCATGGCTATCCAAATTTATACAAAACCAAAGGGGTATGTGACCAATAACAAGAAGGGTAGTCCTATACATGCCATTTCAAAGTTCAACCAAAAGTATACCAAAAGGAGCTTTGATAGTGTGGGCAACTTCAACTTCAAAATCCACGAGTCCGATGGTGACGAACCAAAATCTATAAAACAGAGAATCAAAGAAAGCGAGTAAGCGTTTAATGCTTAGTAAGTTTGAGTTATGAATTTAGACACAACCAAAGTATAGCATTCATGTAGCTAAACAGATAATTTCATATGCACAAATTCTCAATATCATACTTACTTCACATTACCAACCCTTATATTCATACACAAAGATCAACTTAGCCAAAGGCGGTAGCTCATTTATCAAGCGGCGAATACTTATTTGTAAGGGCTCAACTAATTCAAATCACATACTGAAACATACCTCATTGTTGGGATTTTACAAGCGTATTAACTGAAATTTTTACAGCAAGATCAATCATTCCCGAATCACGTACCTTGAATTTAACCGGATATAGCTAGTCGTTCAAATGCCTTGGGACATAGCCGGTTATAGTAACTTCGCACAAATGCCTTGGGACTTAACCCGGATTTAGTAACTCGCACAATGCCTTGGGCTTAGCCCGAATTAGTAACTTGCACAAATGCCTTCGGATCTTAGTCCGGATTTAGTCACTTAGCACAAAGCCTTGGGACTTAGCAGGACATCATTCGAATAACCATGCACATTTATCAATAAATCATGACACATTCGTATTTCATTTTCGTTAGCAAAACTCTAACACGAGGCACTTATCACACTTGCAATTTCGGCTCAATAGCCACACACAAAGAGCATGATTTTGATTTGCTTAAGCGTGATCTAATCAAATAATAATCTAAGTTCCATTACTCGAAAACTTACCTCGGATGTTGTCGAGCGGCTTCAATGACTATTCGATCACTTTTTCCTTTCCCTTATCCAACTGTGGTCCTCTAAGCTCTTGAGCTAATTCAAACAAATTTAAGTTATTAAAGTCTTATTTTGCTAGCTTATGGCGAATATGACAAGGAGTTTGATAGGTCATATGGCCACCTTTTAGCTCAAATACACAATGATCATCGTATTTTTAATCACATCAAGCAATTTAATACAATTCATTCGAACATCAAAGAGAAGCTCAAGGTACTTAGCCCATATATACATTAGACATTAGAGTCACATATGTACGAAATCACGAATCGAATTCAACATACTAGCTAATATTTCCCCCTTAGCCGAATTTTCTAAGTCAAGCTAAAGCCATCAATAGGCTACCTGTGGCCGAACATACACATCAACTCATATACTCATTCATGTGGCCGAACATACATGTCTATGTTGGGGCCGATTGCAACACTTAATACATTCTACAAGTATGGTCACTTGTATTGACTAAACACCATTTTGTTTCAAGTTCAAAACTTGGCTAATACACTAGTAAATCTAACACTAGCATTTGCACTTCACCTTACTACCATTTCTCATCCAATAACGTGAACAACAACATATTTCTCTTCTACTTCCTACCATGGCCGAATGCATCACAACACCATACCATTTCAATTTTGGTCATGGTTGAACAACGAACTTAATGTCTCACTCAAGGATGCTAAAAAGGAGATTCAAGAGTCATCAATCCACCATCACATGCATCATTACAAGCTTCACTTTTAGCATGCAAATAACATCAACACAAATCCACCTTAGCCGAATATCATCTCCATGACATAGTAAAGATTTGAACCATGAGCTAGTTAGAACTCAAGCTAATAAAAAAAAACATGCATGAATCTCATGGCACAACATCAAACTTACCTTCACCTAGCTATAAGCATGGCCGAATCTCTTCAACATTTCCTCCCTTCTTTCTTTTGAATTTTCGGTCAAGAAGAATGAAAAAAGGATGGACACATTTTTTTTTCTTTTGTTTTCATCATTTTTTTTTCCATTTCTTTATTACTAACTTTATTTTATTGTTTCCTCCCATGATGCACCAACACAACATGTCTATGACATGTTTTGCCCATCATCCTTTGTCCACCCTAATGTCATGGCCGGCCACTACTAGATGGGGGGGGAAATTGACATGCAAGTCCCCCCTTTTTCAACATGCACTAATAGGTCCTAATGTTTTGATCTATCACATTTCAAAAGTGTCACACATAAGTCCTATTGACTAAATTCACATGCAATTTACTAAATCGAAGCTTAAAATTTTCATACATTTATTTTAGACAATAAATATCATATTCAAATAATTTAGTGACTCGGTTTAGCGGTCCCGAAACTGCTTTCCTACTAGGGTCACTTTAGGGCTGTCACATGTTGGGTCAGTGAGTACATCTAGACCCTAATTTTTGTTATGACTATTGTACCCCTATGAGGTAAATGACTGAAATACCCCTATGTGATATATGAGTGTTGAGCATGCCATTTTAATTATATATGTACATTATATTATGTTGCATTGCATGGGGTGGGACATATGATATTGGAGGAAGTGTACTGAATGGCTACAAGCCTATTATTGGTAGCTCTACTGCAAATACTATTAGTGCCGCAACCGGTACTATTTTCTAGAGTGTAGAGATGAGTGGGTCGATTTTATCCCCACATGGAGTGTAGTGCTGAACGGAGTGGAGTGTAGAGGATGGATGGGTAGGACCTTGTATACATCTTGGATACTATACTGAAGTGGGCTAAGGCCCACACTGATACTGTTACTGCATTGGGCTCAGGCCCACACTGATATTGCGATCGATATTGGCTTAGGCCCAGATTGTTCAGCACTGTATGTTTGACTATTTGAAAATTTTGGTTTACACACTGAATTTTTATAACTCATCTTTTCTGCCTATCTGTGCAAGTAATCCTTAGGCGGGTCGGTGCTGTGAGGGACTCGGAGATGGCCATACCATTGTTCATGTTTTGTTTTGGATTTTTGGTAAAAGTAGTTTTACTTGGGTAAATTTTATGTAATAAGGTCGTTTTAAGTTTTATTTTCATTTGGGAACTTATTTAAATTGACTTATAACTGTTAGCAGTAAGACACAGGTTTTCCAAAATGTAAATGACTTTCAACTACCAAGTTATACAACTTGTTTTAAAAGCTTCCGCAACGAACAATGTTTTCAAAGCGTAACAATGATTTAGTGTGAGTCATGCTTTGATAAGCAAACCTATAAATTAAAAAATGAACAAATAAGTTAACTTCTCTTAAATAACACAAATGAGGTTTTAACATAAATAGACTTTTCCAGTAAAACTACGCTTTTCAAAAATCACTCCAATATGACATTATAGATTAGGCCACAACGTCTAGGCTGGGTTTGGGGTGTTACATTTAGTGGTATCAGAGCTAGGCTGCAAAACTCAGCTGTGGATTTGGGTTTTTCTTAAAAATGAAAGTTCCAAAAGAAAGTGTTTCAAATCATGGAAAAATATTTTGAGGTGTTGTTTTCGGATGTGTGGTCTACTGACTCTCCGGTGTCGATTCTGTAAGTTCTTTAAAACTGCTGTTTGATTTAATTAAAATACTGAGAATACCATAGATAATGGATTGTATTGAAACCTTTATTAGGGGAACCTTAAACAGTAGTAAGATTACAATCTGCGAAAACAAACAACTTCAAATTATTGATGCTATTTTTCATAAAACATCCGTTAATAAACACTGGCACTATAAAACTGATGCATAAAATTGTTAATACAGATAATAAGTAAATCGATAATGAGCACCAGAGGTACTCGTGGAAGCAGTACAAGAGGCCGCAACGGAGGCTGTGGAGGTGCTCGGTTGGGTCTTCTGCATCAGACCATATGCCTAATGTTGAGGCAAGAGAGGCACCGGCTTTTGACTAAAACTAGGTCACATGATCGGGTAGCTAGGGATAACACACTTTCTCAAGCTATTCTACAAATTCTAGAAAGGATCGCTGGGCCCAATACTGGTACTGTGGGTCGTGGGTCGGTAACAGAGCGACTCAGGTCTAATGGGGCTGAGATCTTTAGGGGTATAATTGAAGTTGCCCCTAATGTGGCTGAATATTGGATAGAGGTCACAGAGAGGATCATAGATGACCTCGACTGCACCCCAGAGCAAAAACTAAAAGGTGCAGTGTCGTTATTGAAAGATGAAGTCTATCAATGGTGGTTTACTGTGAAAAAGGGTACTTAGCCTAATCGATTAACTTGGGAGTTTTTCAAGAATTCATTCCAAGGGAAATATGTGGACGCTAGCTATGCAAATGCCCGTAGAATGGAGTTTTTGAATTTGACCCAGGGGCTTAAGTCCATGGCTGAATTTGAGGCGCAATTTTTGCGATTAAGCCGCTATGCACGAGGCATGGTAGCAACTGAGTATGAGCGCTATGTGCGTTTTGGGGACGATCTCAGAGATAATCTATGAGTTTTGATAGCTCCTCAGAGGGAGCGAGATTTTTCTGTATTAGTGGAAAAGGCAAAGATCGCCGAGGATATGAAATGCTGAGCACCAGAATTGTGAGGCGGACAGGGGAAGGAACAAGGGGGTTTGCGAGCCCTCAAGTTCAGCTTTGAGGCCTAAAAGAAGGCCAGAGTTGATGGGCCAGTCAGAGTTAGGCCCCCTATTGCTACTTTTGGGTTGTAGCCTTGTACTGTTTGTAGGAAACGCTATCAGGGTGAGTGCTGGGTTTGGATAGGGGCATGTTTGAGGTACAGATCTATGGAGCACTGTATCAGGGATTGTACACGGAAGCTCGATCAGATGCAAGCTACTAGTAGGGGTACTGTCTAGTCGCAGAGAGGTTTTCAGCAGCCACCAAGAGGTCGTGGTCAGACCAGAGATGGAAATGGTATGAGTCGGGGTCATGGAGTAGTGGGCAGAGGTGCTGATCATGTTGAGGTGAGGCAGCCGACTCTGGTTTACGCTGCACATCGTCGAGAGGACAGAGATGCCCCAGATGTTATTACAAGTACGTTATTTATTCATAATATACCCTATACTGCATTGATTGATGTGGGATCTACACACTCTTATATAGCATGCACTGTATCTAAGACTTTGGGTATAATGGTTGAAAACTGTAACACCCCGATCCCGAGACCATCACCGGTGTCGGACACGAGGGGTTAACAAGTCAAGTCCACATATTTTGCCCACCAATTTGACATTTCCAGTCGGGCTGGAAAACTGCGTCACTGTCGCCTAAAAAAATCATATCTCGAGTTTCAAAACTCGGAAACTGGTTTTGTAAATTTTCCCTGAATTTAGACTCATATATCCATCCATGGATTTATTTCTAGAATTTTTGGTCGGGCCAATTGGTACAGTTTATTAGTTAAAGTCACCCCTGTTACAGGGATCGACTGCTCTGACCTTCGCGTGTTACAACTTGAATATCTCTCTGTACAGGGCTTTAATACTGGTACCGTTTGTTTCTAATGAAACTAGACTCAAAATGGAATCTGCACATATAAGGCATGACTCCTAATTCTTTCTGGATAATTTATAGTAAATTTTAAAGTTGCAACAGGGACCCGGAAACCATTCTGGCCCTGTCTCACAATAGCTTTAATATCTCTTAACAAGTAACTCCTATGACCATTTCGTTTCTTCCATATGAAAATAGACTCATCAAGGTTCATTTACATAGCTTATTCACTATTTAATACCATTCCTACAAATTTTGGTGATTTTCACATTCACGTTACTGCAGCTGGCAGCATCTGTTTTTAAGGTAGGTCTTACCTATTTTGTAGTCTCCATGAACCAACTAGTCTTGCCATACATAGGTCCACATATGATCATTTTAACCATGCCAATGGCTGATCATGTGACCAACATTCCCATTTCAATTCATAGTCACATCATGACACCATATATATATATACAAACCGCAAATAGTCTAAGTTCATTCTTCACTTTTACGAGCCGTTTTGCATGGCCGTACACATATACATCACCACATTTTAAACCAACAAGGGTAGTCCTATACATGCCATTTCAAAGTTCAACCAAAATTTATACCAAAATAGAGACGTTGATAGTGTGGATGACTTGACTTTAATGATCCCGAATCCAATTGCTATCGAGCAAAATCTATAAGACAGAGAGCCAAAGCAGCGGGTAAGCATTTTTATGCTTAGTAAGTCTCAAGGAATAAAATCAGCTTTAATTAAAGCATTACATTCACATAACCAAATACATCATTTCACTAATACACATTCACATAATCATACTTACTTCACCATCCCAACTCTTAGGTTCATACACAAATAACGGCCGTTAAGGCCGATAACTCGTTCCATCATAGGAGCGGATATGCATACGCTCTTACTCCTAGTGCGCAGCAGCACACCACACTTACCTTGTTATTGGGAAATTTCACAAGTGTATTAGCTGAAATTTTCCAGCAAGCTTAAAATTTTCAAATCACATACCTTGAGCTTAACGGATATAGCTACTCGTTCAAACGCCTTGGGACATAGCCGGATATGGTAACCCGCACCAAGGCCTCACGGGACTTAACCGGATATCACGATTGCACAAATGCCTTGGTCTTAGCCGGATAGAATGACTCGCACGAATGCCTTGGTCTTAGCCGGATATAGCCACTAGCACCATTGCCTTCGGTCTTAACCGGTTATAATTTCCAGCATAATTGTCTTTGGGGCTTAGCCGGATATCATTCAATTTCTCATGCACACATACATCAATAATCATTGGACATACATATTTCATTTTCGTTACTAAGGCTCAAACACAATTATAATCATTAGCATAATCGCCTTGGGACTTAGCCGGGTATCATTCGAATACTCATACACACATAAATCAATAATCAATACATCCATATTTCATTCCACATAATTCAATTAAGGTCACTTCTTGAGGACTTACCTCGGATGTTGTCGAAGCGGCTTTTACGGCTATTTGATCACTTTTTCCTTCCCTTGTCCAATTGTGGCCCTCTAAGCTCTTGAGCTAATTCAAACAAATTCAATTTATTAAAACCTCATTGTGCTAGCTTATGGCGAATATGACAAGGAGTTTAAATGGTCATATGGCCACCCTTTAGCTTGAATACACAATGGTCATGCACATTTTATACTACATCAAGCAATTCAATACAATTCATTCGAGCATCAAGGAAAAGCTAAGGCCTTCAATAGGCTACCCAAGGCGAATATTCATGTCCATGTTGAGGCCAATTATGCACTTAATACCTCACAAAAACAGCATCCATTTTACTAGTTAATGCTTTGCATATTGTAGCTCAAAACTTATATTATAGCATCAAGCACTCATATGTGTGCTAGGCGAATGTGCTTGAAATTTCACAATCATTCTTCAACATCTTCTTCTTTAAACAAACATATTCATCACTTAGTTCACAACCAAAACATCATGTGCAAACATATATATACATATATGAGCATGGCGAATTTCAAGGTGTCCATAGCCATCCAAAACACAAATTTTAACTAACATGCAAGAAGCATGAACCATGCTCATGAATGCATCATGGCGAATATGACAATCATGCCCTTTTCAACTTCAATCATGGTTAAACAAAAGAAAACTCAAAATCTTACTCATGAGTAGACAATCCATCATTGCATGCATCATCATCAAGCTTCACACTTAGCATGCAATGGCTTTATCACCATAACAACTTTGGCCAAATACCATTTCCATGGCATAACAAAGATTTGAGCCATGGCTAACATGCACATCAAGTTAGCAACCAAAACATGCATGAAACTCCTAACACAACCTCATACATACCTTAATCTTGATGCCAATTTAGCCAAATCACCTTTTAGATCTCTTCTAAACCAAGCATGAAGCAAAATCCTCTTTCTTCCTCCTTATGATTTTTGGCCAAAAGATGAGAAAGGATGAACACAACAAATTTTTTCTTCCTTCTTTCTCAACTCACGGCAAGGGGGGATTACCACACTCACACACATTTTTTTTCATTCTTTTCTTACCCATGCTTATTTGTTTATTATTTCTCCCTAATGCCCAACAAAACATGTTTCATGACATGTTTAGCCCATATCTCTTTGTCATGGCCGGCCATCACTTGTACAAAGGGGAATTTGACATGCAAGTCTATTATTTTGCATGCATGCTTTAATTAGTCATCACACATTTCCCCATCATACTTTCAAAGTTCACTACTAGGTCCTTTCTAGTGAAATTCACCTTTATAACACTAAATCAATCATCAAAAAATGTCATACATGAATACACACATATTATAGGCATCGAAATAAATTTTAAATTATTTTTATGCCTCGGTTTTGTAGTCCCGAGACCACCTTCCGACTAGGGTCAATTTTGGGCTGTCACAAAAACACTTCAAGTGAGGTTACCGTGTTGAGTCCATTAGGACAGTCAGTGAGAGTGAACAAATTGTTTAAGGATATATCTTTTGAGGTTCAAGGAATGATCTTTCTAGTAGACTTAATGGAACTTCCTTTTGGGGAATTTGATATAATATTAGGTATGGACTAGCTGGTTAAGCATCAGGCAAATTTGGATTGTGCTGTGACGCGGATGATACTGAAAGCTAAAAAGGGTGATGAGGTAATTGTTATTGGGGAGCGTCAGAATTATCTGTCAAATATGATTTCTGCACTTAGAGCCGAGAAGATGGTGCGTAAGGGTTGTGAGGCATATGTAGCCTACATTAGTGCCTCAAGTTTTGGGATTTCATCTGTGAAAGATATCAGAACAGTTAAGGATTTTTCAGATGTCTTTTCTAATGAGTTACCAAGGTTACCTCCTAACCATGAAGTTAAGTTCGAGTAGAGCTCTTGCTTGGTATAGCTCCAGTGTCCATCGCCCCTTATAAAATGGCAACGAAGGAGCTTGAGGAGCTTAAAGCGTAGATTCAAGAGTTACTAGATCGAGGGTTTATTTGTCCTAGTGTGTCTCCGTGGGGAGCATTGGTTTTATTTGTGAAGAAGAAGGATGAACCATGCGTATGTGCATTGACTATCGGCAACTGAACAAATTGACTATCAAGAATAAGTACCCCTACGAGGATTGACGATATATTCGACCAGTTTCTAGGAGCTTCGGTCTTCTCTAAGATTGATCTCTGATCGGGGTACCATCAACTAAGGGTCAAGAAGTCAGATGTAACACCACAAACCCGGCCTAGACGTTACGGCCGAATCTAGTGTGTCACATTACCTACCACTAACCAAGTTACCTAGTTTACTAAAGTTTGGGTGAGCTTTGCAAAAACCATTAATGAAGTTTTAAGAGAAATGTTCCGATTCACTAGTGTGAGTCCTATCCATCATCGATTGTTAAGGGTTTAGAAAAAACGTGACTTTTGTTGTACTTTGAAGAGTTTCGTTTCAAAGACGTTTGGTGGACGTGTCGGTTTGAAACAAGTAATTTTTGATAAACCTAGAGTTAACCAATTTCAAGGAATCAATTTAAGTGATGTGAATCTCAAGTCGAAAATGATTTAAGTAATTTAAAAACCCAAAATAAAAATAATAGAACGGCCTTATTACAACTTTAACCAAAATAGAAATAATCAAAAATAAATGCGAAAATTAAAAAGGAAGCTACTTGAAACTTATTTAAAACCAGCAATTTAATCTTCGTGGTCACTCTGAATCCCGCCTAGCTCTAAGTCCACCAATTAGGGCTCACCTACAAGGATGGAAGAGAAAGGGGGTGAGTTTCGAAAACTCAGTGTATATGAAAAACCCATCCAAATCCCAAGTCAACTTAAGCCCATTGGGCCTAAGCCCTATTCAGATAACCGCGGGTACTAGGCCGAAGCCCTTTTCAGAATACGATAAACTGGGCCTTAGCCCCTTTTCAGATAACAGTATAGCCCGTAGGCCCATTCCAGAACAAAACAGACATATTCGTGTATGCAAGCCCAACCCAGCCTATAACCAACCGCTACACTCCACCTGCACCAACCCTCCACTCCATGTGGGGAATAGCTCAACCCACCCAAATTTCACACTCCACAGTTAAAAGCATAGTGCTCAGATATCGATAAGTTGAGGCAAAGCCTCCAGTACGTGGTTAAGCCACTTTCAGTACTTCCTCCATCAATAACCCAGTCCCATGCATCAGATAATAATAACATAGCATGCGGTAAATAGTAACAGCCAAACATGTATTTAGGTCAACCTTAACCCTAGGGGTATATCAGTAATTTTGCTCCTTGGAGTAAAACTGTAAACTTTCCACCTATAAAGGTATTTCAGTAATTTTATCAGTCTTAAGGGTTCTCATGAATGTTACGGTCCTTACTAGCTCCTTTGTCATCGTAGTAATTTATTTATCTCAATTTCCCAATTTTAGCCATTGGGCCCTAAAACCCCTAATGGGCCCTACAGTGTCCATTAGCCATTTAAGCCCATTTAATTCAAGTTTTATGACCAGTTTACCGGTTTAAGCAGTTTCTATTCTATGGTCTAACAGAACATACTTATTGCCTTTTTTATATTATAAATATTTTTATTATTTACCCGTATGGGCCCGTAAGCCCATTGGGCCCAATTTTAGCCTATTGAGGCCCAATTACCGAAGTGCATGAAACTTCACACACGACTAACTTACCACTTGCGATTTCAGATCTAATGATTTCTAAACGTCTTGTGAGCACTCGCACACTCACAAGCCCACGAAATGCCAAAATTTTGGCATTTCGGCTTTTGCCGAATTGAACTATGAGGGGGTGTTCGATACACACCTGTTTCGCGATGACTGCTACTGAGATCCCTTACGATGTCTTACAATTGATTACCACAATTCTTATATTGCAACCCACAACAACCAATCCCAATATTCAGCAACCCATATTCAAACCATGCCCCTAAAGCCTTTAGAATCTTACCTTTTTGCCGAAAACTGATGACTAAATCTAAGTCTAGTTGTTCCAAAGATCCAAGCCTCCGATCAAACCTCTAGAAGACACTAATCACCAAAAGAAATCATCAGTTAAACACTCTTAAAGCTCTATGCCTAAATAGACAGCCTCCCTAGATTTTAGGGACTTCGGCTTTTCTAAATTGTAAAATAAGACTAGATCTGAGGTGATGAGCACTTACCACTTATTCCTCTTTGATTTTTTTGTAGATCTGATATAGATCTATCCTCTAAACGGTAGTAGAACTCGAATCCAGGAGATCTGAAGTTTTAGCTATAAGTCCCTAAATCTATGGTATTTCGGCTTTTTAAGTGACGAAGAAGATGACGATTTGAGGTTATAACTTTGAAGTAATGTTGCCGACAGATACTAAGGGTTTAGAGAAGATGAAATTTGATCAAAAAGAACAAAAATAACTGAAGGATTTTGGCTTGGAGAAATCGGCACAATAAGTGAGTTTTCGGGATTTTGGCTTTTATGGCAATCGGCTATGGAGGTTTTGTGAAGGATGGGATTGACAGAGGAGGTGATTAAGGTGATCAGAAGGTTTCGGCTTGAAGAAAATGCAAAAAGGAAGAAAAAAATAGAGGAAAAAGAGAGGAAGAAGAAATCGGCACTAAGGAGAAGGAATTTGCGTTTTCGGCTTTTGTGAGAACTCAGAAAGGATGAATGACAGTGAAAGCTTTTAGGTGGCTATCCCTAATTCTCCAAGACAGAAAAAGAAATGAACCTAGCCCTAATATCAACTAAAACAATCAGCCCAACCTTCTTAAGGCCCTTGCCGAAATTCACTTAAGTGATCACATGCCCGGCACATGCCTAAAATTAAAAAGTAACAATATGTTTACCTTGCAACTTGAACCCTGGACCTTTAATTCCTTCCCAGATGTCATTTTTTTAGGAACCTAGTGGTGCCACCTTGCCACCTTGCCACCTTTAATTTACGAAGTTCTTCTTAAAAGCCCACTTAACTAAGTCTCCTATTCACTTAAAATCCAACCTTGATATTTTACCGTGTTTAACTTAGGCTTGGGCCTTCTAAAGGCCCACTAACACATTTAAACACAGTTCCAATATTCAGAACACCAAAATTTCAAAATTTACCAAAAATCACAAAAACCCAAAAAATCTCTAAAATCAGGGCGTTACATTGGATGTTTATAAGACAGCCTTTAGGACTCGTTACAGTCATTACAAGTTTCTAGTGATGCCGCTTGGACTGACGAATGCACTAGCAGCTTTTATGAGTCTGATGAACCGAGTGTTCCAGCCCTATCTGGACCAGTTCATAGTGATGTTTATAAATGACATTCTGGTGTATTCGATCACTAAGAAGGATCATGACGCACATCTCCGTGTTGTTCTGCAGATTTTGAGGGAGAAACAGTTATACGCTAAATTCAGTAAATGTGAAGTCTAGTTACGGGAGGTAACTTTTTTGGGTCATGTGGCATCTGCAGAGGGGATTAGGGTTGATCTTTGGAAAATTGAGGCTGTTCTGGATTGGAAACAGCCTAAGATGGTATCTGAGATTCAAAGTTTTCTGGGTTTGGCAGGGTATTATAGACGCTTTGTTGAGGGGTTTTTGTTGATTGCTGCACCTCTGACTAAGTTGTTGCGTAAAGAAGTACCATTTAACTGGACTGATAAGTAGCAAGAAAGTTTTGAGAAACTCAAGAAAGTTCTAACTGAGACCCCTGTCTTGATACAGCCAAAGTCTTGAAAGGAATTCACTGTCTACAGCGATTCATCACATGTTGGTTTAGGATGTGTGTCAATGCAAGGGGGTAAGGTAGTGGCTTATGCGTCTCGTCAGCTTAAGACGCATGACTTGGAGTTGGCCGTAGTGGTGTTCATACTGAAAATTTGGAGGCATTACCTATATGATGAGAAGTGTATTATTTACACAGATCACAAAAGCCTCAAGTATCTCCTCACTCAAAAGGAGCTAAACCTTAGGCAGCGTAGATGGATTGAACTGCTTAAGAATTATGACTGTTCAATTGAATACCATCTTGGTAAGGCTAATGTTGTAGCCAATGCACTGAGCCGTAGGCCTGTTACTGATTTGAGGGAAAGGTTTGCTCGTCTTAGTTTATTTGACGATGGTAGTTTACTAGCCGAACTTCAAATTAAACCAAGGTGGATTGAATAGATTAAAGGTAAGCAATTGGAAGATGAGTCGTTGGGCTCTCATTTTTGATAGATTGAGAATGGAGAAACTTTAGATTTTGGGCTGAATAGCGAAGGGATACTTTGTTACCATGGGAAAGTCTATATATTGAAAGATACTTATTTGAGACAGTCTATACTACAAGAAGCGTATAGTAGTCCTTATGTTATGCATCCTGAGGGGAATAAAATGTACTAAGATCTTTGAGAGTTGTATTGGTGGCTAGGGCTTAAGCATGAAATTGCTGATTCTGTGAGTAAGTGCCTAACGTGCCAACAGGTTAAGGCGGACCATCAATTGCCTTTAGGGTTGCTTCGGCCGGTCAAGATTCTGCTTTGGAAATAGGAGAGGGTGACAATGGACTTTGTTAATGGGCTGCCCTTAATCCTACTAAGAAGGATTTAGTATGGGTCATTGTTTGTTGACTGAATAAATCCACCCATTTTATACCTGTTCATATAGGCTACTCGTTACAGAAGTTGGCTAAGTTATATGTGTCTGAAATTGTGAGACTGCATGGGGTACCGGTTTCTATAATATCTGATAGGGACCCTCTTTTCACGTTTCAGTTTTGGAAAAAGTTACTTGAAGCATTGGGTACAAGGTTGAACTTCAGTACTGCATTCCATCCTCAGACAGACAGGCAGTCAGATAAGGTGTGTAACACCCCGTACCCGAGACCGTTGCCGGAGTCGGACACGAGGGGTTTGCAGACTTAAATCACTTGCTTTCACAGTCCATTTTAAAAATTTCCAGGCAGTTGGCTAACTGCGTCACTGTCACCTTAAAAATCATATCTTCAGTTCCAAAACTTGAAAATCTGTTTTGTAATTTTTCCCTGAAACTAGACTCATATGTCCATCTACAGATTTTTTTCTAGAATTTTTGGTCGGGCCAATTAGTACAGTTTATTAGTTAAAGTCTCCCCTGTTACAGGGTGCGACTACACTGACGTTCATGCATTACGACTTGGATATCTCCCTGTACAGGGCTTCAATACTGATGCCGTTTGTTTCTATAGAAGATAGACTCAAAAAGGAATCTATACATATATGGAATGACTTCTAAATGTCTCTGGTTAATTTATAATGAATTTCCAAAGTCAGATCAGAGGATCCAGAAACTATTCTGGCCCTGTCTCACAAAAACCTTAACATCTCATAATATACTGTTCATATGAACGTTTCGTTACTATCCTATGAAAATAGATTCATCAAGGTTCGATTACATAATTTATTCACTATTTAATTCCATTTCTACTATTTCTAGTGATTTTTCACATCCACATCACTGCTGTTGCCAGCATCTATTTTTAAGGTAAACTTTACCTATTTGATGATCCTCCATGGATCAACTAGAGATTGTCATACATATACCAAAAGTGATCATGAATAACCATTCCCATGGCTAACCGTTACCAACATTTCCATATCTCTCGACGGACAACATACAAAATGATTATAATGCTATGATCGAAGTATATTTAAGCCATTTTCGCATGGCTATCCAAATTTACACAAAACCGAAGGGTACATGACCAACAACAAAAGGGTAGTCCTATACATGCCATTTCAAAGTTCAACCAAAAGTATACCAAAAGGAGCTTTGATAGTGTGGGCGACTTCGACTTCAAAAATCCCGAGTCCGATAGCTGAAGAACCAAAATCTATAAAATAGAGAATTAAATAAACGGAGTAAGCATTAAATGCTTAGTAAGTTTTGAGCAAAGAATTTAAGCACATCTGAACTATAGCATTCATATAACTAAACGGATAATTCCATATATACATATTCTCAAATCATTCCTACTTCACATTCCAACCCCTATATTCATACATAAAGGATCATCTTAGCCAAATACCGGAAGCTCATTACTCGACTGAGCAAATATTGTTCGAAGGGAATCAATTATTCCAATGCACATACGAAACATACCTCATTGTTGGGATTTTACAAGCATATTAACTGAAATTTTTGCAGCAAGATCGCTCATTCCCTAATCACGTACCTTCGGAATTTAACCGGATATAGCTACTCGTTCAAATGCCTTGGGACATAGCCGGTTATAGTAACTCGCACAAATGCCTTCGGACTTAACCCGGATTTAGTGACTCGCACAAATGCCTTGGGACTTAACCGGATTTAGTAACTTCGCACCAATGCCTTGGGCTTAGCCTGAATTAGTAACTCGCACAAATGCCTTCGGATCTTAGTCCGGATATAGTCACTTAGCACAAAGCCTTGGGACTTAGCCAGACATCATTCGAATAACCATGCACATTTATCAATAAATCATGACACATCCAGTATTTCATTTTCATTACCAAAGCTCAAACACAAGACACTTATCACACTTGCAATTTCGGCTCAATAGCCACATACAAAGAGCATGATTTTAATTTGCTTAAAACATGATCTAATCAAATCATAATCTAAGTTCCATTACTCAAAAACTTACCTCGGATGTGGTAGAACGATTTCATGGCTATTCGACAACTTTTTCCTTTCCTTATCCAAGCTGTGGTCCTTTAAGCTCTTGAGCTAATTCAAACAAATTTAACTTATTAAAGTCTCATTATGCTAGCTTATGGCGAATATGACAAGGAGTTTAATAGGTCATATGGCCACCCTTTAGCTCAAATACACAATGGTCATGCGCATTTTAATCACATTAAGCAATTTAACACAATTCATTTGAACATCAAAAGAGAACCTCAAGGTACTTAGCCCATATATACATTAGGCATTAGAGTCACATATATATGGAATCATGAATCAAACTCAACATTTTAGCCCACACTCTCTTTTAGCCGATTATCTAAGCCAAGATAAAAGCATCAATATGCTTGCCTCTAACCGAACACATACAACACAAATCTATTTCATGTGGCCGAATATACATGTCTAGGTTGAGGCCGATTATATGCTTAATACTTCCTACAAATATGGTTGCTTGTATTGACTACATACCATTTTGTTTCAAATTCAAAACTCGGCTAATACACACATACACACTAGTAAATCAAACACTAACATTTGCTCTTCACCTTACTACCATTTCTCATCCAAATAATGTGACAGCCCAAAATTGACCCTAGTCGAAATGTGGTTTCGGGACCACAAAACCGAGTCGTAAAAATAATTTAAAATTTATTTTGATGCCTATGATATGTGTTAAATTGAGTGTGACATTTTTGATGATTTGATTTAGTGTTATAAATGTGAATTTCACTAGAAAGGGCCTAGTAGTAAACTTTGAAAGTATGATGGGAAGATGTGGGATGACTAGTTGATCATGCATGCAAAAATAAGGGATTTGCATGTCAAATTTCCCCAAAAGAAGCATAGTGGCGGCCAAGGTAGGTGTTGATGGGCAAGGAAACATGTTTCCAACATGTTTGGTTAGTGAGTTATGTATGAAGAAATAAAATAAGAATTAGCATTAAAGAAATGAACCAAAAAAAGATGAGCATGGATGCCCCCCATTTGCAGTGCAACTAAGAAAGAAAACAAAAATTTTGTTCATCCTTGTTCTCTCCTTTTGGCCGAAAATACTAAGAGGAAGAAGAGATTTTTGCTTCATTTTCTTTGTTTAGAAGAGATCTAGAAGGAAATTTGGCTAAACTTGCATCAAGAGTAAGGTATGTATGAGGTTGTGTTATGAGTTTCATGCATGTTTTAGTTGCTAACTTGATGTTCATGTTAGCCATGGTTCAAATCCTTGTTATGCCATGGGAATGGTATTTGGCCAAAGTTGTTATTGTGTTAAAGCCATTGCATGCTAAATGTGAAGCTTGCTAATGATGCATGCAATGATGGATTGTCTACTCTTGAAATTTCTTTGTAGCCATCTTGAGTAAGACATTGAGTTTTCTTTTGTTTAACCATGATTGAAGTTGAAAGGGCATGATTGTGATGTATTCGGCCATGATGCATTCATGAGCATGGTTATGCTTCTTGCATGTTAGTTAAAATTTGTGTTTTGGATGGCTATGGACACCTTGAAATTGACCTTGCACCTATATGTGTATATATGATTGCACATGATATTTTGATTATGAAGAAAGTGATAAATATGTTGTTTAAAGAAGAAATTTGTTGAAGAATGTTGTGAAATTTGCATGTATAATCGGCCTAGTACACATATGATGTGAAAATCTTGCAATTTATTGTTGATTTTGTGCAAGTATGACTAAGTATAATCGGCCACATGAGGGGAATTATTGTGCATGCATTCGGTTAGAGGCAAGCTTAATGATGCCTATTCTTGACTTAGGTAATCGGCTACCTTGTTGTGAGCTAAGGCCGAATGCGTGCGTAATTAAAGAAAATTGACTAAAGTGCTTAGTTATGTGATGTTGAGTCAATGATATGTGTATTCGGCCAAGGCTAGCAAGCGAGACTTTAATGAATTGAATTTGTTTGAATTAGCTCAAGAGCTTAGAGGGCCACAATTGGATAAGGGGAAGGAAAAAGCGATCGATTAGTCGTCGAAGCCGTTCGACAACATCCGAGGTAAGTCCTCAAGAAATGACCCTACTCGAATTATGTGAAATGAAATATGGATGTGTAATGATTATTGATTTATGTGTGTATGAGTATTTGAATGATACCCGGGCTAAGTCCCAAAGGCGATTATGCAAGTGATATGTTTGTGTTTGAGCCTTAGTAACGAAAATGAAACATGGATGTGTAATGATTATTGATGTATGTGTGTGCATGAGCAATTGAATGATATCCGGGCTAAGTCCCGAAGACATTTATGCTAGTAATTTTATCCGGGTTAAGACCCGAAGGCCATTGTGCTAGTGACCACATCAGGGCTAAGACCCGAAGGCATTCGTGCAAGTTGTTAAATCCGGGCTAATACCCGAAGGCATTTGTGCAAGTCGTTCTATCCGGGCTAAGACCCAAAGGCATTCGTGCATGTGGTTATATCCGGTTGTATTCCGAAGAAGCTTGGGCTGAAGGTGAGCGTTTGTTGCTGTAATAAATTTAATTAGTACGCTCGAAAAGCCCAAAGGAAAAGGTATGTTTATATGTGCATTGGAAAAGTCGATATGTTTGAGTAACATTCGTTCAATCGACTAACGAATTTTCAGCTATTGAATTGGTTGATATCTTGTGAAAGTATCCAATGATGAAGTGTGAAGTAAGTATGATTATGTGAATGTGTATTAATGGAATGATTCATTTGGCTATGTGAATGTAATGCTTTAGTTAAAGCTGATTTTATTGCTTGAGACTTACTAAGCATAAAAATGCTTACCCCGTTGCTTTGGCTCTCTGTTTTATAGATTTTGCTCGTTAGCGATCGGATTCGGGATCATTAAAGTCGAAGTCATCTACACTATCAAAGCATCCATTTTGGGTATAATTTTGGTTGAACTTTGAAATGGCATGTATAGGACTACCCTATTGTAGAAGGTCATGTACCTTTCGGTTTTATGTAAGCTTGGATAGCCATGCGAAAATGGCTTAGATACGTTGTTAGTGTGATTCTATAATCGTTTGTATGATAATAATTATGGGGTATGGAATGGTTTTGAAAAGATTAGCCATTGGAATGGTTAATCATGATCACACTTGTGCTATGTATGCAAAAAGGGCCAATTGAATCGTGGAAATCATGAAATAGGAAAAGGTTACCTTGAAAACGGATGCTGGCAGCAGCAGTGGTGTGGTTTTGAAAAATCACCAAAATTTTTAGGAGTGGTATTAAATAGTGAATAAGCTATTTAAATGAACCTTGATGAGTCTACTTTCATATGGAAGAAACAAAACGGTCATAGGAGTTACTTGTTAAGAGATATTAAAGTTATTGTGAGACAGGGCCAGAACGGTTTCTGGGTCCCCTGTAGCGGCTTTAAAAATTTTCTATAAATTATCCAGAAAGAATTAGAAGTCATGCCTTATATTTTCAGATTCCATTTTGAGTCTAGTTTCATTAGAAACAAACGGCACCAGTATTAAAGCCCTGTACAGAGATATATTCAAGTTGTAACGCGCGAAGGTCAGAGCAGTCGATCCCTGTAACATGGGTGACTTTAACTAATAAACTGTACCAATTGGCCCGACCAAAAATTCTAGAAATAAATCCATGGAAGGATATATGAGTCTAAATTCAGGGAAAATTTACGGAATCAGTTTCCGAGTTTTGAAACTCGAGATATGATTTTTAAGGCGACAGTGACGCAGTTTTCCAGCCTGTCTGGAAATGCCAAATTGGTCGGTACTTTAAGAGGATTTAGCTCGTCAACCCCTCGCGTCCTACACCGGCGATGGTCTCGGGCTCGGGGTGTTACAATTTTATTGGTATCAGAGCTACGGTTTAGTCGATTCTAGGACTACCATGATATGTTTTGGGTCTAGATATACATGCCATTAAATGATGAATTGATAGTGTGGTGATTTCTGACAATTTGACTTTGTGTTTGTTTATAGCAATGGATCCCGATCCCAACCGAGCAATAGCTGATGATGTGGAGAGTGTGGCGCTGCTCGCGCAAGGGACAGCGCGGCGGACTCTCAACCTATGGCCAGCAATCCGAATGATGAGGCTAGGCAAGCCTTTTATAGTGTGATGAATGATTGGTTTAACCAATACATTCGAACTAACACTACTGTTCCACAACCTCCATTCCAAACAAATGCAACCCAGACCTACAATACCTCCGTGGCTGACCAAATAAGGTCAAGTAAGCCCCGATCGATAGGATTGAAAACATGGGGCCACTGAATTTAAAGCTACGGATGATGACGATGTCGAGCAAGCTGAATTTTGGTTGGACAACACTATCCGGTGCTCGATGAGCTATCTTGTACACCGATGAGTGCTTAAAGTGTACCATCTCCCGTTACGTGATTCCGCCTACTATTGGTGGAGTACTCGACTTACGTGGTGCTTAGAGAGTAAGTGACTTGGGAGTTCTTTCAAACCGAGTTCAAAAAGTATATCATCGAGATTCATCGACCCGAGTTTAAAGGAATTTCTTGATCTTAAGCAAGGCTCTATGTCGATTCATCGACTACGAACGAAAATTTGTGAGGCTTAGCCGTCTGCGCGAGAATGCATTTCGTCCGAAGCTATTATGTGTAAACGCCGAGGATGGGCTGAATGATGATATAAGGATGTTCGTTGGCATTCTCGAAATACGAGAGTTCAGTAGTACTTGTTGAGCGAGCTTGTAAAGTCAAGAGCTTAGGAAGGAGAAACAAAAGTTGATGTGGGAACCGGAGAATTCGAAAAGGTCCTCGGAAAGTCTCTTCAACAGCATCAAGAGATTTGAGATGATGTGAGCCGGTCTAGAGGCGCCGGGCTTTTCTAGACGAGATCGCGGTCGACCTCCTGTGACCACGAGTCACTTCGATCGCCGATGGTGGAAATGATCGCCGAGAGAGAGCGAGTGTCTCGCATTGTGGCAAATGGCATTCGGGAGCTGTAGGTTCCGTGATCGCTCCTGCTATAAGTGTGGATCGGCTGACCACTTTATCAAGGATTGCCCGAGGTTGCTTGAACAAAATGTAAGTCAAAGTGGAAACCCGGGTGCTACCACTGCTCGAGGTAGGCCATCCAGAAATGCGGGCAATGCTAGTGGCGGTCAGAGAGGGTCGAGAGATGCTACAACGAGACCCGAGGCTCGTACTCCTGCTAGGACTTATGCCATCGCGACGCGAGGATGCCGCCTTACGAGATGTTATTACCGGTACTTTCACTCTTTTCGATACTAATGTGATTGCTTTGATTGACCTGGTTCTACTCATTCTTATATATGTGAAACCTTAGCATCCAAGAAGACTTTGCCTATTGAGTCTCTCGAGTTTGTAATTCGGTGTCAAACCCTTGGGTCATTACGTGCTTGTCAACAAAGTGTGCAAGAAAAGTCCCCTAGTATTCCGAGGTTCTTGTTTTCCGGCGGACTTGATGCTTTTGCCGTTCGATGAATTCAACGTTATTCTTGGTTTGGATTGGTTGACCATGCGATGCGGTTGTAAATTGCAAAAGCAAGACTATCGATCCGAGGTGCGAATAATGAGATAATTCGGGTTGAGTCTACGGACTTAAAGGGTTGCCAACTATAATATCGGCAATGTTGGCGGAAATATGTAAGAAAAGGGTGCGGCGTACCTTGCGTATGTGCTCGATGACAAGGAGTCGAAAAGAAACCCGAATCGATGCAGTGGTTTGTGAATACCGGATGTTTTCCCGAAGAATTGCGGGTTTACCACTGTTCGGAAATAGAGTTTGGCATCGAATTGGTACCGGTACCACTCCAATTTCGATAGCTCCGTATCGTATGGCAAGCGGAATTAAAGGAGTTGAAAGCTCGATTGCAAGAATTGGTGGATAGAGGTTTTGCCCGCCGAGTTTTTCGCCTTGGGGTGCGCCGGTGTTGTTTGTGAAGAAGAAGGATGGGACCATGAGGTTGTGCATCGACTATCGTCGACTTAATAAAGCGGCGATAAAGAACAAATATCCGTTACAGCGTATTGATGACTTGTTCGATCAACTGAAGGAGCCTCGGTGTTCTCGAAAATAGATTTGAGATCGGGCTATTATCGATTCTTGAATTCGAGATTGAGACGTACCCAAGGCGCCTTGAGCGAGATATGGTCACTACGAGTTTCTAGTGATGCCGTTTGGACTTACTAATGCCCTCGGTATTTATGGATTTGATGAATCGGATCTTGAGACCATATTTAGATCGGTTCGTAGTCGTATTCATTGATGACATCTTGGTCTATTCAAGAAATGAGACCGAACATCTTTGAACACCGAGGTTAGTGCTGCAAATTCTACGGGATAAACAATTATATGCTAAGTTCAGCAAGTGTGAGTTCGGTTAGAGAGGTTAGCTTCTTGGGGCATGTGATATCTGCAGCGGGCATTCGAGTCGACCGAACAAAATTTCAGCCATACTTAACTGGAAGCCTCCGAGAAATATTACCGAGGTTCGGAGCTTTTTGGGGCTTGTCGGTTATTACCGACGATTTGTAAAAGGTTTCTCAACGATAGCCACGCCAATGATGAAGCTACTCCAAAAGGATGTTAAGTTCGAATGGACGGAGAAATGTCAGAAGAGTTTCGATCAACTGAAAACGATTTGATGAAGCCCCAATTCTAGTGCAACCCGAATCTGGCAAAGAGTTTGTCATCTATAGTGACGCCTCCCTACTTGGGTTAGGTTGTGTATTGATGCAAGAAGGTCGAGTTGTGGCCTATGCGTCGAGGCAATTAAAGCCACATGAGAAAAATTATCCGACCCATGATCTCGAATTGGTCGCCATCGATTCGCCTTAAAGATTTGGCGACATTACTTATTTGGTGAGAGGTGCCATGTGTACTCGGATCACAAAAGTCTCAAATATTTGATGACCCAAAGAGATTTAAATCTGCGACAAAGACGTTGGCTCGAGCCTGTTAAAGGATTATGAGCTGGTCATTGACTATCACCGGGAAAGGCGAATGTGGTTGCGGATGCCTTGAGTCGTAAATCATTATTCGCTTCGAGCGATGAATGTGCACTTGTCCGCTCGATTCGACAACGTGTTAGCAGCTGAATTGAAAGCCAAACCATTATTGATACATCAAATTTGTGAGGCTCAGAAGGTCGACGATGAGTTGGTTGCAAAATGGGCCGAGTGTGTTCCGAACAAGGAATCGGAGTTTCAGATCGATGATGATGATTGTTTGAGGTTCAGAAGTCGTCTGTGTGTTCCAAAGAATTCGGAACTTATTTCGATAATTCTGAATGAAGCCCATTGTAGCCAAATGGCAATCCACTCGGTTTTGGTGGCATGGTATGAAACGAGACATCTCCGACTTTGTTTCGAGGTGTTTAATATGTCAACAAGTGAAAGCGGAACATCAAGTGCCTTCAGGATTACTTCAGCCGATCACGATACCCGAGTGGAAATGGGATCGAGTCACAATGGACTTCGTATCCGGACTGCCATTGTCAGTGAGTAAGAAGGATGCGATTTGGGTCGTTGTAGATAGATTGACTAAGTCGGCTCACTTTGTCCTGTACATACGGATTTTCAATGGACAAATTAGCCGAATTATGCGCTTCTCGATTGTGAGATTACGGGGTGCCTATTTCTATCGTGTCGATAGAGATCCGAGATTTACCTCGCGATTTTGGAAGAAGTTGCAAGAAGCTTTGGGTACCAAGTTGCATTTCAGCACCGCCTTTCACCCCCAAACCGATGGTCAATCCGAGCGGATAATTCAGATACTTGAGGATATGTTGAGATGTTGCATCCTCAAGTTCAGTGGTTCATGGGAACGGTATTTGCCTTTGATTGAATTCGCTTTAACAATAGTTTTCAATCAAGTATTAGGATGGCACCTTACGAGGCTTTGTACGGTCGTAAATGCCGTACACCATTGTTTTGGGTGAGCTCGGTGAAAGCAAAATTTTCGGGTGGATTTGATTAGAGATCTTTGAATGAAAGTGAAAGTAATCCGTGAAAGTCTCGAAGATAGCCTCCGATCGTCGAAGTCGACGCGGATCTGAAGCGTAAGGACATCGAGTATCGGTGGGAGATAAAGTGTTTCTCAAGGTTTCGCCTTGAAAAAGATACTCAGATTAAGTACCGTAAGGGCAAGTTGAGCCCGAGGTTCATTGGACCATATGAGATATCCGGCGAGTCGGTCCGGTGGCATATCGTCGATTTTGCCCCCGAACTCGAAAAGATTCACGATGTCTTTTATGTTTCGATGCTTCGACGCTATAGATCTGATCCATCGCACGTGATTAGTCCATCGGAGGTTGAAATTCAAGCCAATATGAGTTATGAGGAAGAACCGATTCAGTATCCTATCACGTGAAGTGAAAGAGTTGCGAAACAAGCGGGTTCCGCTTAGTGAAAGTGTTATGGCTCAAACACGGGATAGAAGAAGCTACTTGGGAAACCGAGAACTCTATGAAAGAGCGATACCCAACCCTATTTACGGTAAGATTTTCGGGGACGAAAATTTCTTAAGTGGGGAGAGTTGTGACACCCAAAATTGACCCTAGTCGGAATGTGGTTTCGGGACCACAAAACCGAGGCATAAAAATAATTTAAAATTTATTTTGATGCCTATGATATGTGTTAAATTGTGTGTGACATTTTGATGATTTGATTTAGTGTTATAAATGTGAATTTCACTAGAAAGGGCCTAGTAGTAAACTTTGAAAGTAAGATGGGAAGATGTGGGATGACTAGTTGATCATGCATGCAAAAATAAGGGATTTGCATGTCAAATTTCCCAAAAGAAGCATAGTGGCCGGCCAAGGTAGGTGTTGATGAGCAAGGGAAACATGTTTCCAACATGTTTGGTTAGTGAGTTATGTATGAAGAAATAAAATAAGAATTAGCATTAAAGAAATGAACAAAAAAAAGATGAGCATGGATGCCCCCCATTGCCGCAGTGCAACTAAGAAAGAAAACAAAAAATTTTGTTCATCATTGTTCTCTCCTTTTGGCCGAAAATACTAAGAGGAAGAAGAGATTTTGCTTCATTTTCTTTGTTTAGAAGAGATCTAGAAGGAAATTTGGCTAAACTTGCATCAAGAGTAAGGTATGTATGAGGTTGTGTTATGAGTTTCATGCATGTTTTAGTTGCTAACTTGATGTTCATGTTAGCCATGGTTCAAATCCTTGTTATGCCATGGGAATGGTATTTGGCCAAAGTTGTTATTGTGTTAAAGCCATTGCATGCTAAATGTGAAGCTTGCTAATGATGCATGCAATGATGGATTGTCTACTCTTGAAATTTCTTTGTAGCCATCTCGAGTAAGACATTGAGTTTTCTTTTGTTTAACCATGATTGAAGTTGAAAGGGCATGATTGTGATGTATTCGCCATGATGCATTCATGAGCATGGTTCATGCTTCTTGCATGTTAGTTAAAATTTGTGTTTTGGATGGCTATGGACACCTTGAAATTGCCTTGCACCTATATGTGTATATATGATTGCACATGATATTTTGATTATGAAGAAAGTGATAAATATGTTGTTTAAAGAAGAAATTTGTTGAAGAATGTTGTGAAATTTGCATGTACAATCGGCCTAGTACACATATGATGTGAAAATCTTGCAATTTATTGTTGATTTTGTGCAAGTATGACTAAGTATAATCGGCCACATGAGGGGAATTATTGTGCATGCATTCGGTTAGAGGCAAGCTTAATGATGCCTATTCTTGACTTAGGTAATCGGCTACCTTGTTGTGAGCTAAATTTGAATGTGTGCGTAATTAAAGAAAATTGACTAAAGTGCTTAGTTATGTGATGTTGAGTCAATGATATGTGTATTCGCCAAGGCTATGTTTAGACTTTAATGAATTGAATTTTTTGAATTAGCTCAAGAGCTTAGAGGGCCACAATTGGATAAGGGGAAGGAAAAAGTGATCGATTAGTCGTCGAAGCCGTTCGACAACATCCGAGGTAAGTCCTCAAGAAATGACCCTACTCGAATTATGTGAAATGAAATATGGATGTGTAATGATTATTGATTTATGTGTGTATGAGTATTTGAATGATACCCGGGCTAAGTCCCGAAGGCGATTATGCAAGTGATATGTTTGTGTTTGAGCCTTAGTAACGAAAATGAAACATGGATGTGTAATGATTATTGATGTATGTGTGTGCATGAGCAATTGAATGATATCCGGGCTAAGTCCCGAAGACATTTATGCTAGTAATTATATCCGGGTTAAGACCCGAAGGCCATTGTGCTAGTGACCACATCAGGGCTAAGACCCGAAGGCATTCGTGCAAGTTGTTAAATCCGGGCTAATACCCGAAGGCATTTGTGCAAGTCGTTCTATCTGGGTTAAGACCCGAAGGCATTCGTGCATGTGGTTATATCCGGTTGTATTTCGAAGAAGCTTGGGCTGAAGGTGAGCGTTGGTTGCTGTAATAAATTTAATTAGTATGCTCGAAAAGCCCAAAGGAAAAGGTATGTTTATATGTGCATTGGAAAAGTCGATATGTTTGAGTAACATTCGTTCAATCGACTAACGAATTTTCAGCTATTGAATTGGTTGATATCTTGTGAAAGTATACAATGATGAGTGTGAAGTAAGTATGATTATGTGAATGTGTGTTAATGAAATGATTCATTTGGCTATGTGAATGTAATGCTTTAGTTAAAGCTGATTTTATTGCTTGAGACTTACTAAGCATAAAAATGCTTACCCCGTTGCTTTGGCTCTCTGTTTTATAGATTTTGCTCGTTAGCGATCGGATTCGGGATCATTAAAGTCGAAGTCATCTACACTATCAAAGCCTCCATTTTGGGTATAATTTTGGTTGAACTTTGAAATGGCATGTATAGGACTACCCTATTGTAGAAGGTCATGTACCTTTCGGTTTTATGTAAGCTTGGATAGCCATGCGAAAATGGCTTAGATACGTTGCTAGTATGATTCTATAATCGTTTGTATGATGATCATTATGGGGTATGGAATGGTTTTTAAAAGATTAGCCATTGGAATGGTTAATCATGATCACACTTGTGCTATGTATGCAAAAAGGGCCAATTGAATCGTGGAAATCATGAAATAGGTAAAGGTTACCTTGAAAACGGATGCTGGCAGCAGCAGTGGTGTGGTTTTGAAAAATCACCAAAATTTGTAGGAGTGGTATTAAATAGTGAATAAGTTATGTAAATGAACCTTTATGAGTCTACTTTCATATGGAAGAAACGAAACGGTCATAGGAGTTACTTGTTAAGAGATATTAAAGTTATTGTGAGACAGGGCCAGAACGGTTTCTGGGTCCCCTGTCGCGACTTTAAAAATTTTGTATAAATTATGCAGAAAGAATTAGAAGTCATGCCTTATATGTGCAGATTCCATTTTGAGTCTAGTTTCATTAGAAACAAACGGTACCAGTATTAAAGCCCTGTACAGAGAGATATTCAAGTTGTAACACGTGAAGGTCAGAGCAGTCGATCCCTGTAACATGGGTGACTTTAACTAATAAACTGTACCAATTGGCCTGACCAAAAATTCTAGAAATAAATACATGGAAGGATATGTGAGTCTAAGTTCAGGGAAAATTTACGGAATCAGTTTCCGAGTTTTGAAACTCGAGATATGATTTTTAAGGCGACAGTGATGCAGTTTTCCAGCCTGTCTGGAAATGCCAAATTGGTCGGTACTTTAAGAGAATTTAGCTCGTCAACCCCTCGTGTCCGACACCGGCGATGGTCTCGGGCTCGTGGTGTTACAATTTTATTGGTATCAGAGCTACGGTTTAGTCGATTCTAGGACTACCGTGATATGTTTGGGGTCTAGCTATACATGCCACTAAATGATGAATTGATAGTGTGGTGATTTCTGACAATTTGACTTTGTGTTTGTTTATAGCAATGGATCCCGATCCCAACCGAGCAATAGCTGATGATGTGGAGAGTGTGGCGCCTGCTCCCGCGCAAGGGACAGCGGCGGCGGACTCTCAACCTATGGCCAGCAATCCGAATGATGAGGCTAGGCAAGCCTTTTATAGTGTGATGAATGATTGGTTTAACCAATACATTCGAACTAACACTACTGTTCCACAACCTCCATTCCCGACAAATGCAACCCCTCAAGACCTACAATACCTCGATGAATCGACCAAATAAGGTCAAGTAAGCCCCCATCGATAGGATTCGAAAACATATACCACTGAATTTAAAGCTACGGATGATGACGATGCCGAGCAAGCTGAATTTTGGTTGGACAACACTATCCGGTGCTCGATGAGCTATCTTGTACACCGATGAGTGCTTAAAGTGTACCATCTCCTTGTTACGTGATTCCGCCTACTATTGGTGGAGTACTCGACTGTGGTGCCTAGAGAGCAAGTGACTTGGGAGTTCTTTCAAACCGAGTTCAAAAAAGTATATCATCGAGATTCATCGACCGAAGCGAAAGGAATTTCTTGATCTTAAGCAAGGCTCTATGTCGATTCGACTACTGAACGAAAATTTGTGAGGCTTAGCCAGACGCTGTGAGAATGCATTTCGTCCGAAGCTATTATGTGTAAACGCTCGAGGATGGGCTGAATGATGATATAAGGATGTTCGTTGGCATTCTCGAAATACGAGAGTTCGTAGTACTTGTTGAGCGAGCTTGTAAAGTCAAGAGCTTAGGAAGGAGAAACAAAAAGTTGATGTGGGAACCGGAGAATTCGAAAAAGGTCCTCGGAAAGTCTCTTCAACAGCATCGAAGAGATTTCGAGATGATGTGAGCCGGTCTAGAGGCGCCGGGGCTTTTCTAGACGAGATCGCGGTCGACCTCCTGTGACCACACGAGTCACTTCGATCGCCGATGGTGGAAATGATCGCCGAGAGAGAGCGGAGTGTGTCGCATTGTGGCAAATGGCATTCGGGAGGCAGAGGTTCCGTGATCGCTCTGCTATAAGTGTGGATCGGTGACCACTTTATCAAGGACCGCCGAGGTTGCTTGAACAAAATGTAAGTCAAAGTGGAAACCCGGTGCTACCCTCGCCGAGGTAGGCCATCCGTAAATGCGGGCAATGCTAGTGGCGGTCGAGAGTCGAGAGATGCTACAACGAGACCCGAGGCTCGTACTCTGCTAGGACTTATGCCATACGGCAAGACGCGAGGATGCTGCCTCACCGGATGTTATTACCGGTACTTTCACTCTTTTCGATACTAATGTGATTGCTTTGATTGACCACGGTTCTACTCATTCTTATATATGTGAAACCTTAGCATCCAAAGAAGACTTTGCCTATTGAGTCTCTCGAGTTCGTAATCGGTGTCAAACCCTTGGGTCATTACGTGCTTGTCAACAAAGTGTGCAAGAAAAGTCCCTAGTATTCCGAGGTTCTTGTTTTCGCGGACTTGATGCTTTTGCCGTTCGATGAATTCGACGTTATTCTTGGTTTGGATTGGTTGACCATGCACGATGCGGTTGTAAATTGCAAAAGCAAGACTATCGATCCGAGGTGCGCGAATAACGAGATAATTCGGGTTGAGTCTACGGACTTAAAGGGGTTGCCACCGTAATATCGCAATGTTGGCGGAAATATGTAAGAAAAGGTGCGAAGCGTACCTTGCGTATGTGCTCGATGACAAGGAGTCCGAAAAGAAACCCGAATCGATGCGATGGTTTGTGAATACCCGGATGTTTTCCACGTAGAATTGCCGGGTTTACCACTGCTCGGAAATAGAGTTTGGCATCGAATTGGTACCGGTACCACTCCAATTTCGATAGCTCCGTATCGTATGGCAATCGATGTAATTAAAGGAGTTGAAAGCTCGGTTGCAAGAATTGGTGGATAGAGGTTTTGCCCGCCCGAGTTTTTCGCCTTTGGGTGCGCCGGTGTTGTTTGTGAAGAAGAAGGATGGGACCATGAGGTTGTGCATCGACTATCGTCGACTTAATAAAGCGGCGATAAAGAACAAATATCCGTTACGCGTATTGATGACTTGTTCGATCAACTGAAGGAGCCTCGGTGTTCTCGAAAATAGATTTGAGATCGGGCTATTATCGATTTGAATTTGAGATTTGGACGTACCCAAGGCGCCTTGAGCGAGATATGGTCACTACGAGTTTCTAGTGATGCCGTTTGGACTTACTAATGCCCTGCGGTATTTATGGATTTGATGAATCGGATCTTGGACCATATTTAGATCGGTTCGTAGTCGTATTCATTGATGACATCTTGGTCTATTCAAGAAATGAGACCGAACATCTTTGAACACCGAGGTTAGTCTTTGCAAATTCTACGGGATAAGCAATTATATGCTAAGTTCAAGACAAGTGTGAGTTACGGTTAAGAGAGGTTAGCTTCTTGGGGCATGTGATATCTGCAACGGGCATTCGAGTCGACCGAACAAAATTTCAGCCATACTTAGCTGGAAGCCTCAGAAATATTACCGAGGTTGAAGCTTTTGGGGCTTGCCGGTTATTACCGACGATCTGTAAAAGGTTTCTCAATGATAGCCACGCCAATGACGAAGCTACTCCAAAAGGATGTTAAGTTCGAATGGACGGAGAAATGTCAGAAGAGTTTCGATCAACTGAAAACTTATTTGACTGAAGCCCCAATTCTAGTGCAACCCGAATCTGGCAAAGAGTTTGTCATCTATAGTGACGCCTCCCTACTTGGGTTAGGTTGTGTATTGATGCAAGAAGGTCGAGTTGTGGCCTATGCGTCGAGGCAATTAAAGCCACATGAGAAAAATTATCCGACCCATGATCTCGAATTGGCTGCCATCGTATTCGCCTTAAAGATTTGGCGACATTACTTATTTGGTGAGAGGTGCCATGTGTACTCGGATCACAAAAGTCTCAAATATTTGATGACCGAAAGAGACTTAAATCTGCGACAAAGACGTTGGCTCAAGCTGTTAAAGGATTATGAGCTGGTCATTGACTATCACCCGGGAAAGGCGAATGTGGTTGCGGATGCCTTGAGTCGTAAATCATTATTCGCTTTACGAGCGATGAATGTGCACTTGTCCGTTCGATCCGACAACGTGTTAGTAGCTGAATTGAAAGCCAAACCATTATTGATACATCAAATTTGTGAGGCTCAGAAGGTCGACGATGAGTTGGTTTCAAAATGGGCCGAGTATGTTCCGAACAAGGAATCGGAGTTTCAGATCGATGATGACGATTGTTTGAGGTTCAGAAGTCGTCTGTGTGTTCCAAAGAATTCGGAACTTATTTCGATAATTCTGAACGAAGCCCATTGTAGCCAAATGGCAATCCACCTGGGGAGTACGAAGATGTACAACGATTTGAAACGTCGGTTTTGGTGGCATGGTATGAAACGAGACATCTCCGACTTTGTTTGAGGTGTTTAATATGTCAACAAGTGAAAGCGAACATCAAGTGCCTTGAGATTACTTCACCGATCACGATACCCGAGTGGAAATGGGATCGAGTCACAATGGACTTCGTGATCCGGACCGCCATTGTCGGTGAGTAAGAAGGATGCGATTTGGGTCGTTGTAGATAGATTGACTAAGTCGGCTCACTTTGTCCCCGACGCACGGATTTTTCAATGGACAAATTAGCCGAATTGTACGCTTCTCAGTTGTGAGATTACACGGGTGCCTATTTCTATCGTGTCGGATAGAGATCCGAGATTTACCTCGCGATTTTGGAAGAAGTTGCAAGAAGCTTTGGGTACCAAGTTGCATTTCAGACCGCCTTTCACCCCCAAACCGATGGTCAATCCGGCGGATAATTGAGATACTTGAGGATATGTTGATATGTTGCATCCTCGAGTTCGATGGTTCATGGGAACGGTATTTGCCTTTGATTGAATTCGCTTATAACAATAGTTTTCAATCAAGTATTAGGATGGCACCTTACGAGGCTTTGTGCGGTCGTAAATGCCGTACACCATTGTTTTGATTTGAGCTCGGTGAAAGCAAAATTTTCGGGTGGATTTGATTAGAGATTTGAATGAGAAAGTGAAAGTAATCCGTGAAAGTCGAAGATAGCCTCCGATCGTCGGAAGTCGTGACGCGGATCTGAAGCGTAAGGACATCGAGTATCGTGGGAGATAAAGTGTTTCTCAAGGTTTCGCTTGGAAAAAGATACTCGATTCGACCGTAAGGGCAAGTTGAGCCCGAGGTTCATTGGACCATATGAGATATCCGAAGCGAGTTGGTCCAAATGGCATATCGTCGATTTTGCCCCGAACTCGAAAAGATTCACGATGTCTTTCATGTTTCGATGCTTCGACGCTATAGATCTGATCCATCGCACGTGATTAGTCCATCGGAGGATGAAATTCAAGCCAATATGAGTTATGAGGAAGAACCGATTCGTATCCTATCACGTGAAGTGAAAGAGTTGCGAAACAAGCGGGTTCCGCTAGTGAAAGTGTTATGGCTCAAACACGGGATAGAAGAAGCTATTTGGGAAACCGAGAACTCTATGAAAGAGCGATACCCAACCCTATTTACGGTAAGATTTTCGGGACGAAAATTTCTTAAGTGGGGAGAGTTGTGACAGCCAAAATTGACCCTAGTCGGAATGTGGTTTCGGGACCACAAAACCGAGGCATAAAAATAATTTAAAATTTATTTTGATGCCTATGATATGTGTTAAATTGTGTGTGACATTTTGATGATTTGATTTAGTGTTATAAATGTGAATTTCACTAGAAAGGGCCTAGTAGTAAACTTTGAAAGTATGATGGGAAGATGTGGGATGACTAGTTGATCATGCATGCAAAAATAAGGGATTTGCATGTCAAATTTCCCCAAAAGAAGCATAGTGGCCGGCCAAGGTAGGTGTTGATGGGCAAGGGAAACATGTTTCCAACATGTTTGGTTAGTGAGTTATGTATGAAGAAATAAAATAAGAATTAGCATTAAAGAAATGAACAAAAAAAAAAGATGAGCATGGATGCCCCCCCCATTGCCGTGCAACTAAGAAGAAAACAAAAAAAATTTGTTCATCATTGTTCTCTCCTTTTTGGCCGAAAATACTAAGAGGAAGAAGAGATTTTTGCTTCATTTTCTTTGTTTAGAAGAGATCTAGAAGGAAATTTGGCTAAACTTGCATCAAGAGTAAGGTATGTATGAGGTTGTGTTATGAGTTTCATGCATGTTTTAGTTGCTAACTTGATGTTCATGTTAGCCATGGTTCAAATCCTTGTTATGCCATGGGAATGGTATTTGGCCAAAGTTGTTATTGTGTTAAAGCCATTGCATGCTAAATGTGAAGCTTGCTAATGATGCATGCAATGATGGATTGTCTACTCTTGAAATTTCTTTGTAGCCATCTCGAGTAAGACATTGAGTTTTCTTTTGTTTAACCATGATTGAAGTTGAAAGGGCATGATTGTGATGTATTCGCCATGATGCATTCATGAGCATGGTTCATGCTTCTTGCATGTTAGTTAAAATTTGTGTTTTGGATGGCTATGGACACCTTGAAATTGACCTTGCACCTATATGTGTATATATGATTGCACATGATATTTTGATTATGAAGAAAGTGATAAATATGTTGTTTAAAGAAGAAATTTGTTGAAGAATGTTGTGAAATTTGCATGTACAATCGGCCTAGTACACATATGATGTGAAAATCTTGCAATTTATTGTTGATTTTGTGCAAGTATGACTAAGTATAATCGGCCACATGAGGGGAATTATTGTGCATGCATTCGGTTAGAGGCAAGCTTAATGATGCCTATTATTGACTTAGGTAATCGGCTACCTTGTTGTGAGCTAAGGTAGAATGTGTGCGTAATTAAAGAAAATTGACTAAAGTGCTTAGTTATGTGATGTTCAGTCAATGATATGTGTATTCGCCAAGGCTAGCAAGCGAGACTTTAATGAATTGAATTTGTTTGAATTAGCTCAAGAGCTTAGAGGGCCACAATTGGATAAGGGAAGGAGAAAGTGATCGATTAGTCGTCGGCCGTTCGACAACATCCGAGGTAAGTCCTCAAGAAATGACCCTACTCGAATTATGTGAAATGAAATATGGATGTGTAATGATTATTGATTTATGTGTGTATGAGTATTTGAATGATACGGGCTAAGTCCCAAGGCGATTATGCAAGTGATATGTTTGTGTTTGAGCCTTAGTAACGAAAATGAAACATGGATGTGTAATGATTATTGATGTATGTGTGTGCATGAGCAATTGAATGATATCCGGGCTAAGTCCCAAGACATTTATGCTAGTAATTATATCGGGTTAAGACCAAGGCCATTGTGCTAGTGACCACATCAGGCTAAGACCAAGGCATTCGTGCAAGTTGTTAAATCCGGGCTAATACCCAAGGCATTTGTGCAAGTCGTTCTATCTGGGTTAAGACCCGAAGGCATTCGTGCATGTGGTTATATCCGGTTGTATTTCGAAGAAGCTTGGGCTGAAGGTGAGCGTTGGTTGCTGTAATAAATTTAATTAGTATGCTCGAAAAGCCCAAAGGAAAAGGTATGTTTATATGTGCATTGGAAAAGTCGATATGTTTGAGTAACATTCGTTCAATCGACTAACGAATTTTCAGCTATTGAATTGGTTGATATCTTGTGAAAGTATACAATGATGAGTGTGAAGTAAGTATGATTATGTGAATGTGTGTTAATGAAATGATTCATTTGGCTATGTGAATGTAATGCTTTAGTTAAAGCTGATTTTATTGCTTGAGACTTACTAAGCATAAAAATGCTTACCCCGTTGCTTTGGCTCTCTGTTTTATAGATTTTGCTCGTTAGCGATCGGATTCGGGATCATTAAAGTCGAAGTCATCTACACTATCAAAGCCTCCATTTTGGGTATAATTTTGGTTGAACTTTGAAATGGCATGTATAGGACTACCCTATTGTAGAAGGTCATGTACCTTTCGGTTTTATGTAAGCTTGGATAGCCATGCGAAAATGGCTTAGATACGTTGTTAGTGTGATTCTATAATCGTTTGTATGATAATAATTATGGGGTATGGAATGGTTTTGAAAAGATTAGCCATTGGAATGGTTAATCATGATCACACTTGTGCTATGTATGCAAAAAGGGCCAATTGAATCGTGGAAATCATGAAATAGGTAAAGGTTACCTTGAAAACGGATGCTGGCAGCAGCAGTGGTGTGGTTTTGAAAAATCACCAAAATTTGTAGGAGTGGTATTAAGTAGTGAATAAGTTATGTAAATGAACCTTGATGAGTCTACTTTCATATGGAAGAAACGAAACGGTCATAGGAGTTACTTGTTAAGAGATATTAAAGTTATTGTGAGACAGGGCCAGAACGGTTTCTGGGTCCCCTGTCGCGACTTTAAAAATTTTCTATAAATTATGCAGAAAGAATTAGAAGTCATGCCTTATATGTGCAGATTCCATTTTGAGTCTAGTTTCATTAGAAACAAACGGAACCAGTATTAAAGCCCTGTACAGAGAGATATTCAAGTTGTAACGCGCGAAGGTCAGAGCAGTCAATCCCTGTAACATGGGTGACTTTAACTAATAAACTGTACCAATTGGCCTGACCAAAAATTCTAGAAATAAATACATGGAAGGATATATGAGTCTAAATTCAGGGAAAATTTACAGAATCAGTTTCTGAGTTTTGAAACTCGAGATATGATTTTTAAGGCGACAGTGACGCAGTTTTCCAGCCTGTCTGGAAATGCCAAATTGGTCGGTACTTTAAGAGGATTTAGCTCGTCAACCCCTCACGTCCGACACCGGCGATGGTCTCGGGCTCGGGGTGTTACAAATAACGTGAATAACAACCATATTTCTCCTCTACTTTCTACCATGGCCGAATGCATCACAACACCATACCATTTCGATTTTGGTCATGGTTAAACAAAGAACTTAATGTCTCACTCAAAAATGCTAAAAAGAAGATTCAAGAGTCATCAATCCACCATCACATGCATCATTACAAAGCTTCATTTTTAGCATGTAAATGACATCAACACCAAGCAAGAATGATGTATCCATGGTCGAGTGTCATTTCCATCACATAGCAAGATTTAGACCATAGGCTAGGTAGAACTCAAGCTACCAGCTAAAACATGCATGCATCTCATGGAACATTATCAAACATACCTTAGCCTAGTTACATGCATGGCCGAACCTCTTCAACCCTTCTTCTTCCTTCCTCCTTAAAATTTTCGGCCAAGGATGAACCAAAGGATGAAGCCTTCTTTTTTTTTTTCTAGTTTCGGCAAAATGGGGGGGGGGGGGAACAACCACACACTTTTTTTTTTTCTTCCTTTTCAACATATTCCCTTTCATTATTTTATTACCATGCCCCTTATTTTATTTTTCCTAACATACATCACTAACATAACATGTTTGTGACATGTTTCCACCCATAGCATGGCCGGCCACTATGCTTCAATTTGGCTAATTTGACATGCAAGGACAAGCACTTTCCCACATGTATTAATAGGCCATTTTAACACTTGCCTAGCATATTTCTAAATTGTCTCACATAAGTCCCTACTAATAAATTTCACATACACTAACCAAATTAAAGTATGGAACTATCACACAAGCTTTTACGCACATCATAAACACAGAATATAACCTTTAATTATTTATAAGACTCGGTTTCGTGGTCTCGAAACCACTTTCCGACTAGGGTCAATTTAGGGCTGTCACAACTCTCCCCCACTTAAGAAATTTTCGTCCCCGAAAATCTTACCGGTAAATAGGTTTGGGTATCGTTCTTTCATAGAGTTCTCGGTTTCCCAAGCAGCTTCTTCGATTCCATGTTTGAGCCATAACACTTTTACTAACGGAACCCTTTTGTTTCACAACTCTTTCACTTCACAAGCTAGGATGCGAATCGGTTCTTCTTCATAACTCATATCGGGTTGAATTTCAACCTCTGATGGATTAATTACGTGTGATGGATCAGATCTATAACGTCGAAGCATCGAAACATGAAAGACGTCGTGAATCTTTTCAAGTTCAGGGGGCAAAATCAATCTATACGCAACTGGACCGACTCGTTCGGATATCTCATATGGCCCGATGAACCTCGGACTCAGTTTGCCCTTACGACCAAATCTGAGTATCTTTTTCCAAGGTGAGACTTTAAGAAACACTTTGTCTCACACCTGATACTCAATATCTCTTCGTTTTAAATCCGCATACGACTTCAGACGATCTGATGCTGCCTTCAGACTTTCACGAATTATTCTTACTTTCTGTTCAGCATCTTTAATCAAATCCACTCCGAAAATTTTACTCTCACCGAGCTCGGTCCAAAACAATGGCGTACGGCATTTACGCCCGTACAAAGCCTCGTAAGGTGCCATCTTAATACTTGATTGAAAACTATTGTTGTAAGCAAATTCAATCAAAGGTAAATACCTCTCCTACGAACCACTAAACTCGAGGATGCAACATCTCAACATGTCCTCAAGTATCTGAATTATCCGCTCGGATTGACCATCGGTTTGTGGATGAAAAGCGGTGCTAAAATACAGCTTGGTACCCAAAGCTTCTTGTAATTTCTTCCAAAATCGCGAGGTGAATCTCGGATCTCTATCCGACACAATAGAAATCGGTACCCCGTGTAATCTCACAATCTGAGAAACATACACTTCAGCTAGTTTATCCAATGAAAAATCCGTACGTACGGGGATAAAGTGAGCCGACTTAGTCAGTCTATCAACAACGACCCAAATCGTATCTTTCTTACTTGCCGACACTGGCAACCCAGATACAAAATCCATCGTGACTCGTTCCCATTTCCATTCAGGTATCATGATCGGTTGAAGCAAACCCGTAGGCACTTGATGTTCCGCCTTCACTTGCTGACATACTAAGCACTTCGAAACAAAATCGGAAATGTCTTGTTTCATACCATGCCACCAAAACTGGCGTCTCAGATTGTTGTACATTTTCGTACTCCCCGGGTGAATTGACATTCGGCTATAATGAGCTTCGTTCGGAATCATCGAAATGAGTTCTGAATTTCTTAGAACGCACAAACGACTTCTGAACCTCAAACAATCGTCGTCATCAATTTGAAATTCGGATTCCATATTCAGAACACACTCAGCCCGTTTTGCAACCAATTCATCGTCGACTTTCTGAGCTTCACGAATTTGAAGAATCAATAATGGTTTGGCCTTTAATTCAGCTACTAACACATTGTCGGGTAGAACAGACAAGTGTACATTCATCGCTCGTAAAGCAAATAGTGATTTCTGGCTTAAGGCGTCCACAACCACATTAGCCTTTCCCGGGTGATAATCAATGGCAAGCTCATAATCTTTCAACAACTCAAGCCAACGCCTTTGTCGCAGATTCAAGTCTCTTTGAGTCATCAAATATTTGAGACTATTGTGATCCGAAAATACATGGCACTTCTCACCAAATAAGTAATGTCGCCATATTTTCAAGGCGAATACGATGGCAGCTAATTCGAGGTCATGGGTCGGATAATTTTCTCATGTGGCTTTAATTGTCTCGACGCATAGGCCACAACTCGACCTTCTTGCATCAATACGCAACCCAACCCAAGTAGGGAGGCATCACTATAAATGACAAACTCTTTGCCTGATCCGGGTTGCACTAGAATTGGAACTTCAGTCAAATAAGTTTTCAGTTGATCAAAACTTTTCTGACATTTTTCCGTCCATTCGAACTTAACATCTTTTGAAGTAGCCGTCATTGGTGTGGCTATCATCGAGAAACCTTTTACAAACCGTCGGTAAGTAACCGCAAGTCCGAAAAAGCTCGAACCTCATTAATATTTCTTGGAGGCTTCAGTTAAGTATGGCTGAAATTTTGCTCGGTCAACTCGAATACCGATGCGGATACCACATGGCCCAAGAAGCTAACCTCTCTAACCGTAACTCACACTTATCGAACTTAGCATATAACCGCTTATCCCGTAAAATTTGCAACACTAATCTCGGTGCTCAAGATGTTCGGTCTCATCTCTTGAATAGACCAAGATGTCATCAATGAACACAACTACGAACCGGTCCAAATCGTTCAAGATCCGATTCATCAAATCCATAAATACCATGAGGGCATTAGTGAGCCCAAACGGCATCACTAAGAACTCGTAGTGGCCGTACCTCGCTCGAAAGTAGTTTTGGGTATATCCGAATCTCGAATTCAGAATCGGTAATAACCCGATCTTAAATCTATCTTTGAAAACACTGAGGCTCCCTTTAGTTGATCAAACAAATCATCAATACGCGGTAATGGATATTTATTCTTTATCGTCACTTTATTCGGTGACGATAGTCAATGCACAACCTCATGGTTCCGTCCTTCTTTTCATAAACAATCCGGTGCATTAAGGTGAGAAACTTGGTCGAGTGAAACCTCTATCCATCAACTCTTGCAACCGAGCTTTCAACTCTTTTAACTCGGTTGGTGCCATACGATACGGAGCTATCGAAATTGGCGTAGTCCTGTACAAGCTCAATACCAAACTCTACCTCCGAACAGTGGTAAACCCGGTAATTCTTCGAGAAAAACATCCGGTATTCACAAACCACCGCACAGATTCGGTTTCTTTTCTAATTCTTTGTCATCAAGTACATACGCAAGGTATGCTTCGCACCCCTTTCTTACATATTTCTGGGCCAACATTGATAATATTACAGCTGGCAACCCCTTTAAGTCCGTAGACTCAACTCGGATTATCTCGTTATTTGCGCACCTCAAATCAATAGTCTTGCTTTTGCAATTCACAACCGCATCATGCACGGTCAACCAATCTAAACCGAGGATAACATCAAATTCATCAAATGGCAAAAGCATCAAGTCTGCCGGAAAATAGGAACCTCGAATTACTAGGGGACATTTCTTACACACTTTGTCGACAAGCACGTAACGACCCAAGGGATTTGACACCCAAATTACGAACTCAGTAGACTCAATAGGTAAAGTCTTACTGGATGTTAAAGCTTCACATATATAAGAATGAGTAGAACCAGGGTCAATCAAAGCAATCACATTAGTATCAAGGAGAGTAAAAGTACCGGTATTAACATCTGGCGAGGAAGCATTCTCGCGTGCGCGTATAGCATAAGCCCTAGCAGGAGCACGAGCCTCAGATCTGGTCGTAGCATCTCTAGATCCTCTCTGACCACCACTAACATTGCCCGTATTTCTAGATGGTCTACCTCGGCGGTGGTAGCACTTTCGGTTTCCCACTCGATTTGCATTCATTCGAGACAACCCGGGCAATCTTTAATGAAGTGGTCAATGACCCGCACTTGTAACAGAGCGGTCATGGAATCTACAACTCCCGAATGCCATTTACCACAATATCGGCACTCGCTCTGTCTCGACGATCGGTTCCAACATCGGCGATCAAGTGACTCGTGCACTCACAGGGGTCAATCGCGATCTCGTCTAGAAAAGTCCAAGTGTTTCTAGATCGGCCTAAATCATCTCTAAATTTCTTCGATGACTGTGGAAAGGGCTTCCCCGAAGACCTCTTACGAAACTCCTTTGCTCCCATATCAGCTTTTCTTTTCTCCATACTGAGCTCCTCAGCTTTGCAGGCTCGCTCGACAAGTGCCATAAATTCTCGGATTTCCAAAATGCCAACATACAGCTTTATATCATCATCAGCCCATCCTTGAAACATTTACACATCATGGCTTCTGAAGAAATGCATTCTCGCGCGTACCGGCTAAGCCTTACAAATTTTCGTTCATAGTCGATAACCGACATGGAACCTTGTTTAAGTTCAAGAAATTCCTTCCGTTTTTGATCAATGAATCTCTGACTGATATACTTCTTTCGAAACTCGGTTTGGAAAAACTCCCAAGTTACTTGCTCTCTGGGCTGTGAAGTCAACGATTCCACCAATAGTAGGCGTAATCACGTAGCAAGGAGATAGTACACTTTAGGCACTCATCGAGTGTGCAAGATAGTTCATCTAGTACCCGAATAGTGTTGTCCAACCAAAATTCCGCTTGCTCGGCGTCATCGCTGTCTGTGGCTTTAAATTCAGTAGCCTCGTGTTTTCGGATTCTGTCAACTGGGGGCTTATTTGACCTTATTTGGTCAGTTATCGGAGGTATTGTAGGTGCGGGGGTGGTATTTGTCGGGAATGGAGGTTGTGGAACAGCCGTATTAGTTCGAATGTATTGGTTGAACCAATCATTCATCACGCTATAGAAAGCTTGTCTAGCTTCATCATTCGGATTACTAGCATTAGGTTGAGAGTCCGCCGGCGCTGTCCCTTGTGCGGGAGCAGGCGCTACACTCTCAAGATCATCAGCTACCGCTCGGTCGGGATCGGGATCCATTACTATAAGTAAACACATTTGCAAACGTCAGAAATCACCACACTATCAAATAATCACATAATGGCATGTACAGCTAGACCCAAACGTATTATGGTAGTCCTAGAATCGACTAAACTGTAGCTCTGATACCAATAAAATTGTAACACCCCGTACCCGAGACCGTTGCCGGAGTCGGACACGAGGGGTTTGCAGACTTAAATCACTTGCTTTCACAGTCCATTTTAAAAATTTCCAGGCAGTTGGCTAACTGCGTCACTGTCACCTTAAAATCATATCTTCAGTTCCAAAACTTGAAAATCTGTTTTGTAATTTTTCCCTGAAACTAGACTCATATGTCCATCTACAGATTTTTTTCTAGAATTTTTGGTCGGGCCAATTAGTACAGTTTATTAGTTAAAGTCTCCCCTGTTACAGGGTGCGACTACACTGACGTTCATGCATTACGACTTGGATATCTCCCTGTACAGGGCTTCAATACTGATGCCGTTTGTTTCTATAGAAGATAGACTCAAAAAGGAATCTATACATATATGGAATGACTTCTAAATGTCTCTGGTTAATTTATAATGAATTTCCAAAGTCAGATCAGGGGATCCAGAAACTGTTCTGGCCCTGTCTCACAAAAACCTTAACATCTCATAATATACTATTCATATGAACGTTTTGTTACTATCCTATGAAAATAGATTCATCAAGGTTCGATCACATAATTTATTCACTATTTAATTCCATTCCTACTATTTTTAGTGATTTTTCACATCCACATCACTGCTGCTGCCAGCATCTATTTTTAAGGTAAACTTTACCTATTTCATGATCCTCCATGGATCAACTAGAGTTTGTCATACATATACCAAAAGTGATCATGAATAACCATTCCCATGGCTAACCGTTACCAACATTTCCATACCTCTCGACGGACAACATACAAAATGATTATAATGCTATGATCGAAGTATATTTAAGCCATTTTCGCATGGCTATCCAAATTTACACAAAACCGAAGGGTACATGACCAACAACAAAAGGGTAGTCCTATACATGCCATTTCAAAGTTCAACCAAAAGTATACCAAAAGGAGCTTTGATAGTGTGGGCGACTTCGACTTCAAAAATCGCGAGTCCGATAGCTGAAGAACCAAAATCTATAAAACAGAGAATTAAATAAACGGAGTAAGCATTAAATGCTTAGTAAGTTTTGAGCAAAGAATTTAAGCACATCTGAAGTATAGCATTCATATAACTAAATGGATAATTCCATATATACATATTCTCAAATCATTCCTACTTCACATTCCAACCCCTATATTCATACATAAGGGATCATCTTAGCCAAATACCGGAAGCTCATTACTCGACTGAGCGAATATTGTTCGAAGGGAATCAACTATTCCAATGCACATACGAAACATACCTCATTGTTGGGATTTTACAAGCGTATTAACTGAAATTTTTGCAGCAAGATCGCTCATTCCCTAATCACGTACCTTTGGAATTTAACCGGATATAGCTACTGCTCAAATGCCTTGGGACATAGCCGGTTATAGTAACTCGCACAAATGCCTTCAGGACTTAACTCGGATTTAGTGACTCGCACAAATGCCTTCGGACTTAACCGGATTTAGTAACTCGCACCAATGCCTTGTGCTTAGCCCGAATTAGTAACTCGCACAAATGCCTTCGGATCTTAGTCCGGATATAGTCACTTAGCACAAAGCCTTGAACTTAGCCTGGACATCATTCAATAACCATGCACATTTATCAATAAATCATGACACGTCCGTATTTCATTTTCATTACCAAAGCTCAAACACAAGACACTTATCACACTTGCAATTTCGGCTCAATAGCCACATACAAAGAGCATGATTTTGATTTGCTTAAAACATGATCTAATCAAATCATAATCTAAGTTCCATTACTCGAAAACTTACCTCGGATGTGGTAGAACGATTTCGGTGGCTATTCGACAACTTTTTCTTTTCCCTTATCCAACTGTGGTCCTCTAAGCTCTTGAGCTAATTCAAACAAATTTAACTTATTAAAGTCTCATTATGCTAGCTTATGGCCGAATATGACAAGGAGTTTAATAGGTCATATGGCCACCCTTTAGCTCAAATACACAATGGTCATGCGCATTTTTAATCACATTAAGCAATTTAACACAATTCATTTGAACATCAAAAGAGAACCTCAAGGTACTTAGCCCATATATACATTAGGCATTAGAGTCACATATATATGGAATCATGAATCAAACTCAACATTTTAGCCCACACTCTCTTTTAGCCGATTATCTAAGCCAAGATAAAAGCATTAATATGCTTGCCTCTAACCGAACACATACAACACAAATCTATTTCATGTGGCCGAATATACATGTCTAGGTTGAGGCTGATTATATGCTTAATACTTCCTACAAATATGGTTGCTTGTATTGACTACATACCATTTTGTTTCAAATTCAAAACTCGGCTAATACACACATACACACTAGTAAATCAAACACTAACATTTGCTCTTCACCTTACTACCATTTCTCATCCAAATAACGTGAATAACAACCATATTTCTCCTCTACTTTCTACCATGGCCGAATGCATCACAACACCATACCATTTCGATTTTGGTCATGGTTAAACAAAGAACTTAATGTCTCACTCAAAAATGCTAAAAAGAAGATTCAAGAGTCATCAATCCACCATCACATGCATCATTACAAAGCTTCATTTTTAGCATGTAAATGACATCAACACCAAGCAAGAATGATGTATCCATGGCAGAGTGTCATTTCCATCACATAGCAAGATTTAGACCATGGGCTAGGTAGAACTCAAGCTACCAACTAAAACATGCATGCATCTCATGGAACATCATCAAACATACCTTAGCCTAGTTACATGCATGGCCGAACCTCTTCAACCCTTCTTCTTCCTTCCTCCTTAAAATTTTTGGCCAAGGATGAACCAAAGGATGAAGCCTTTTTTTTTTTCTAGTTTCGGCAAAATGGGGGGGGGAAACAACCACACACTTTTTTTTCTTTCTTTTCAACATATTCTCTTTCATTATTTTATTACCATGCCCCTTATTTTATTTTTCCTAACATACATCACTAACATAACATGTTTGTGACATGTTTCCACCCATAGCATGGCCGGCCACTATGCTTCAATTTGGCTAATTTGACATGCAAGGACAAGCACTTTCCCACATGTATTAATAGGCCATTTTAACACTTGCCTAGCATATTTCTAAATTGTCTCACATAAGTCCCTACTAATAAATTTCACATACACTAACCAAATTAAAGTATGGAACTATCACACAAGCATTTACGCACATCATAAACACAGAATATAACCTTTAATTATTTATAAGACTCGGTTTCGTGGTCCCGAAACCACTTTCCGACTAGGGTCAATTTAGGGCTGTCACAAGGTGATTCAAATACTGGAAGATATGTTAAGGAGTTGTGTGATTGATTTCCGGGGCAGTTGGGAGGATTATTTGTCGTTGGCTGAGTTTGCATACAACAATAGCTACCAATATAGCATACAGATGGCACTTTACGAGGCATTATACGATCGTAGGTGTCGTACTCCTACGTGTTGGACGGAGTTGGGCGAGCGACTTGTTCTGGGTCCTGAATTAATTTCTGATACTGAGGATAAAGTTAGATTGATTCGAGATCGACTGAAGGTGGCATCCGACAGGCAGAAGTCATATGCGAATCTAAAGCTAAGGAGATTGAGTATTCTATGGGGGACTTGGTGTTTCTTAAGGTCTCACCGTGGAATAAGGTACTAAGGTTTGGTCGAAAAGGCAAGCTAAGTGCTAGGCTCATTGGGCCTTACCGTATATTGAAACATCTAGAACCAGTTGCCTATCAACTTGAGTTACCTCCAGAGTTGGATCAAATTCATGATATGTTCCACGTCTTTATGTTGAGACGATGTCGCTCTGATCCTTCACACATTGTTTTAACTAAGGAAATTGAGGTTAGACTAGATTTGACCTTTGAGAAATAGTCAGTACAGATTTTAGACCGTGATGTGAAAGTTTTGAGGAAAAATTCAGTTCCATTGGTTAAGGTGCTATGGCTTAATCATAGTTCTGACGAAGCCACGTGGGAACTCTAGCAGGCGATGCGATAATAATACCCTCATTTGTTCTGATCAGGTAAATTTCAAGGCCGAAATTTTCTTTTAGGGGGTAGAGTTATAACGCCCCAAATTTGTTAATGATTTAATTGTGTGTTCTGTTGTATATGGCTTGCTTGCTTTGATGGTTAAGGGTGTCCTAAGAGGTGTGAGAAGTCCTGGGTTCAAACCTGGGCCTTAGCAAAATTTTTGGGTTTTTACTGAATTAAACCCTTGCTGTTAGATGTTGGGTTTTTATTTAAATTGAGGGGAGGTTATGTTATAAAAAGCGTGTTGATCCAGAGGATAGGGGCATGTTACTTATGGCAAGGGACTTGGGTTTAGTCTCTCTACCCTCAAGAGGTGTTTTTTTTGCTACGGTGTCATGCAGGGGTTGTTTGTTAGTAGGATTCTGATGCTGCTGGGCGGTTGAAAGTAGCGAGGGGAGTGGGGAGTTGTAACCAAATATAGGAATGTTGTGGGGAGAAAAGTTAGGTGTTTTGAATGGATATGGATAATGTGTTGTTGGAGAGATTTGAGGAGGCAAGTGAAGGGTGTGTTGGTGTCGTACAAGGACTCTAAATACAAGGGAATTCGGCTGAAGTGCGGGGTAGGGTTCTTTTCTTCATTTCATGTGTAATTGAATTTCTTTTCTTTTGGCTCCTTTGCATTTTTGGTTGGCTGGTCAATTTTTGTTTGGTATTCTTCGGGTACTTTTGTTTCGCACTTGTGGTGTAGTTTGGAACTCCCTTTTGTCTATTGGTTAATCAGTATCTACCGCTATTCTTTGTTTCTGACCTTCTCGTGATTGTACTCTTTGTTTAGCCCGAACCCTGTTTACTCTCCCTTTCTCTCTTTTGAACTTTGGTCGATTTCTTTATCATCTTCTAGTGTCACTTTGGGTTGTGGTTTCTACTTTCTTCCTCTTCAACACTACCCCTCTTGACCAAATACACATACTTCCTTCACCTTTCTTTTCTTTTTCCCCCTTGATCGAATTTAACATCTCCCTCTTTCGACTCTCATGTTCATCAAAGTTGTTCCAGTCCATTTTGCCTGTGGGACCGAACTTTCCATCCCTTTTGGTTGGGCTTGGTGTTGTTCTTCAAACAAGTCGGTAAGTACTTATTGCATTGCTCAAATCCAAATACTTTTTCCTTCTTGCCAATTCTTACCTTCATTTTCCTTGGTGTGGTGTTCCTTGTGAGCTCTAGTTTCTTGGAGAGTGAAGATATTGCTAGTGATTACTGAGCAGTCAGACCCTTCACTCCTTACTCAAACAAGGTAATGTTGTTTTCGATTACGAGGTTCAAAGGATGTGTGACTTGTTTAGGAACGGGTTGGCTGAATGCCTATTTCCTCCTATCTTTGGGTTATGTTTTCAATAGGCAATATTTTAGTCTCGTGACATTTGTTTTGGTCATTGTTAATGGGTTGTTGTCAATGCAGTTATTTAATTAAGGGAGTAAGCTAGCTTTCATCAACGGTTCTTGCAGGGCCAAGTATCCTTTGATTAAGGCAAGTATTGGGTGTTACGATAGTTGGGATTAAGAAGGGTGATTAATCCTAGTGTAAATTGACTAACAAATATCATGATTGAATGTAGGTTTGGGGAACGCTCGGCCTAGGCGCACTTATCGCAAAAAGGTGTGTAATCACACTACTATTATCATAGATTGGCAAACGCTGAAAATGTGCGACTGTTAACACTACACGAGTGTACGCACACTCCTACAGTGAGGCGAATGCACGAAACGTAGGCATTCGATCAAAGAGGCCGCCATGAATAATTTCGTGGGCTTAAGTCAATTTTTGGCCACAGTGGGCCAAAATGGGCCGTGCCTGTCCTACGGGCTCGTGGGCCCCACACAGGTAAACTGCACAGATGTGTAGAGATTATTGAGTCGATTGTGTTGTTTACACGGCCAAGGCCATTATTTGGGCTTATTGGGCCACACAAGTGTGTGGGCCCACATAGGCTATATTTTGGCCTTGGGCCCATTATCGCTATTTAAATTGTTAAGGGTGCAAAGGTCACACGAGATGAATGTGGTCTTACATTGGGTTGATGAGTACACCTAGACCCTAATTTGTGTTATTACCGTTATACCCTTATGAGGCAAATGACTGAAATACCCTTATGTGATATATGAGTGTTGAGCATGCCATCCTAATTATATATGTATATTATATTATGTTGCATTGCATGGGGTGGGACATATGATATTGGAGGAAGTATACTGAATGGCTACAAGCCTATTACTGGCAACTCTGCTACAAATACTGTTAGAGCCGCAACCGTACTATTTTCTGGAGTGTAGGGATGGGTGGGTCGATTTTATCCCCACATGGAGTGTTAGGTTGGACGGAGTGGAGTGCAGTGGATGGATGGGTAGGACCTTGTATACATCTTGGAAACTATACTGAAGTTGGCTAAGTCCCACACTGATATTGTTACTATATTAGGCTAAGGCCCACAGTGATATTGCTATCAATATGGGCTTAAGCCCAGACTGTTCAGCACTGTATGTTTGACTGTTTGATAATTTTGGTTTACACACTGAGTTTTCATAAACTCACCTTTTCTGCCTATCTATGCAAGTAATCCTAAGGCGGGTCGGTGCTACGAGGGACTTGGAGATGGCCACACCACTATTTATGTTTAGTTTTGGATTTTTGGTAAAAGTAGTTTTACTTGGATAAATTTTCTGTAATAAGGCTGTTTTAAGTTTTATTTTCATTTGGGAACTTATTTAAATTGACTTATAACTATTTGCAGTAAGATACGGGTTTTCCAAAAAGTAAATGCTTTTCAACTACCAAGCTACACAACTTGTTTTAAAAGCTTCTGCAACAAACAATGTTTTCAAAGCGTAACAACGATTTAGTGTGATTCATGCTTTGATAATCAAACCTATAAATTAACAAATGAACAAATAAGTTAACTTCTCTTAAAGAACACAAATGAGATTTTAACACAAATGGACTTTTCTACTAAAACTACGCTTTTCAAAAATCACTCCAATGTGACATCACAGATTTGGCCATAACGTCCAGGCCGAGTTTGGGGTGTTACAAATTTGACATTGAAGATGGAAATCAATGCCAAAATTGTGAATGTGAAAAGTTGGAAAAATGACCAAATCATAAATTTTAAAAAAGTATGACTAAAGTGCATTTTGACCTGGTAGAGAAAATGTGAGTTAATAATGATTATTTGGTATGAGAATGAAATGAAATCTGTATTAGTATGATGAAAACCATTGTTGGACTAAATTGAATAAGAGTGAAAAGTATAGGGACCAAATGACAATTTTACCATTTTTACTATAAAAGGGGGAAAGTGTAATTCTTATCATTTTTGAATTAATATTAGAGTATATGTATGATTTATAAATTTTGGATATGTTAAGTGTTAAGTCTAATGTGAAGTGTGATAAATGGGTAAAAAGTAACTGAAGTGCAAATTTTCCTTATATGGGCTTTTGGTCATTTTATGCAAAATTTATATTAAAATATTATTTGAAGAGATATTATATTTTTTTAGATTAATTTTGAGCCATTGGATGTGATGAAAGTATGGTGATTTAATGTGGACCACGAGTTTTAAGTTGAACTTTTACTTGACCTTAACTTGATAAGTTTTAATGTATTAAAAAAAAAGGAGAAAAATTCACCATTTTTCTTCCCATTATCAGGGAAACCCTCCCTAAGCTTGAAGGAAGAGTTTTTCCTTTCCATTTTTCTCACATTTTCTTCAAATTAAACACAAATTTCTTCAATCCACTTTGAGTTATTACCAAAATCAAGGAGAAATCACCTTCTAAGCATACTTCCATCATCAATCTCCCCATAAAAGCTTAGGTTTTATATGGTCTAGTGACAAAAAACTTGGGTTATGGAGAGAAAGCTTTTAATAAAAAGAATAAGAAATGATGGAAGGTGAGCTTCCATACTAGGGAAAAGAGGATTCAAGTGTTAGAAAGCTTAGTTTTGTGTTTAAGTTCATCCAAGAGGTAAGTGCCCTTGGATTTGCTAACTTCCCTCATTAATATGACTATGAAAATTGGTAATTAGTTTAATAAATGGCCAAAATAATTATTGTATATTGGAATAAGAGTAAGTATGATTTCATGTGTTGTGATGATTGTGAAGAAAATGATAATATTAGTTAAAATTTTCCTTAGAATATATGACAATAAAATTTGTAATAGAATTTGAATACTTAAGTGTTATGGCATGTTCTTTTTTTTTTTTTTTGGAAATGAACATATGTGTTAATATGACATTTTAAAATAAGGTAGACGTGAAATTTGAAATATGACTTATTTTGAAAAGAAAGAATTAAGGAAATGGGTAGTGATGTGTTATGAAAATTGAATCGCTTAATAAGCATTTATTTGTGAATTAATTTGTTGATATTTGAAGTATCAAATGATAAATTGTATAAAAGTGTGTGATATGGTGACATGGTCACCTAATAAGTAATTATGTAAATTAAGAAAAGAGAATGACTAATGCCATTTGTGGAATGATTTGATTTGGTAAGTGCATAAGTAAACATGTGAAGCATTGTGTGGTGATATGGGTCACTTAAGTGACAATGTGATCATGTGGATGAGTATAGGTGATGATTGGGTGCCAATAAGCACCAAAATGTAATGCGTGTAAAATATAAGATTTGTTGTGTCCTTTTGAAACCATTATAACATTTTATGATATGTAATTATGTGAACTATTAAATATCAAATTTATTAATAAGATGAAATCTCTTATGAGCTTGGTAGATTAGCTAAGATACAATTAGCATGTCATAGGAATCAGATGCAACTTGTATGGGTATGTGTGTGTAGAGTTATGTTTTGATGCCTTATGGCGTAGCACGTTTGTGTTGTTGGTGTGTTTGGAGGATATGCAATTATAGTGCAATTTTTATGTAGATCTTTGATGTGTGTGGCTAGGGCACCTCAAGTGCATTACCTTGGTGTGTTTGAATGAAGTTTTTCATATCTGAATCATTCTTACTAAAGCTACAAAGGGCTATAAAATCAAATTTGATATATTAAGTTAGATTGGAATGTTGGGAATAAGAAGTGAACTTAGTCCACAATAAATTCAATTTACGAACTCGTAAATGTTTAGAAAACATGAACTAATCTATCTAAGATATGAAGTGAAATCTTTAACAATGGCTCTAAAACTGAATACGTGAGAGAAATTATTAAGTTGTAACAAAGATAGTGAATGTTGAAGTAAATTAGTTACAAACAAAGGATGTTTAAAGAAAAATATTAAATCAACAAAAATGTGAAATATTTTTTATATTTGGTTATAAATAGGTATTGTGCTTAATAATATGATAACAACAAGCATGTGAAAATAAAATAAAATAAAGAACACACAGATTTTACGTGGAAACCCTTTCGGGAAAAAAGCCACAGGCAGAAGAGAAGAAAATTCACTATGTCGAATTTGAATAATTACAAGAGGAATAGACTATGTCTATTTATAGGCTTGTATAGCCATATTCTAGTAAGATTGAAACGCCTTATTCTAACCAATATAAAATAGATGAAGTTTAATAAGGTTTAAAAAACCTTATTCTAAAATAAAATAAAAGAAGTGTAGTTCCATATGGATTTTACTTTTATTTTATTTTACCACTGTATTTTGTTTAAATAAGGATTCGGGTTATTTAATTCTAACAATCTCCACCTTGACACAAATTCTCAATGAACAAGTTATTCGTCGCGAACTCTCAATGAAAAAGTTTTGCACCTCTTCCATAAAACCCCTTAAAGGTTTAACTTCAACAATGAACACCAACCAAGTCTAAGCAATGCTCAAACTTGGTTATAGGAAATGACTTAGTCATCATATCTGCAGGACTTTCATGAGTACTAATTTTGCTCACAAATATCACCACGAGCAATAATATCACGAACAAAATGATACCGAACATCAATGTGTTGATTTTTTGTAAGGAAGATTGCACTCTGACTATCACAAAATACTGTACTGATTTAAAGGTCTTCATTGAGTTCACTAAAGAGTCCCTTCAACCAAATAGTTTCTTTACAAGCCTCAGTAATCGCCATGTACTCAGCTTCAGTGGTAGACAAAGTGACTGTAGTTTGCAAAGTGGCTTTCCAACTGATTGCACAACCTCCAATTGTAAAGACATAACCTGTGAGAGATCTTCTTCTATCAAGGTCTCCAGCAAAATCAGCTTCAACATACCCAATGACACTATCTTTAGTTCTTCCTAACTATAAGCAGACATCAGTAGTACCTCCTAAGTATCTTAAATTCCATTGAACTGCTTTCTAGTGTTCTTTACCAGGATTCGCCATGTATCTGCTAACTGCACTGACTACATATGATAAATCTGGACGTGAACAAATCATAGCATACATGAGAGATCCCACTACACTAGAGTATGGAACATGTGACATGTACTCAATCTCATCATCTGATTATGGAAACAAAGCTGATGAAAGTCTGAAATGGGCCGCTAAAGGAGTATTAACAGGCTTAGCACTCTACATATTGAACCTGCAAAGAACTTTCTCAATGGACCCCTTTTAATTTAGGTACAATTTACTTGCTTTTTTATCTCTGAGAATCTCCATACGAAGTATCTTCTTTGCTGGTTCCAAATCTTTCATCTCAAATTCTTTACTTAGTTCGGCTTTGACCTTTCTTATCTCTTCTTTATCTTTTGCTGCTATCAACATGTCATCAGCATAAAGAAGTAGATAAATGAAAAAACCATCACTGTTTTTCTTAAAGTAAACACAACTGTCAAAACTACTTCTTTGGAAATCATGAGAATTCATAAAGGAACCAAACCTCTTGTACCACTGTCTTGGTGACTATTTCAAACCGTAAAGAGACTTTCACAGCAAGCAAACATAGTCCTCTTTTTCTGAGACTATAAAACCCTCTGGTTGTTGCATGTAAATGTATTTCTCAAGTTATCCATGCAAAAATGCAGTTTTTACATCTAACTGCTCAAGCTCCAAATCATGCATGGCCACAATACCAAGCAAAGCTCAAATCGAACTATGCTCCACAACTAGGGAGAACACATCTGTGAAGTCCACTCCTAAAATTTGATTGTAACCCTTTTGCAACAAGCCTTGCTTTATATCTGGGTTCTTCAACTCCTAAAGTCCTTTCTTTCTTTTTAAACACCCATTTACAACGAACAACCTTTTTACCTTAAGGAAGTTTCTCAAGATCTCATGTTCTATTTTTGTGGAGTGATTCCATCTCCTCTTGCATAACAAACATCCACGTTTCTGACTCTTCACAGCTAATTGCCTCAGAATAATTAGATGGCTCTTGGTTTGCATTTATATCTTCAGCCACATTTAAAGCATAAGCAACTAGATCAGCCTCGACAGACTTCTTTGGAGGTTTAATTTCTCTTCTAGTTCTATTTTTGGTAATAGAGTAATGTGGTGAAGAAGCAACCCTATTCTCAATTTTTGTACTAGCTTGAGGAGTCGATTCTATATTAATCTGATGCTTCACCTACTTTTGATTTTCTTTATTGGAAGAGTCTTTAAGAGATAAGTTAGGTAGCATACCAGTTTCATCAATGACATCTCTGCTAATCACAACTTTTCTATTTTCAAGACACCATAACTTATACCTTTTTACACCGGCTTTATAACTAAGAAAAACACATTTAATGGATCTCAGTTCCAATTTTCCATTATCAACATGAGCATACGCGGCACACCCAAAGATCTTTAACTCAAAATAATTAGCAGGATTACCAGACCATACCTCTTGTGGAGTCTTTTTATCAATGGCAATGGATGGAGATCGATTGATTAAAAAACATGCATAGAGGCTGTTTATGCCCAAAATGACTTTGGTAAGTTTCCTTTTGACAACAAACATTGAACCTTCTCCATGATCGTTCTGTTCAATCATTCTACAACGCCGTTTTGCTGTGGAGTATGATGAACTGTCAAGTGTCTCACGATCTCTTCTAACTTGCACAGTCTATTAAACTTATCAGAACAGAACTCTAAGCTATTGTAACACCCCTTACCCGAGACCGTCACTGGAGTCGAGCACGAGGCGTTACCAGACTTATCTTAATTGTTCGGGGCATAAATTTTTTTTAAAATTTATTCACTCGCATTCATCCAATAAATCCCTAAAAAGGGCCTTAGAGGCCCTAAAACATGTGATTGGAACGGTTCGGGACCAAACCAGGGACATTAAAAATTTTTCCAATTACTTACACAAATCAAAACAATTTATTTTACTATTCATAATAAAACTGTCCATCTGCGTAATAGTCACTAAATTAATTATAATTCAAGGTACAAAACTTGAAATTCAAAACCATAAATTTTCCCTAAAACTAGACTCATATATCTTCTTACCATAATTTTTCCAAAATTTTTGGTTTGGCCAATTAGTATAGTTTATTCATTAAAGGTTCCCCTGTTTCGCAGTTCAGTAGACCTGACCGTTCTTCACTAAAAATTGATTATCCCATTATACAGAATTAGGATAATAAATAGACTCACTAAGGAATCTATACATATAAACTATGACTTATAATTATTTTTGTACAATTTCTAGTGATTTTCCAAATTTAGAACAAGGGGTCACGAAGTCACTCTGAACTAGTCATACAAAAATTTAAATATCTCAGAATATAGACTTCCTTTGCCTGCTCTGTTTCTTTCTTATGAAAATAGACTCAATAATCTTTAATTATATATCTCATTCACCATTTAATTCCATTCCTAAAATTTTTAGTTATTTTTCAAAACCAAGTCACTGTTGATGTTTCCTAACTGTTCCATGGCCAACTCTTACTCCTTCATAATTTCTTTGCATCAAACCACATTTAGGCATACATAATACCAAAACATGTTCTTATTTAGCTATATCATAAGCTAATCATTACCAAGTATTCACATGCCATTCTTTATCCATATCATAAGGACATACATACAAAATAGCCAAGTCCCTATACATGACATAACTTAAAGTATTTCTAATCACAAAATATCGAGATAGCTCGTTGATAGTGTGAGGCGATCTCCGACGTCCTTACGATTTTCCAGGTTGGCTTTGCGATACTATGTAATATCCCGAATTAGGGCCTAATCGAAATAGTGGTTTTGTGACCAAAAATCTGAGATAGAAATAATTATTTTATGATTATTTTGAGGTCTATGATATGATTGCATGATTGTGTGAAAATTTCGTGAAGAAATTCTATGCATAAAGTGCTTAATTTGAAGTTAGGGACTAAATTGAATAAGTTGCAAAACTTGCATTCTAGAAGTTTCTAGTGTGAAATTGCTTTGAAATATTAATTAGGAGGTCTTAAATAGCAATTTGACCAATTTCAAAGTTTATGGACAAATATTGGACATGAATGGAATTTTTGGAAAGTTTAGTAGTAAGGGCATTTTGGTCATTTAGGGGTAAATTGAATTAAAATACAAAATTAAAAGCCAATTTTGCTCATCTTCTTCACCATGGACGTGTATACCAAGAGATACTCCATGGCTAGGGTTTCCAAGCTTCCAAGCTCGATTGTAAGTCCGTTCTAGCCTCGTTTTTAATGATTTTTACGTTTTTTAAGTCCCAGTAACTTGATTTAGCTTATGCTAGCAATAATTCAACCTAGGGTTCATATTTGGAAAAATACCCATAGGTGAAATTTGTGTATTTTGGTGTTTTATGATAGAATATGAGGTTTTAAATTATGTTAGACAACTTGTGCTACTCAGTTTTAAGTGAAAACGAGCAAAAAGGCTTAATCGGTAAAAATACCTAATAGTCATAAGTACATGTTAGAGTGAGAATTTGATGTTGCCATAGAAGGAAAAATGATCAGCATGTCATAAAACATAAGAAAATAGGATGAAGTTTAATTTCTGAACCTTGAGGCAAAAGTGCAAATATGCAAAAGTCTAGGGGTCAAAATAAAAATTTTTAAAAATATGATTTTTGGACCCGTATGAATAATGTGACTAATTATTAGGCTAAATGTGATATTATAGATGAAGGAAATCGAGATTCGGGCTTAAATCGAGAAAATACAAGGTTATGGACTAAAATGGAAATTGTTGTTTCTGGATCGAGGTAAGTTCGTATGATAATAATAATGCAATGTTATGTTTGAATTATATTTCTTACTATTATTGCATATATTTTATGATTTAATATATTGGAAAAGTTGATGGAATGGTGTTTATGATGTGGAAATATGACATGAAAGAATGTTACATGAAATGCAAGAAAATGAAGATACATGACAAGTGATATATGAAATATGTGATATATGTTATATAAATTCTTAAAAGCTGATTTGATATTTGAGTTGTGTCTTATTATACTGAATGGACAATTGGCACTATGGATAGTGAGATCGACACTTCGAGTAAATTCGTACATAAATAATCTATCGATTCTTTTTATGTTATTATATTTTGATATCATATGAAATGTGGCTGCCTATCAAATGGTTATTTGATGTAAATTATGAATTTAAATTGATTACAGACAATTTAGTAAAATTTTGAAAAGTGAGGAATTTCTCGATTGAACCTTCGGAATAAAAACGATACGAATGATCTATTGTGAGGTCGCATGTGTAGTACTAAGTGCAGGCTACTATGCGTACCCGAAAACTATGATCACGTGTGTAGTACTAAGTGCAGGCTACTATGTGTATTAGATGGTGAGGTCACATGTGTAGTACTAAGTGCAGGCTACTACGTGTACCAGACTGTTGGTCGCATGTGTAGTACTAAGTGCAGGCTACTATGCGTGCAGATAGCTTGGCTACAAGTGTGGAAATGGGAAAATGTGCGAGCAATTGTGTATCTCATTATTATTCGATGAGTTCAACGGGAAATTGATTAAATGAAAATACATGTGAAAGTGATTATGTGATGAACAAGTGCAAGTATATGTTTATTTCAATTTATGAGCAATATGCTCAATATTTTAGTGAACCTCGGTAAAATGGAATGGATTAAGTGAAATTGTGTAAAAGTGAACTTTAGTAGTAAAACGGTATTAGACAGCAGCAATGCATGACTTTGAAATTCACCATAAATTGTACAAAAATTATTGAGAGTCATACCATACATGCATGGATTCCTTATTGAATATAATTTTAAGGGAAACAAATGGCGTGGTTGTTGGAATTCTGTACAGGGAGAAATTCGGTTCGTAGTGCACAGGGGTCAGAGTAGTCATACCTTGAAACAGGGGAGACTTTAACTAATAAACTGTACTAAATGGCCCGACCAAAAATTCTAGAAAAAAATTAGTAAGTAGACATATGAGTCTAGTTTCATAGAAAATTTACGGAATTGGATTTGAGTTTTGTAACTTGAGATATGATTTTTTTAACACTGGGACTCGAAAATAGCACATCTGAATATGTGTAATTGTACAATTATAGTGTTTTATCTTGAAAAGCATGGTATTAATTGCTTATTATTTTCATATGAACTTACTAAGCGTAAAGCTTACCCATCCTCTCCATTTCTTTAGTATTGGCAAGTCGCTCGGGGTTGGAGATCGTCAGAGGCAAAATCACACTATCAAACTATCATTTTTGGGAAAATTAATTCAAATATTAGAAATATCAAGTGAGTGGCATGTATAGGAAGTTGGTTTGTGATATGTATTTTTATTATGATTTTGACCATACGTATTAGTCTGCATTGAGTTATCGTTTAAAATCATGAGATTTGGTCCTTATCCATTATGGTTTATAAGTTTAATTAATCGTGCCATGTCCTATGTTTTGATGTGATGATATAGTTAGCTTTGTTTGTTATGCATATGTTCCAAAAGTTTTGAATTAAATGAAATTTTATGGCCCGATTTTCGTCTATGTGTATTGCTAAGTCTAGTAATGCCTCGTACTCTGTTTCAGCCTTGGATACTGGTAAGGGGTGTTACATTTAGTGGTATTAGAGCTATGGCTTAGTCGGTTCTCGGACTAACCTAGCATGTGTAAAAGTCCAGCTATACATGCCACTGATCCGTGATAGTGTGATGTCTCCCGACATGTATGAGCACCGTCTTGCTTAGACAGAGGTACTCTCCAACCAAGCTGCACTGATCATGTTCAATGTGATGCGAAGGTGTTTGAATAAAATTACGATTATGATGAGTCTCAATTTAGAAAAGTATGAATAAAAGTTTATGATATATATATATATAAGTGATAACACGTGAGATGAAAGGTCATGTTGTGATAAATGTCCATACTTGCTTGATGCTCATATGATGTAGTGCACTTGGCTTACTTGATAAGATGAACGGGATAAATAGAAATTCGTAGAAGTATGAGTAAAAGTTCTTAATATCATGATATGAATGAAAATGTCATTGCTTTATTGAACATTGAATGTTGATGAATGTCAATGATATTTTTTATGAGATAAATGATTATAATGAAATGAATTTATCTATGTTAAATTGTTTGGACTGAATTATGTGATTGTAATTATATGTATATGATGATGCATGAAACGAAAGTTGTGATTGTGATATAAATATCAATGTTTGTTTAACCTTTATATGATGTCATGAGTATGATTTGTTCGAGTAGATGAATGGATAAGTCAAGCTATCCAGAAAACATAGGATGCATGCATAATTATACTTGACTAAATGAGATAACTGGAAAGTGAGCATTACATCAATATGAATGTTAGTTACTCGAAATGAATAACATGATTGAGATATGATTGCTATGAAGAAAACTGTGTTACATGTATATATATATAAGAGTTGAATCAGAGGCCCTACGACCCCTTTCCCCTTACCAAAGTGGTGTTTTATAATGGAATTTCATGAGATTTATACTGAATAAGTTTCCGGTTGAGAAACCAAAGAGTTCAGTGCTAGAATAATTATAAATATGATTAGAGATTGAAGAATGAATTGATAAGTAAAGTCAAAGCTAGAAAAGTATCAGATTGGCATAAGGATTATTGGAGTTATGCCCTTGTTCCATTAGAGAAGAAATTTATTTTGATAAATCGAATTACTAAGGTACAAGGTCGAGAAAAGTGCAAATAAAAATTTATTCAGAACTAGTCTTCTTTAGTGAAAAGTAATATGAAATTTGTTATGGTAGAAATAGTTGGGGAAATGATATCTGAAATGTGTAATATCTGAGTGTGACAGTTACGGTTGGACAGATTTTAGCAGTTTCTTCTAAGATGTTCTATGTGTTTATCCATTCCCAAAAATATTTCCATGATTATTGATCTTTTGAAGATATTCTTGTTATATGGGGATGTTTTCTAATCCTGATGTTAAATGAAAGCATTGGTAGCCTGACTGGTTTATAATTTATATTGCTCTATTCCTTTGGGCATTCTATTATATTCTGCCTGATAAAAAAAAAATTGATGAGAGAATATGTATGATACTATGATTCTGTTTCTTCTACTTAATGCTCCATTTGATCTGTATATATATGGGAAGATACATTGTTCTTGTTGCATTTGATTCCAGTGAGTCTAAATGATGTTTTCTACTGGATTTCTTTTCTCTGAGGAATTATTGGGATCTTCTATATTTTCCTATGAGTTTGGTTTTCAATTTTCCAGCATAGTATCGTATCTTGGGTTTCTTTATTCTGGGTTTTTCTATCTTGGGTTTCTTTATTCGGTTTTCTTGTTATCTTTATTCCGTAATTTGTCAACTATAACTCATGTTCGGAGTGCATTCTTCAGCTCGTGATAATCATCTCAAGTATGGCTTTACTTCTGATTTGATTTGGGTGATGTGGTGATTTCAGTATTGGGATTTTTCTAATTTTCGTGTAAGGTTTGACAACAGTAAAGGTATAAGTGATAAAAGTGCGATTTTCAATCGGTATGGTGGATTATTTCTCTCAAGTAAGTCAATTATAGTTAATGTCTTCAATTGAGATATTTTGGTACTTGAGCTAATGCAATTGAGACGGTTTTGATTAACGTAATGAATGAATAGTAAAGGATGGCATGATGAATTGTTTTGTAACTAGAAGAAAGGATTATTTTCGAGGTTATATCAGAATTATTTCCGTAGCGGAAAGAGGAAAATGTGATAGTGAGTAGCAAACTAAAAGAGTCCGCCTGAGTGAAAGTTCTTCAACACTGAATATGAAATTGAGGAATCTAAGCGAAAACCACTTTTCTGGTAAGATTTTCGGGGACGAAAATCCCTAAAAGGGGGGAGAATTGTAATATCCCGAATTAGGGTCTAATCAGAATAGTGGTTTTGTGACCACTAATCCGAGATAGAAATAATTATTTTATGATTATTTTGAGGTCTATGATATGATTGCATGATTGTGGGAAAATTTCGTGAAGAAATTCTATGCATAAAGTGCTTAATTTGAAGTTAGGGACTAAATTGAATAAGTTGCAAAACTTGCATTCTAGAAGTTTCTAGTATGAAATTGCTTTGAAATATTAATTAGGAGGTCTTAAATAGCAATTTGACCCATTTCAAAGTTTATGGACAAATATTGGACATGAATGGAATTTTTGGAAAGTTTAGTAGTAAGGGCATTTTGGTCATTCAGGGGTAAAATGAATTAAAATACAAAATTAAAAGCCAATTTTGCTCTCATCTTCTTCACCATGGATGTGTATACCAAGGGATACTCCATGGCTAGGGTTTCCAAGCTTCCAAGCTCGATTGTAAGTCCGTTCTAGCCTCATTTTTAATGATTTTTACGTTTTTGGAGTCCCGATAACTTGATTTAGCTTATGCTAGCAATAATTCAACCTAGGGTTCATATTTGGAAAAATACCCATAGGTGAAATTTGTGTATTTTGGTGTTTCATGATAGAATATGAGGTTTTAAATTATGTTAGACAACTTGTGCTACTCAGTTTTAAGTGAAAACGAGCAAAAGGGCTTAATCGATAAAAATACCTAATAGTCATAAGTACATGTTAGAGTGAGAATTTGATGTTTCCATAGAAGGGGAAAATGATCAGCATTTCATAAAACATAAGAAAATAGGATGAAGTTTAATTTCCGAACCTTGAGGCAAAAGTGCAAATATGCAAAAGTTTAGGGGTTAAAATGAAAAGTTTTAAAAATATGATTTTTGGACCCGAATGAATAGTGTGACTAATTATTAGGCTAAATGTGATATTATAAATGAAGGAAATCGAGATTTGGGCTTAAATCGGGAAAATACAAGGTTATGAACTAAAATGGTAAATTGTTGTTTCTGGATCGAGGTAAGTTCGTATGATAATAATAATGCAATGTTATGTTTGAATTATATTTCTTACTATTATTGCATATATTTTATGATTTAATATATTGGAAAAGTTGATGGAATGGTGTTTATGATGTGGAAATATGACATGAAAGAATGTTACATGAAATGCAAGAAAATGAAGATACATGACAAGTGATATGGGAAATATGTGATATATGTTATGTAAATTCTTAAAGCTGATTTGATATTTGAGTTGTGTCTTATTATACTATGAATGGACAATTGGTACTATGGATAGTGAGATCGACACTTCGAGTAAATTCGTACATAAATAATCTATCGATTCTTTTTATGTTATTATATTTTGATATCATATGAAATGTGGCTGCCTATCAAATGGTTATTTGATGTAAATTATGAATTTAAATTAATTACGGACAATTTAGTAAAATGTTGAAAAGTGAGGAATTTCCCGATTGAACCTTCAGAATAAAAATGATACGAATGATCTATTGTGAGGTCGCATGTGTAGTACTAAGTGCAGGCTACTATGCGTACCCGAAAACTGTGATCACGTGTGTATTACTAGGTGTAGGCTACTACGTGTATTAGATGGTGAGGTCACGTGTGTAGTACTAAGTGCAGGCTACTACGTATACCAGACTGTTGGTCGCATATGTAGTACTAAGTGCAGGCTACTATGCGTACCAGATAGCTTCGGCTACAAGTGTGGAAATGGGAAAATGTGTAGGCAATTATGTATCTGTTATTATTCCGATAAGTTCAATGGGAAATCGATTAAATGAAAATACATGTGAAAGTGATTATGTGATGAACAAGTGCAAGTATATGTTTATTTGAATTTATGAGCAATATGCTCAATATTTTAGCGAACCTCGGTAAAATGGAATGGATTAAGTGAAATTGTGTAAAAGTGAACTTTAGTAGTAAAATGGTATTAGACAGCAGCAGTGCATGACTTTGAAAATTCACCATAAATTGTACAAAAATTATTGAGAGTCATACCATACATGCATGGATTCCTTATTGAATCTAATTTTAAGGGAAAAAAACAACATGGTCGTTGGAATTCTGTACAGGGAGAAATTCAGTTCGTATTTCACAGGGGTTAGAGTAATCATACCCTAAAATAGGGGAGACTTTAACTAATAAACTGTACTAAATGGCCCAACCAAAAATTCTAGAAAAACAATTAGTAAGTATACATATGAGTCTAGTTTTATAGAAAATTTACGAAATTGGATTTTGAGTTTTGTAACTTGAGATATGATTTTTTTTAACATCGGGACTCCAGAAAACAGCCTGTCCTGAATATGTGTAATTGTACAATTATAGTGTTTTATCTTGAAAAGCATGGTAGTAATTGCTTATTATTTTCATATGAACTTACTAAGCGTAAAGCTTACCCATCGTCTCCATTTCTTTAGTATTTGCAGGTCGGCTCGGGGTTGGAGATCGTCGGAGGCAAAATCTCACTATCAAACTATCATTTTTGGGAAAATTAATTCAAATTTTAGAAATATCAAGTGAGTGGCATGTATAGGAAGTTGGTTTGTGATATGTATTTTTATTATGATTTTGACCATATGTATCAGTCTGCATTGAGTTATCGTATAAAATCATGAGATGTGGTCCTTATCCATTATGGTTTATGAGTTTAATTAATCGTGCCATGTCCTATGTTTAGATGTGATGATATAGTTAGCTTTGTTTGTTATGCATGTGTTCCAAAAGTTTTGAATTAAATGAAATTTTATGGCCCGGTTTTTGTCTCTGTGTATTGTTAAGTCTGGTAATGCCTCGTACTCTGTTTCGGCCTTGGATATGGGTAAGGGGTGTTACATACTATAAAAAGGAGAGAAAAGAAAGAAAGTAAGCATAAAGCTTTGTAAGTTTGCTTGTAAATAAATAACAACATTCTAAATGAATTATTAAGATAAACTGAACCTTTCGAACATGGACTTATCTTACATTCCCTTTGGTACACTCTTTAAATTTTTTTTTGAACCATTTGGAATACTAAGGATACATGGTAACCTTTCCTTTTAAACTTACCATTGCCATGTCTTGACATGGTCTTACGTGGTGTCCTTGCCTTATGAACTTACCATTGCCATGCCTTGGCATGGTCTTACATGGGATATTTGCCTTATAGTAGTTTATCAATGCCATGTCTTGACATGGTCTTACATGATTTCCTTGCCTTGTAAAACTTACCAATGCCATGCCTTGGCATGGACTTACTTGGTATCCTTAAACCCTAATGTCATGACATTTGTCTCCTACACATTCCTAAGGTTCAACCGGAATTTTAAGTATCATTTCTCCATCAATTCTTACTTGAATCATCAAGGAATAAATTTACAAAATAAATATATAGATGTCAAAAAATAACATCATTAATTATAAATAATAAAAACTGCATTTATTTACCGCAAACTTACCTCGATACAAAATACGATCAAATATTTTGATTTAGTCCTCAGTCTTTTTCTTTCCTCGGTCTAACTCGGAATTTCATTCTTCTTGATCTATAATAGCAAATTTAACTTATTTAATATTCACATTTATCAAAACAGTCCTTAACTCTAACTTTGGCAAAATTATGATTTTGCCCCTAAACTTTTACATATTTACACTTTTGCCCCAAGGCTCGGAAATGAAACTTTATGCCTAATTCTTATGTTTTATGACACGCTGATCATTTATTTACCTACAGCAACATCAAATTCCCACTCTAACATGTACTTATGACTATTAGGTATTTTTACCGATTATATCGTTTTACTCGTTTTCGCTTAAAATCGCTTAGCTCAAGTCGTTTAACATAATTTCAAGCTTCATATTACACATTTCACCTATGGGTATTTTTCCAAATATGAAGCCTAGATTAAATTATTGCTAGAATAAGATAAATTAAGTTACCGGGACTTCAAAAACGTAAAGAACATTAAAAACGGTGCTTGGAATCACTTACTATGAAGCTTGGAAGCTTGACAAAACCCTAGCTATGAAGAACCCTTGAAATTTCGGCCTAATGAAGAATATGGGCACATTTTTCCATCTTTTTCCCTTTTTTAATCTTTTAATTACCAAATGACTAAAATACCCTTCATTAAAACTTTAGTTATTTTTATCTATGTATGTCAATTTTTGTCCATGAAAACCTAATGGTCTAATTGCCATTTAAGGACCTCTACTTCAATTATACTCTTCAATTTAATACTTTACCATCTAAAACTCATATTTATCAACTTTTTCAATTAAGCCCTAGTAGGTAAATTAAGCATGCTATCTATAAAATATTTCATCGATACTCTAACACATGCATCTAATCACTCGATAAATTATAAAAGTTAATCAGAATGAACTTTTCTATCTCAAATTCGTGGTTTTGCAACCACTATTCCTTTTAGGCCCTATTTTGAGATGTTACATTTCTCCCCTCTTTAGGGATTTTCGTCCTTGAAAATCTTACCTGTGAAAAGATTTGGATACTATTTTCGTATAACCTCTTCAAGCTCCCATGTAGCCTCATCTACCGCATGCCTATTCCATAATACTTTCACAAGTGCAATACTTTTGTTCCTTAGTTGCTTGACCTCTCAGCTAAAATTTTTACCGGTTCTTCACCATAATTCATATCTTGCTGAATCTCAACCTCTGTCTGTGAAATCACATGTGAAGGATTAGAATGGTAATGAATTAAAATGGACACATGAAACATCATGAATCTTCTCTAACTCTGGCGGCAAAGCTAACTGATATGCTAATAGTCCAACTCTTTCAGTTACCTCAAACGGTCCAATAAAACGTGGACTTAGTTTGCCTTTCTTGCCAAATCTAAAGACTTTCTTCCACGGGGATACTTTCAAGAACACTTTGTCACCAACTTGATACTCAATCTCTTTTCTTTTCAAGTCTGCATAAGACTTCTGTCTATTTGAAGCTGCTTTCGAGCAATCTCTGATAACTTTCACTTTCTCTTCAGTTTCTTTAACTAAATCAACCCCGTAAATCTGATTTTCTTTAAGCTCTATCCAATACAAAGGTGTACGACATTTACGTCCATACAAAGCTTCATAAGTTGCCATTTTCAAACTCGACTGGTAACTATTATTATAAGCAAACTCTACCAACAGTAAATATTTCTCCCAACTACCTTAAAATTCTAAGACACAACATCTGAGCATATCCTCAAGTATCTGAATAACTCTCTCTGACTGACCATCGGTCTGAGGATGGAAAGCTATACTAAAACTCAACTTTGTGCCTAAAGCTTCCTGTAACTTCTTCCAAAATCGCGAAGTGAATCTCGGGTCTCTATCTGAAATAATCGATAATGGTACTCCATGTAGTCTAACTACCTCAAAAATATACAACTCGGCCAACTTGTCAAGTGAATAATCCATACAAACTGGAATAAAATAAGTGAATTTGTTAGCTTATCAATCACAACCCATGCTACATCTTTCTTTCTCGGTGTCAACGACAATCCTGTTACAAAATCCATGGAAACTCGATCCCATTTCCACTCTAGAACTAACACGGGCTACAATAAACCTGAAGGTACCTGATGTTCGACTTTTACCTGCTGACAGATCAAGCATCTAGAAACAAACTCTGAGATATTTCTCTTCATTCCTACCTACCAATACATTTTCTTCAAATCATTATACATCTTTTTACTACCTGGATGAATAGACAAGGAATTGCTATGTGCTTCCTCTAAAATATTTTGAATTAGCTCATCATTCTTTGGTATACATATCTGATTTCTGAACATTAAACAACCATCAGAACTGATCTGAAAATCTGACTCTATACCCGACTCACACTGAGCTCTTTTGGCTTGCAACACACTGTCATCTTTCTGAACTTCAAAAATCTCTTCAACAAACATTGGCTTAGCTCTTAATTCAGCTGAGATAGAACCATCATCCGATAAGGTTAAACTAGTGTTCAAAGCTCTTAATGCAAATAAAGATTTTCTTCTCAAAGCATCAGCAACTAAATTTGCCTTACCCGGGTGATAATCGATCGCTAGTTCATAATCATTAGTCAACTCTAGCCATCTTCTTTGCCTTAAGTTCAAATCTTTTTGAGTCATTAAGTATTTCAAACTTTTATGATCAGTAAATATTTGTCACTTCTCCCCATACAAGTGATGTCTCCAGATTTTCAACGCAAATACAATGGCAACTAGTTCTAAATCATGTATCAGATAATTTTTCTCATGTGGCTTTAGCTGTCTAGAGGCATAAGCAATTACCTTTCCTTCCTATATAAGTACACAGCCTAGTCCATTCAAGGAAGCATCACTGTAAATCACAAACTCTTTACTCAGTTCTAATTGTACTAAGACAGGAGCTTCAGTCAACAAAGCCTTTAACTTGTCAAAACTCGGCTGACACTTTTCAGTCCATTCAAACTTGCCATCTTTCTATAGCAATCTTTTCAATGGAGTATCTATCATGGAAATTCCCTTTACAATCGTCTATAATAACCTGCGAGACCAAGAATACTTCTGAGCTCTGATACATTCCTGGGAGGCTTCCAATCAACAATAGCTAAAATCTTGCTCGGATCAACTCTAATACCTTCACCTGAGACTATATGTCCAAGAAAACCAACTTCCCGTAACTAGAACTCACTTTTGCTAAACTTGGCATAAAGCTGATTATCTCTCAAAGTCTGTAAAACTATTCTCAAATGCTCTGGATGCTCAATCTTATCATGAGAATAAATCAAGATATCATCAATGAACACAACTACAAATTTATCCAAGTAAGGTCTGGAAATCCAATTCATTAAGTCCATGAAAATGGCAGGAGTATTAGTCAAGCCAAATGGCATCACAAGGAACTCATAATGGCCATACCTAGTCCGGAAAGTAGTTTTAGGAACATCTGACTCTTTAACTCGCAACTAATAATATCTGGATCTCAAATCTATCTTGGAGAACATAGTAGATCCCTTCAATTGATCAAAAAAATCATCAATTATAGGCAGTGGATACTTGTTCTTAATAGTCATCTTGTTAAGCTACTGATAATCTATGCACAATCTCATCGAACCATCTTTCTTTTTCACAAAGAGCATTGGTGCACCTCATGGTGAACAACTACGTCTTGGAAAGCCTTTCTCTGTTAGTTCCTGCAACTGAACTTTCAATTCTCTCAATTCCATTGGAGCCATTCTATAAGGAGCAACAGAAATGGGTGTTGTACCCGAAACCAATTCAATACCAAACTCAACTTCTCTGATAGGAGGCAAACCTGGTAGTTCTTCCGGAAACACATCAGAAAACTCACATACCATAGGCACTGATTCAATTTTCAACTCTAGATCTTTAGTATTCAACACAAAAGCAAGATAAGTTTCATATCTTTTTCTCAAGCATTTCTAAGCAGACATAATAGAAATCATGGCAATTGAACTATCTGACTCATTTGAATTAACCCGAAGAATTTCACTATTTTCGCATTTCAACTCAATGAATTTCTTTCCACAATTCACTATCACATCATGCACAGTCAACCAATCCATACCAAGAATCACATCAAACTCATCAAATGGCAATAGCATGAGATCAGCTTGAAAACAGTAACCTCTAATCATCAAAGGGAAATTTTTACATACTTTGTCTATTAATACATACTGACCCAATGGATTTGATACTTTAATCACAAATCCCGTAGAGTCTATGGACATATTCATACTAGGCATCAATTTTCATGCAAACATAGGAATGGGTCGAACCCGGATCAATCAAAGCAATAACATTAACATCATGAAGAGAAAATGTACCAGTAATTACATCGGGGGAGGATGCCTCTTCACGAGCACGGATAGCATAGGTCCTTGCAGGTGTTCAAACATCTAGTCTCGTTGCTGAATCTCTAGATGCACCTCTACCTGCCCCTATTCCCAAACTTCTCTGAGGCCTGCCTCTAACGGAGGCATTGTCTGATCTTACACTCGGTATTACTTCTCTTTTAACCATCTCAGGACACTCTCGAATGAAATGATTCGATGCATCACATCAGAAACAACCAATCTCAGTTGCTCAACATTGACTTGGATGACGTCGACCATATTGAGGACACTCGGGTCTATCAGGCTGAATACTACCAACACTCACAATTGAAGTGGTCTGAGCTTTCTAACCCATAAATCTTCTACCTCTATTTCGGCTAGAATACCCTGCTAAAAAATTAGATCTTGTAGAGAACTCTCTAGGCCTCTTGGATGTAGACTGAAACGACTTGCTCATCTGTCTTTTCTTCGTGTCTTGCATTTCAATTTCAGCTTTGCCCTTTCCTTTCAGCACCTCCTCTGCCTTACAAGCTCTTTCAACTAAAATAACAAACTCTTTTATTTTTAAAACACTGACTGATAGTCAAATATCATCATTGAGCCCATCTTCAAATCTCTTGCACATAATAGCTTTAATAGACACACACTCTCGAGCATAATTGTTAAATTTAAAAAATTCACGTTCATATTTTGTCACTGTCATCTTACCCTGCTTGAGTTCAAGGAATTCTTTTCTTTTCTGGTCGATGAACCTCTGACTAATGTATTTCTTACGAAACTCCTCTTGAAAGAAATCCCAAGTAACCCTCTCTTTCGGTACTACTGACACAAGTATCTTCCACCAATGGTAGGTCGAGTCTCTTAAAAGTGATACAACACACTTCATGCACTCTTCAAGTGTGCAGGATAACTCATCAAAGACCCTGATAGTATTCTCAGCCAAAATTCAGTTTTCTCTGTATCGTCATCTTTAGTAGCCCGAAACTCTTTGGCCCCTTGTTTCCTACTTTTATCAACTAGTGGCTTCTCTCTTCTAACTGTATCTGTGACTGGGTAAGCTACATGTGACAGCCCAAAATTGACCCTAGTCGGGAAGTGGTTTCGGGACCACTAAACCGAGTCACCAAAATGTTTGAACGTAATATTTATTGTCTAGAATATGTATTTACGAATGTGTGAAAATTTCAAGCTTCGGTTTAGTCGATTGCATGTGAATTCAGTTAGTAGGACTTGTATGTCACTTTTGAAAAATGATAGGCTAATCTATAAGGACCTAATAGTACATGTAGTCAAAAGGGAGGACTTGCATGTCAAAATCCCCCCCCAAGTGCTAGTGGCCGGCCATGACAAGGAAGCATGGGCAAGACATGTCATGAAACATGTTGGGTGAGTGTTTTATGTTGAAATAAATAAAATAAGGTGCATGAGTAATAAAAAAAAGTGTGTGTGTGAAGGTTTTCCCTCCCTCCCCATTGCCGTGCAAGTGAGAAAGAAAACAAAAAAAAAAGCTTTGTTCATCTTTTTTTCATCCTTTTGGCCGAAAATCTCAAGGGAGAAGAAAGGGTCCTTGCTCATGGTTGGTTTGGAATAGGTTGGCCATCCTTGTAGCTAGATTAAGGTATGTTTAATATGGTGCCATGAGATTCATGCATGTTCTTAGTTGTTAGTTTTAGTTCTAATTAGTCCATGATTCAAAACCTTGCTATGTCATGGGGATGATAGTATGAAATGAAAATTTGAGATAAGTAAGGTTAAATTTGATTTGGTAAAATCGGCCATATGGGTGTATATGTTTGTAAAAATATATTTTCTTTGTTAACTCCTTACAATCGGTTGTAGGAGTAATATTGGCTTATAAGGTTGAGTTGATTCATGATGTTGTATGTTAGGATTAAAATACTTGAGACTAGATTAGCTTAATGGTGACCATGCATTCTACCTTGAAGCATTAAACAAATGTTGGTTGAGATTTTGATATTTTGAACAAAGATAGTTGTGAAATGGGGTGAAAACCATTAAGTTATACACATAAAAATCCAGCAAGAAGATTAAACTACTAAATGTATTCATTTTAGATCAAGACATCAAAGAGGAGAACCAAGCAAAGGCAAAGCAAAGATAATCGAGTAGTAGATTGGGAATCATTTCATCCGATATAAGGTAAGTCATTAAGCACTTATTTTGTACTAATTTAAAGGGTCGTAATGTCCAAGTAATGATGCTGAATGGAATGGTAGAATATATATATATACATGTATGTATGTGGTGATAAAAATATTGAATTGAAAGAAAAGAGGTGAGATGTATTGAATGATCGGTTTCGCACTAAGTGTACGGTGTAAACATTTATAATCACAAATTGGCACTAAGTGTGCGGGTTCAAATTATACAGCACTAAGTGTGCAAGTTTGATTATATAGCACTAAGTGTGCGAGTTCGACTATTAAGCACTAAGTGTGCGGGCTTATTGCACATCCTTTAATAAACGTACATGTTCTATGTGCGGCCTTACCGAGTCAATCATGGACAGTGATACGAGTAAACACCTTGAGCTCATGAGGAATGGACATTTTATTTATATTTGGAATTTTGGTTTGGTAAGTCTTGATCTATGTGGTGATTATGCTCGAAAATAAATGCATGCAATGTCATATGGCGTAATGTATGAAATATCAAGTAGGGCTTGGTATGTGACTAAACCGAAATGCCTAAAGAATTATAGTACCGTTTGGGGTGTGGATGGAGGATTTTAATCCCGCACTAATTATTTTCTTTTATGGTATATTATTACTGAACGGAAATATAATGCTTATGGCTTACTGAGTTATATACTCACCCGGTGTTTACTTGTCGCCATTTTAGGTTTCTCGGACTCGTCCTTTTTGCGTGCTCGTGATCGTCATTGGAGTCATCACACCGCTAGCAACTTTTGGTATTTTTTTGTGTAGTCGGTTTAGGAGAACATTTTGGCATGTATAGGCTAATATGCTTTGTTGAACTTTGGTATGTAAACTTTTAGCCATGCGAAAATGGCATAAATGCTCGGTTGGATTTAGTTCTCAAATGTTAAGTCACAAGTCTTGGTAATTCGATTTCCATGCCTTATGCCATGGTTGATTATTTTGGTGTTAAAATGCATGTTATGGCAATAGTGTAGTAGGGAGATGTTGGATAATGATTAGCCTCTGGTATGGCTAGTCATGATCATGATTTGTGACATGTATGATGAATCACTAGTTAGATCAAAGGGAAATCATGAAATAGGCATAGTTGCTTTAGTGACAGGTGCTGGCAGCAGCAGTAACGTGAGATTGAAAATCACTAAAATAGTAGGAATGGTATTAAATAGTAAATAAATTATTTAAATGTACCTTGATGAATCTACTTTTATATAAAAGAAACGAAATGGTCATATGAGTTATAAGTTAACAGATATTAAAGTTCTTGTGAAACAGGGCCAGAACGGTTTCTGGATCCCCTGTCCCGACTTTGGAAAATCATTGTAAATTAACCAGAGATAATTAGGAGTCATGCCATATATGTGTAGATTCCTCTCTGAGTCTAGTTTCTATAGAAACAAATGGTATCAGTATTGAAGCCCTGTACAGGGAGATATCCAATTCGTAATGCACAAAGGTCAGTATAGTCGATCCCTGCAACAGGGGAGACTTTAACTAATAAACTGTACTAATTGGCTTGACCAAAAATTCTAGAAAAAAATATGTAGATGGAAATATGAGTCTAGTTTCAGGGAAAAATTGCAAAACTGATTTTCGAGTTGTAAAACTCAAGTTATGAATTTTGGAGCGACTAGTACACAGATTGGAAGCTTGTCTGAAACTCTCAATAAGTGGGTTGAAGTCTGTTAACACCTCGTGTTCGACTCCGTGACGGTCTCGGGTTCGGGTGTTACATTTTATTGGTATCAGAGCTATGGTTTAGTCGGTTCTAGAACTACCATAGCGCGTATGAGTCTAGCTATACATGCCTTAATGTTAATGTTTAAATGTGTGATGACTTCTGACGGTTAAAATTTTTGTTTTGATTAGTAAATGGATCCCGGTGTAGAGAGAACCTTGGCGGATGACGTTGAAAGTGTAGCGGCTGCTCCTGCACAAGGGACGCCGCCTGTTGAACCTCATCATCATCTGCGAATAATCAAGGTGAGGAGGCAAAACAAGCCTTCTTTACCATGATGAATGAGTGGGTAGCGCAATACGCCCGAACCAATCCTATTGTCCAACAATTCCGAATTTAAATAATCCACCCCAAGGGCTGTAATGCCATCGCCATCGATCCTATGAGGCCGAGTAAGCCACCTGTAGACTTGATTAGAAAGCGCGGGCTGAGGAGTTTAAGGCCATAGTTCTCGATGATGCCGAAAGAGCCGAAGTTCGCTTGATAACACCATTCGGTGTTTGATGAACTGTCATGCACACCGATGAATGTCTAAAGTGTGCTATATCCTTGTTGCGAGACTCACTTACTATTGGTGGAGGACTTTGATCTCCATAGTCCCAAACGAAGCGAGTTACTTGGGATTTCTTTCAAACGAATTTGAAAGAAGTATATTAGTCAACGGTTCATCGATCAAAAGCATAAGGAATTCTTGGAACTCAAGCAAGGCCGTATGACAAGATTCGAATACGAACATGAGTTCGTAAGACTTAGTCGGTATGCTCGGGAGTGTGTGGCCGATGAGGTTGCTATGTGCAAAAGATTTGAAGAAGGATTGAATGAAGATTTAAAACTACTAGTGGGTATTTTGGAGATCAAGGAGTTCGTGACCTTTGGTCGAACGAGCCGCAAGGCGGAAGAACTTGGAAAGGAGAAGAAGAAGGCTGAATTTGAAGCTAAAGACTATCGTAAGAGATCGATGGGTAAAGCTCCGTTCTCGATCGTAAAGAAGTTCGGGAGGACACTAATAAATCGAGGACGATCGGGAATTTCCATTAGAGAACACGACCATTGACGGACTCCGAGCTACTTGGTGGCTAGTGTGGGCAATAATCGTCAAGAGAGACCGAATGCCCCAATGTGGAAGACGACACCTAGGTGAATGTTGGGGTAAGTCTGTTAACCGGACTGTTACGGATGTGGTTCAAGGACCACTTCATTAGAGATTGCACGGAGCTAGATGAGAAGAATAAGATGCAAGGTGCAAGATCGAGTGGGGCGACAGCTAGAGGTAGACCCCCGAGGATTTCAGGAGGTAGGGGTGGTAATCAGAGAGGAGCCACTGATACGGCTGTTCGATCCGAGACCCATGCTCCTGCTAGAGTATATGCCATCCGCGCACGAGAGGAGGCATCCTCCCCTGACGTTATCACTGGTACTTTTACTCTCTTTGATACTAGTGTGATTGCATTGATTGACCCCGCTCTACTCATTCATATGTATGTGAAACTTTAGCATCCAAGAAGACTCTACCGTTGAGTCTCATCGAGTTCGTAATTCGAGTGTCAAACCCTTTGGGTCAATACGCACTCGTTGATAAAGTGTGCAAGAGATGCCCCTAATAATTCGAGAATCCTATTTTTCGCCGATCCGATGCTTCTACCATTTGATGAATTCGATGTTATTCTTGGTATGGATTGGTGACAGTACATGATGCAATGGTGGATCGCAAAAGGAAAACCATTGATTTGAGGAGTGCAAATAATGAGGTAGTCCGAGTCGAGTCTCATCGATTTAAAAGGAGTGCCCGCGATAATATCTTCTATGACCGCCGGAGATATGTGAAAAAGGGTGTGAAACATACCTTGCGTATGTGTTTGAAAGTAAAGAGATGGAAAAGAAACTCGAATCGGTACCAGTGGTTTGTGAGTATTCGATATTTTCCGGAGGAGTTACCGGATTGCCACCGGTTCGAGAAGTGGAATTCATCGATCGGTTGTACCGGTACTACGCCGATCTCAATAGCTCCGTGATCGTATGGCATTAACGGAGTTAAAGGAATTGAAGGTCCAATTGCAAGAATTGACGGATAGAGGTTTCGCTCGACCGAGTTTTTCTCCATGGGGTGCACCAAGATTGTTTGTGAAAAGAAGGACGGAAGCATGAGGTTGTGCATCGACTATCGTCAACTCAATAAAGTGACGATAAAGAATAAATATCCGTTGCCACGAATTGACGATTTGTTTGATCAATTAAAGGGAGCCTCGGTGTTTTCAAAGATAGATTTGAGGTCGGGTACTATCGGTTGAGGGTCCGAGAATCGGACATACCCAAAACCGCTTTTAGAACGAGGTACGGTCACTACGAATTCTTGGTGATGCCGTTTGGGCTCACTAGTGCCCTACGGTGTTTATGGATTTAATGAATAGAATTTTCAGGCCATACTTGGATCGGTTCAGTAGTTGTATTTATCGATGACATTTTGGTCTATTCGAGAGATGAACCGAACATCTTGAACACCGAGGCTAGTGTTGCAAATCTTACGAGATAAGCGATTATACGCAAAGTTCAAGAAATGTGAATTTTGGTTGAAAGAGGTTAGCTTTTTGGGGCACGTGGTGTCCGTGATCGGTGTCGGTGGACCGAACAAAATTTCGACCATAGTCGATTGAAACCACCAAGGAATGTTACCGAAGTTAGGAGCTTTTTGGGGCTTGCGGTTATTACCGACGATTTGTAAAGGTTTCTCGACGATAGCCACGCCAATGACGGTTACTCCAAAAGGATGTTAAGTTCGAATGGACGGAGAAATGTCGAAAAGTTTCGATCAACTGAAAGCTTATTTGATGAAGCCCCAATTCTAGTGCAACCCGAATCGGGCAAAAGTTTGTCATTTATAGTGACGCATCCCTACTTGGGTTGGGTTGCGTATTGATGCAAGAAGGGCGAGTTGTGGCCTATGCGTCGAGACAATTAAAGCCACATGAGAAAAATTATCCGACCCATGATCTCGAATTGGTCGCCATCGTATTCGCTTTAAAGATATGGCGACATTACTTATTTGGTGAGAAGTGCCATGTGTATTCGGATCACAAAAGTCTCAAATATTTGATGACTCAAAGAGACTTAAATCTGCGACAAAGACGTTGGCTCGAGCTGTTAAAGGATTGAGTTGGTCATTGACTATCACCGGGAAAGGCTAATGTGGTTGCGGATGCCTTAAGTCGTAAATCACTATTTGCGCTATGAAGCGATGAATGTACACTTGTCCGTTTCTACCCGACAATGTGTTAGTAGCTGAATTGAAAGCCAAACCATTATTGATACGTCAAATTCGTGAAGCTCGTAAAGTCGACGATGAGTTGGTTGCAAAACGGGATGAGTGTGTTCAACAAGGAATCGAATTTCAGATTGACGACCATGATTGCTTGACGTTCAAGGGTCGATTATGTATTCCAAGGAATTCGAACTTGTTTCGATGATTTTGAACGAGGCTCACAAGAGTCGAATGTCAATCCACCCGGGAGTACGAAAATGTACAACGACCGAGACACCGCTTTTGGTGGCATGGTATGAAACGAGACATTTCCAACTTTGTTTCAAGTGCTTAGTATGTCGCAAGTAAAGGCGGAACATCAAGTGCCCACGGGTTTGCTTCACCAATCATGATACCGAATGGAAATGGGAACGAGTCACGATGGATTTTGTATCCGGCTTGCCGATGTCGGCAAGCAAGAAAGATGCAATTTGGGTCGTCGTTGATAGATTGACTAAGTCGGCTCACTTTATCCCCGACGCACGGATTTTTCATTGGATAAGCTAGCTGAATTGTATGTTTCTCGATTGTGAGATTACACGGGTACCGATTTCTATTGTGTCGACGAGATCCGAGATTCACCTCACGATTTTGGAAGAAATTGCAAGAAGCTTTGGGTACCAAGCTGTATTTTAGCACCGCTTTTCATCCCCAAACCGATGGTCAATCCGAGCGGATAATTGAGATACTTGAGGATATGTTGAGATGTTGCATCCTCGAGTTTAATGGTTCATGGGAACGGTATTTACCCTTGATTGAATTCGCTTACAACAATAGTTTTCAGTCAAGCATTAAGATGGCGCCTTACGAGGCTTTGTATGGTCGTAAATGCCGTACACCATTGTTTTGGACTGAGCTCGGTGAAAGCAAAATTTTCGGGGTGGATTTGATTAGAGATGTTGAGCAAAAAGTTCGAGTAATTCGTGAAAGTTTGAAGGCTGCTTCGAATCGTCAAAAGTCGTACGCGGATTTAAAACGAAGAGATATTGAGTATCGTGGGAGACAAAGTGTTTCTTAAGGTATCACCGAAAAGATACTCGATTTGGCCGTAAGGGCAAATTGAGTCCGAGATTCATTGGGCCATATGAGATCTCCGAACGAGTCGGCCCGAAGAGCGTATAGGTTGCTTTTACCCCGAACTCGAAAGGATCCACAACGTTTTCCATGTTTCGATGCTTGACGTTACCGATCCGATCCTTCACATGTAATAAACCCTCCGAGATTGAAATTCAAGCCGATATGAGTTATGAAGAAGAACCGATTCAGTATCCTAGCTCGTGAAGTGAAGGAGTTGCGAAACAAAAGGGTTCCGTTAGTAAAAGTGTTATGGCTCAAACACGGATGGAAGAAGCTACTTGGGAACCCGAGAATTCTATGAAAGAGCGTTACCCAAACTGCTTTACGGTAAGATTTTCGGGACAAAATTCCTTAAGTGGGGAGAGTTGTGACAGCCCAAAATTGACCCTAGTCGGAAGTGGTTTTGGGACCACTAAACCGAGTCACCAAAATGTTTGAACGTAATATTTATTGTCTAGAATATGTATTTACTGAATGTGTGAAAATTTCAAGCTTCGATTTAGTCGATTGCATGTGAATTCAGTTAGTAGGACTTGTATGTCACTTTTGAAAATGATACGCTAATCTATAAGGACCTAATAGTACATGTAGTCAAAAGGAGGACTTGCATGTCAAAATCCCCCAAGTGCTAGTGGCCGGCCATGACAAGGAAGCATGGGCAAGACATGTCATGAAACATGTTGGGTGAGTGTTTTATGTTGAAATAAATAAAATAAGGTGCATGAGTAATAAAAAAAAAGTGTGTGTGAAGGCTTTCCCTCCCTCCCCATTGCCGTGCAAGTGAGAAAGAAAACAAAAAAAAAAAAGCTTTGTTCATCTTTTTTTTTCATCCTTTTGGCCGAAAATCTCAAGGGAGAAGAAAGGGGTCCTTGCTCATGGTTGGTTTGGAATAGGTTGGCCATCCTTGTAGTTAGATTAAGGTATGTTTAATATGGTGCCATGAGATTCATGCATGTTCTTAGTTGTTAGTTTTAGTTCTAATTAGTCCATGATTCAAAACCTTGCTATGTCATGGGGATGATAGTATGAAATGAAAATTTGAGATAAGTAAGGTTAAATTTGATTTGGTAAAATCGGCCATATGGGTGTATATGTTTGTAAAAATATATTTTCTTTGTTAACTCCTTACAATCGGTTGTAGGAGTAATATTGGCTTATAAGGTTGAGTTGATTCATGATGTTGTATGTTAGGATTAAAATACTTGAGACTAGATTAGCTTAATGGTGACCATGCATTCGACTTGAAGCATTAAACAAATGTTGGTTGAGATTTTGATATTTTGAACAAAGATAGTTGTGAAATGGGGTGAAAACCATTAAGTTATACACATAAAAATCCAGCAAGAAGATTAAACTACTAAATGTATTCATTTTAGATCAAGACATCAAAGAGGAGAACCAAGCAAAGGCAAAGCAAAGATAATCGAGTAGTAGATTGGGAATCATTTCATCCGATATAAGGTAAGTCATTAAGCACTTATTTTGTACTAATTTAAAGGGTCGTAATGTCCAAGTAATGATGCTGAATGGAATGGTAGAATATATATATACATGTATGTATGTGGTGATAAAATATTGAATTGAAAGAAAAGAGGTGAGATGTATTGAATGATCGGTTTCGCACTAAGTGTGCGGGTGTAAACATTTATAATCACAAATTGGCACTAAGTGTGCGGGTTCAAATTATACAGCACTAAGTGTGCAAGTTTGATTATATAGCACTAAGTGTGCGAGTTCGACTATTAAGCACTAAGTGTGCGGGCTTATTGCACATCCTCTAATAAACGTACATGTTCTATGTGCGGCCTTACCGAGTCAATCATGGACAGCGATGCGAGTAAACACCTTGAGCTCATGAGGAATGGACATTTTATTTATATTTGGAATTTTGGTTTGGTAAGTCTTGATCTATGTGGTGATTATGCTCGAAAATAAATGCATGCAATGTCATATGGCGTAATGTATGAAATATCAAGTAGGGCTTGGTATGTGACTAAACCGAAATGCCTAAAGAATTATAGTGCCGTTTGGGGTGTGGATGGAGGATTTTAATCCCGCACTAATTATTTTCTTTTATGGTATATTATTACTAAACGGCAATATAATGCTTATGGCTTACTGAGTTATATACTCACCCGGTGTTTACTTGTCGCCATTTTAGGTTTCTCGGACTCGTCCTTTTTGCGTGCTCGTGATCGTCATTGGAGTCATCACACCGCTAGCAACTTTTGGTATTTTTTTGTGTAGTCGGTTTAGGAGAACATTTTGGCATGTATAGGCTAATATGCTTTGTTGAACTTTGGTATGTAAACTTTTAGCCATGCAAAATGGCATAAATGCTCGGTTGGATTTAGTTCTCAAATGTTAAGTCACAAGTCTTGGTAATTGATTTCCATGCCTTATGCCATGGTTGATTATTTTGGTGTTAAAATGCATGTTATGGAAATAGTGTAGTAGGGAGATGTTGGATACTGATTAGCCTCTGGTATGGCTAGTCATGATCATGATTTGTGACATGTATGATGAATCACTAGTTAGATCAAAGGGAAATCATGAAATAGGCATAGTTGCTTTAGTGACAGGTGCTGGCAGCAGCAGTAACGTGAGATTGAAAAATCACTAAAAATAGTAGGAATGGTATTAAATAGTAAATAAATTATGTAAATGTACCTTGATGAATCTACTTTTATATAAAAGAAACGAAATGGTCATATGAGTTATAAGTTAACAGATATTAAAGTTCTTGTGAAACAGGGCCAGAACGGTTTCTGGATCCCCTGTCCCAACTTTGGAAAATCATTGTAAACTAACCAGAGATAATTAGGAGTCATGCCATATATGTGTAGATTCCTCTCTGAGTCTAGTTTCTATAGAAACAAACTGCATCAGTATTGAAGCCCTGTACAGGGAGATATCCAATTCGTAATGCAAAAAGGTCAGTATAGTCGATCCCTGCAACAGGGGAGACTTTAACTAATAAACTGTACTAATTGGCTTGACCAAAAATTCTAGAAAAAAATATGTAGATGGAAATATGAGTCTAGTTTCAGGGAAAAATTGCAAAACTGATTTTCGAGTTGTAAAACTCAAGTTATGAATTTTGGAGCGACTAGTACACAGATTGGCAGCTTGTCTGGAAACTCTCAATAAGTGGGTTGAAGTCTGTTAACACCTCGTGTTCGACTCCGGCGACGGTCTCGGGTTCGGGGTGTTACACTACATGGGTAGTCTGAGGATCATGAGGGGGTGGAGTTCTAACGGCCAGATTCGTACGAACGAAGTCAACAAACCATTCATTCATAGCTTGGAAGAAGGCTTCTCGAGCCCCTCCTCTCTGACTAGCTATAACGGACCTTTCACTACTATCTGGTGGCACTGTCCCTTTTGTGGGAGAGGGCGCGTTACTTTCTACATCATTTGCACTAACTCGTTCGGGATCCATAACTATAAAAGAAAAAAATTTTAAAATGGTCGGGAGTCGTCACACTATCAAAATATAAGTATGGCATGTATAGCTAGACTCTTACTCGTACTGAATATTCCAAGAACCGACTAAACTCTTGCTCTGATACCAATAAACGTAACACCCCATACCCGAGACCGTCGCCGGAGTCGAGCATGAGGCGTTACCAGACTTATCTTACTTGTTCAGGGCATAAATTTTTTTAAAAATTTATTCGCTCGCATCCATCCAATAAATCCCTAAAAAGGGCCTTCGAGACCCTAAAACATGCAATTGGTACGGTTCGGGACCAAACCTAGAGCATTAAAAAATTTTCCAATTACTTACATAAATCAAAACAATTTCTTTCACTATTTATAATAAAACTGTCCATCTGCGTAATAGTCACTAAATTAATTATAATTCAAGTTAAAAAATACAAAATTTAAATCCGTAAACTTTCCCTGAAACCAGACTCATATATCCTCTTACCATAATTTTTCCAGAATTTTTAGTTTGGCCAATTTGTACATTTTATTCATTAAAGGTTCCCCTATTTTGCAGTTCAGCAGACCTGACCTCTCTTCACTAAAAATTAATTATCTCATTATAAAAAATTCATAAAAGTTTCTGTTTATTTATAATGCAAATAGACTCACTAGGTAATCTAGAAATATAAACTATGACTTATAATTCTTTTTGTACAATTTCTAGTGATTTTATAAAGTTGGAACAGGGGATCACAAAGTCACTCTGAACCAGTCTTATAAAAATTTAAATATCTCATAATATAGACTTCCTTTGCTTGCTCTTTTTCTTTTTTAAGAAAATAGACTCAATAATATTTAATTCTATATCTCATTCCCCATTTAATTCCATTTCTACAATTTTTAGTGATTTTTCAAATCCACATCGCTGTTGTTGTTTCCTAACTATTCCATGGCCAACTCTTACTCCTTCATAATTTCTTTGCATCAAACCTCATTTAGGCATACATAATACCAAAACATGTTCTTATTTAGCTATATCATAAGCTAATCATTACCAAGTATTCACATGCCATTCTTTAATCATATCATAAGGACATACACACAGAATAGCCAAGTCCCTATACATGCCATAACTTAAAGTATTTCTAGTCACAAAATACCGAGATAGCTCGTTGATAGTGTGAGGCGATCTCCAACGTCCTTAAGATTTTCCAAGTTGGCTTTGCGATACTATAAAAAGGATAGAAAAGAAAGGGAGTAAGCGTAAAGCTTAGTAAGTTTGCATGTAAATAAATAACAACATTCTAAATGAATTATCAAGATAACCTGAACCTTTCGAACATGGACTTATCTTACCGTCCCTTTGGTACACCCTTTAAATATTTCTTTGAACCATTTGGAATCTAAGGATACACGGGTACCTTTCCTTTTTAAACTTACCATTGCCATGTCTTGACATGGTCTTACGTGGTATCCTTGCCTTATGAACTCACCATTGTCATGCCCTGGCATGGTCTTACATGGGATGTTTGCCTTATAGTAGTTTATCAATGCCATGTCTTGACATGGTCTTACATGATTTCCTTGCCTTGTAAAACTTACCAATGCCATGCCTTGGCATGGTCTTACTTTGTATCCTTAAACCCTAATGTCATAACATTTGTATCCTACATATTCCTAAGCTTCAACCGAAACTTTTAAGTATCATTTCTCTGTCAATTCTTACTTGAATCATCATGGAATAAATTTACAAAATAGATATATAAATGTTGAAAAATAACATCATTAATTATAAATAATAAAACACTGCATTTATTTATCGCAAACTTACCTCGATACAAAATACGATCAAATATTTTGATTTAGTCCTCAACATTTTTCCTTCCTCTGTCTAACCTCGAATTTCATTCTTCTTGATCTATAATAGCAACTTTAACTTATTTAATATTCACATTTATCAAAACAGTCCTTAACTCTAACTTTGGAAAAATTACAATTTTACCCCTAAACTTTTGCATATTTACACTTTTTCCCTAAGGCTCGGAAATGAAACTTTATCCCTAATTCTTATGTTTTATGACATGCTAATCATTTATTTACCTACAAAAACATCAAATTCCCACTCTAACATGTACTTATGACCATTAGGTATTTTTATCGATTATGTCGTTTTACTCGTTTTCGCTTAAAATCGCTTAGCTCAAGTCGTTTAACATAATTTCAAGCTTCATATTCTACCATAAAACATCAAAATAAACACATTTCACCTATGGATATTTTTCTAAATATGAACCCTAGGTTAAATTATTGCTAGAATAAGCTAAATTAAGTCACCGGGACTTCAAAAACGTAAAAAACATTAAAAACGGGGCTTGGAATCACTTACTATGAAGCTTGGAAGCTTGAAAAAACCCTAGCTATGAAAAACCCTTGAAATTTCAGCCTAATGAAGAAGATGGGCACAATTTGCCATCTTTTTCCCTTTTTTAATCTTTTAATTACCAAATGACTAAAATACCCTTCGTTAAAACTTTAGTTATTTTTATCTATGTATGTCCATTTTTTTCCATGAAAACCTAATGGTCTAATTACCATTTAGGGACCTCTACTTCAATTATACTCTTCAATTTAATCCTTTAGAATCTAAAACTCATATTTATCAACTTTTGCAATTAAGCTCTAGTAGGTAAATTAAGCATGCTATCTATAATTTTTTTCATCGATACTCTAACACATGCATCTAATCACTAGGTAAATTATATAAATTAATCAGAATAAACTTTTCTATCTCGAATTCGTGGTTTCACAACCACTATTCTGTTTAGGCCCTATTTTTGGATGTTACAACCATTATCTATGCAGAGGTATTTTATTTGTTTTCCCATTTGTTTTTCAATCATAATTTTCCAAGACTTAAATGCAGAAAGCACATCGCTTTTTTGCTTAAGGAAGAACGCCTAAACTTGCGTAGAAAAATCATCAATAAAAGTTAGCATATATTTAGTTCCACCTCTTGAAGGCACTCTAGATGGCCCCCACAGATCAGAATGAATATACTCTAACATTCCTTTCATGTTATGGATTCGTCTGGTGAATCGAACTCTCTTTTGCTTCCCAAAAACACAGTGCTCAAAGAACTTCAGTTTGCAAATTCCTTACCTATCAAAAAGTCCTCTTTTGCTCAATTTTACCATGCCATTCTCACTCATATGCCCTAGGCGCATATGCTAAAGTTTAGTAATATCAGCATCTAACAAGGAAGAGGAAGCGACAGCTGCATCACCAGTAACAGTAGAACATTGCAAAATATATAACTTGGTAGTCTTTCTCTGTCCTTTCATCACAATAAGGAAACCTTTGGAAATCTTTAAAACTCCATTTTTAGCTGTGTATCTGTACCCTTTTGAATCAAGAGTACTCAACAAAATTAAATTTCTCTTCAATTCTGGAACATGTCATACGTCACTAAGTGCTCTGACAACTCTATCAAACATCTTAACTTTAATTGGTCCAACACCTACAATTTTACATGAAGTATTATTTCCTATCAAAACAACACCTTCAGACACTGTTTCGTAAGTTGTAAACCAATCCTGATTTGGACTCATGTGGAAGGTGTAGCCTAAATCAAGTATCCACTCCTCGCTCACTTTAGAATTGTTGACAGAAGCGACTAGAAGATCACCATCGCTGTAGTCTTCTACAAAATCAGCTTCATCAAAATTTTTTGGTTGTTTTCACTTTTGATTCGCATCCTCTCTTTTAATCTTGTTCTATAGCTTATAGCTCTCAGATTTAATGTGCCCTTTCTTCTTGCAGAAGTTACAAGTTTTACCTCTGTTTGAAGACTTCGATCTACCCTTAGATTTATCGCGAGGATTCTGTTCCTATATCCTTCCACAATCATCATCAGCATTCCGATCTTGTCTCCCACAAACAATGAGACCCTCTCCTTAAGAGTCGTGTTTAACCATAAGATGCTTCATCTTATCATACGAGGTCAAAGAATCATAAATCTCATCAACTGTGAGAGACTCGCGGCTATATAAAATCGTGTCTCTAAAGGTTGAATAAGATGGGCCAACGAACAAAGTAGAATCAACCCTAAATCTTCCTTATCATACTAAACCTCCATGGCCTCCAAATTTGAGAGAATTTCTTTAAACACTGTTAAGTGTTCGTGTACAGATGCACCTTCCTCCAAACGATGAGCATAAAGATGCTGCTTCATATGCAACTTGCTTGTTAGAGTTTTCGGCATACATATTTGTTCCAGCCTCTTCCATAATGTAGCGGTGGTATTCTCCTTCATCACATCCTGCAAAATTTCGTTGGACAAATGCAGATGTAATTGTGTTAATGCCTTTCGATCCTTACGCTTCTTCTCTTCATCTGTTAATGTCGAAGGCATCTTATCTATCCCTAGCAGGGCATCCTCCAGATCCATCTGCACAAGAACTGCTTGCATCTTTGCCAAAACGCAAATCTGGTGTTGCGATCCAACAACGAAATTTCATACTTCAAATACGCTATTACCGTGATCGAGATGAATTACCCAGAAGCTCTGATACCAATTTGTGAAAATAAAATAAAATAAAATAACACATATTTTACGTGGAAACCCTTTCGGGAAAAAAAACCACGGGCAGAGGAGAATTCAAATAATTACAAGAGGAATAGACTATGTCTATTTATAGGCTTGTAAAGCTATATTCTAGTAAGATTGAAACACCTTATTCTAATCAAAATAAAATAGATAGAGTTTAATAAGCTTTAATTCTAAAATAAAATAAAAGAAGTGTAGTTCTATATGGATTTTACTTGTATTTTATGTTATCACTGTATTTTATTTAAATAAGGATTCGGGTCATTTAATTCTAACAATGTATATGAAGAAAAATTTGACATTAAAGTATCATTTGTACAATAAGAAAATGTGATTAAAAATCGTTGGAGTAAGCTCTTCAAAATGAAAATAACATGAAATTATTAAATTGAATAAACATTTTTCATGAAACAATCACACCATCAATGTTTTCATATAAAATCAAACATAATCACAATACCCCGAGAAAAAGAGCTCAGACAAATAGACAAATAACACGTGGAGCAACTAATATACCCTGTTAATTTCTTACAAACCTAATGCCAACTTTTCATGAAGCCATTAGCGTGAAGTCATTTTCTCCTTCACTACTGAACAAAGTAAGACGGAAATACATAAATATTTAACAATTAAACTATCGAATCCCCGGGATTCAAGATTCAACCTTCATATATAGCTTTCAGAAAAACAAAATCTTAAGTAGTTATAGATTAACACAACATACTGTATGAGTATTCAAGAATCAACCTTCATACATAGCTTTCAAAAATTAACACAAGATCCCTCAAAAAAAATAACACAAAATATCGCATGTGCTCAACCTTCATATATAGTTATTAATTAACACTACCGTAGTATTAGTGTTTGAGACTTTGAGACATTTAATAGTTTTTATTTTATTTATATTTATGCTATTGTTTAAAAAAGAAAATGAATTGGGAAGTTCAAAAAAAAAAAGTTTTTACAAGGAATCATTTGGGCATAGCCAAGTAGAAGTGAATTGAAGGTAATAAACACGATACATATAAACCCCTTGATAGGAAAAGAGCTAGTTCACCCGCCCCAATAAGCTATAATTAGTACAAAATTTACATATCAAGGTTAAAGCAAAGGAAAGCATTGCTTGCCGCTACATGTGGCTCCCTATACCTCAAAGCAAAGACGTAGAGATCCTAATATCAGAAACAAGAAATTCCCGAACACAGTCGCTCAGCTTTGCGAAATTTGATCAGAAAATTGTGCAACTTCATCATACCACTCAAAACAAGAGTCTGTCCGAGTAAGGAACTCGACCCATACAAGCCAAATCATGATATATAAATATTATTTATATATTTATATACATATGCAGGCATGTCAAAGGCCCTCTCCAGTTACTTTTTCCTCTCCTACGTCCGCTGTGGGTAATGCACCTAAAGAACGCATCTCTTCACTCAAATCCCAATGAATGTACTTTTGATGCATAAAAGACTGAATTTCAATGTTCTTGACCACCTGCATGGAAATCATACCACAGTAAGATTCTTCCGCCCATACTCTAAAGGCTAACTGGAGAGTAACTATGTGAATAATTAATGAGCAATTAGAAGATATAAACATTATCCAAATCAAAGAAATATGTTAGAGACATACCCCAAATAGAACCCCAAAATAAACTATGGTATAGCCGGTTGTAACTTAAAATCTAACAGAATTTTAACACTTGCAAAATTATTGGATTATTCTTCAGAAACGTGGCTCATCTATTTGCCCAGACAGAGAGTCAAAACCTTTTTTGTTTTTGTTTGAAAAAAGATCATCAAAACTGCCCCACAGCAACTATACAATATAATATATGTCTGTGTGCGTGTGCGTGTGTGTGTGCGTGTGTTAATATGGGCATCCTTCAGCCACAATTTTTACAAGAACCAGACATTTACACGATTATATGATTAAACATCAAGTATAGTGCAGTACTAGGTGTGACTGCAAACTACGTAGCATCTTTACATCATACAAAAATGTAAAGATTACTTCAAAACTTACCTTCATCATTGAGATCTACAGAAAAATTCACAAGCTCTTGGTTGTCAGCTGAGCTATAAAATGCATGTGGCATTCCAGACTGTGGTGGAGAACTTGTTCTGCTCCGATTTGTTTGTCCATTTAAGTAGTTAGCTCTTATCAGATGGTTCAGGTACATCTCCGAGCTAGACAAAGTTTGTCCTGCATTTTTCCTGCCTTTAAAGAATCTTCCCCTAACAGAAGAATAATCCAAAAATATATTCTAAGGGTTAATACATGTAATCCAGAAATATATTCTAAGGGTTAATACATGAATAGGTGGTTGAAGTATACCCCTTTTGTGATTTGGGACCTAAAGAAAAAAAATTCTCAGTTAAGTACCCAAATGTGTATCTCTGTCAAGTTACTCAAGTGGCTAACATCATTACATAATGCCAACGTAGGTCTAATAATAGAAGGTCGTCTGCCAAAATCAATGCCATATCAGCATTTCAAGGTCAACAAACTATTTTTCAAATTTCAAAATAATAAGCTAAAAACTTAGAATTATAAAATCAATAAAAATTCTAGGGAAAAAAAGAGAGAAAGGACCAATCTGCCATGGGTCTGCTTCGAGATAACAAGATTGGCGGCAGGCTGGGGAAGAAAAGCGGAAGAGAAAAATGAGGAAGATAGAGGGCAAGAATACCTTGGGCTGGCCAGCACCCTTTCCCCTTCTCTCCCCTTCTCTCTCTCTCTCTCTCTCTCTCTCTCTCTCTCTCTCTCTCTCTAATTCCTTCTTTTTTCCTGATTCTCCTCTTTTAATTTTCTTTTCAAAAATTCAAAGAATTAAAATAGTTTAATCCAAAATAGAAATTAAATTTGTTATGTTTTCTAATTCAAAAGAGTGAAACTAAGATAAAAAAATCATTTTTAAAATAAAATATTTTAAAAATGCTGACATGACATTTCTAACGAATAAAATTACCATGTCTCGCATTTTTATACTGTTCAAAAAACTAGCATGTCTTTAAAACATTTATAGTCATAGACTAGCAAGTGACGGAAGTAAATTTTGGATACTTAATTGTAATTTTTTTTCTTTTTATTCAGATACCAAATTGTGCAAAATGATATAGCTCTGCTGGTTTGTAAATTGAGATTACAAGTAAATTCAGCAAACGATATCTTAGCTGGTATAGATACCTGTCTTTTCGCTTTTCAAGATATCGCTGCAATGATACTTTTCTGCTCACCTGTCCATCTACATCTTTAGACCGAGCAACAAGTGTTACAACAGGAAATAAAGAGCCAATAATGGTATATTATCAAGCAGTAAAAAATAATTTTTACTTTCTCAATGGCCCAATCATCAATAAAGTATCATGAAGACCCCAAGGCGCTGACATTTTCGAGGAGCCATTTGGATATGCTTTTCTAGAGTTTATTTACCGAAAAAAACTAACATGATCAAGAACTTTATTTTACATGTTGCATAAATAAAAAGGTGGGAACTAAACTCTAGAACAACAGAACTAAGCTTTTTCATGATGACATATAAGTTAGGATCAGTCTCTATGTATCTTGGTAGCAAATCTTTGGACATGTGCATTCTTCTCAAGTTTTATCTATAACCAAGTATATAATAGCTCAGCCAATAGGTAAAGTTTATGGTAGATAAAAACATAGAGTTTTATCTCCTTGGCAATCTCTCCACATTTGAATTAATTATAATATCATGATAATGGACTGCTCGTCTAGACCCTATCATTTGGCTGCAAAATATTGCCAATGAAATTCAAAACTCCATTTCTATTATTTATGTAGAGAATTTTTACACTAAGAAACAAAAGTTATGAAGCATTTGCATATTATAGAACACTAAATCAGAACAATAAATGAAGAAAAGAAAATACCATACCAGAATCACGACTAATGTTTGTTTTTCCCCTACTAAACTGCTGCTGATATTCTGTCATCTTCTCTGTGAAGGCAAATTGTAATCACAACCACTAAATTGTCAACAAGTTACTAAATTCAGCAATAAGATTAAAAATTAAAAAGAAAAATAAAGAAGGGAAAACTGTCAACCAGGAAATGTTATTGGAATTAACTAAATCTCGGCATTCATGTGCCACTGTCATGCTAATAGTCTATTTTCTGTTTAGTATATCTAAAACACTTATACACAGCATCTAGCTCTTAATACATATATGATCTCTTAATACATATACGATTGAAAGGAAGTTATACAACCTACAAAAAGCATGCCTAGTGGAAATTATTAAAAAGAGATGAAACGTTAGTTTCCTTCTATAAAGATAACAAAGACATATGTTTCAAGTGCAAAAAGAAATGGCAATCCAGTCCAAACATCAGTAACAACCAATGTCTGTGTTCTCTTTTCCATTAACTTAAATGCTGCTACAGTTCAATTGCAGCATAGATGTTTGATAATCGCAATAGCCAAATAGAGCAATTCATTTATACATTTGAAGACACTAACCAGTGTGCATGGTATGAGAATTCAAGCTCAAAGCAATAGATGAAATAAGGTCATTTTTGGCTTCGGCTTCTTGTACATGACCCAGAAAGGAACTAAAGGCACCATTTTGATTACAAAGATTGCCCTGAGGAAAATCAATAGGAGAAGCTGCCAGGTGCATGATTGCTCGTGCCTGCAAACCCATATTTGGATACATTGGAAGAAGGCCAACATGCCATTATTGTTCTCCAGGTATATATCCACAGAAAGAGGAAGCTTCATTACCTTAGCAAGTGGTACACTATCGTACACATTGATCTTTCCACAGTAAAAAATTGTCATTTGCCCACCCAGCTCATTTGTTTCATATTGACTTCTGCCAGGCAATTTTGAATACTCCCGTGGAGAGCCTAAACTGAAGAAAACAAACAAGAGTATACAACTATAAGTTTTCACTGTAAATCTAAATTGAACACAATTAGCACACCTATTCACAAATAGAAATATAATATATTTGCATATATATCAAACAAGCAAGTTGTTAACTGTTTGCCTTGACTATATTATCCGCGTTAGAGCAATATCCACTCAATGTACAAAGCCAAACTCTCACCACTTAACATTCTATAGGTCAATGCAATTTCCATAGATCAACGGAAGGTAAAGATAATAGCACAGTGCTTCACATCAAAGATGAACTATCCTAAACTGAAAGAAATATTAGAGAGAGTCCATCAATATCATTCCTTTTGAAAACCCAATTAGCATTGCATCACTGTTTAAAAGATATAAATTAATAAATTGATTATATATCCAAGTCCATCAATAACAAAAGGAATTAGATAAAACCACAATTCGTAGTAATAGGAAATTGAAATTAAACCTAGGCGAATGAGTCTTGTCATCCGTGTCACCGCCCTGACAATTCATCTGCACGACCGGGGCAGCTTTCAAAGAAAGATCTTTTTGGCCGTACAGGCTTTCTTCTTCTCCAAAGACTGCTTCTTTTACTGACTCACCAGAATTTGAAGCGACCTAAACAGAGCATTCCAAGATCATTATCCATTTATCCAAATAACAAAATGAAGCAAACAGAACCCAGAAAAGTGGCTTAAGAAGAAATAAGAGTGAAATAAGACGCGCCACCGCATTTTGCGGAGGAAAATGTGATGGTGGTGGACAAACAAGGATTTTCCGGCGAGCTCCGGCGCCGGAATCTTCGTTGCTTTCCAACAACGCCTTGAACGAAATCACTTGCTGGATCGCCTGCGACTTGTTCCATGACGGCCTACGCATTCCTGTAACGTCACGTGTCAATGTTTACATATTACAATTTTTTTTTTTTGGCTGTCCCTCCATGTTTCCCAGTATTCTGGATACGGTTAAGAAAATACGGAGACCAAGAAAGGGAAAAAGCAGAAGTAAAAGAAGATCAAAAAAAAAAATCAAAAGCACCTTTTTCTTTGAGGAATTTGCGACAGTCTTCGCGAGTGAGTTGAGAAATGTCTTCTTCGGTTAGTTGGCTGAGGGGTTTATCAAGTATCGAACTGAACGACTCTGTTGTAGTCGCCGTCGTCGTTACCCCAGCCTCCATCCAACCGTCGCCACAAATCCACACAGTGGCAACTCAGGTAACTATAGGGAATTCGAAGGCCAAATTTTTACTACTAAATGAGCGGCCGCCGCAACAAACAATTTTACAGGAGAAAATTGGGCTACAGTGAGGCGAGCTTTGGTATTTAATTATTATATATATTTTTTGGAAGAATTTGAGGCGCGGTCAAGCACTCTAAGCTGCCACCACATATAAAAAAATGCGATTCAATAGAGATATAGCTGTAACAAAGTGGCGTTAGTGGGATCTTGAAATTGTCTCATCCTACAACACTCATTCTTTTTTAGCTACAATATCATTATTATAAGGTGTTGTTGGACTCCTTTCAAATTTAAGATAAAAACAATAAAATAAATATTTAAAACTCTTTAATTTAACTAAACTAAAAGTTACACTGAGTATTTAAAACTCTTTTGTTTAACTTAGGATTATACGAGCAGAGAAAGATAAAAGTTTTATTAAGAATTAGAATTTCCTTAGCCTTTTCTCCTCGACCCTCAAGTATAGGTCTTGTATCGCTCGATGCCACTCCATGAACGGAAGCTTAAGCGTTACTCTCAACTTCATCAGAGTCAGCTCGATTGGATGTCATTGTTATAAGAAAACATATTTTAAAACGGTCAGGAGATATCACACTATCACAGGTTATATAATTACATGTATAGCTAGACTCATACACGCTACGTTTAGTCCAAGAATCGACTAAATTGCAACTCTAATACAAATAAATGTAACATTCCTAACCGATATCCGTCGCCGAACTAGGGTTACGGAGCATTACCGGAGTTTTCAATTCAAACGAACACAAATATCAAACATTTCAAATCATATCAATATTCATATTAAAACTAATTCAAAACATACATATTATCCCTTATATGAGCCCTCGAGGCCCTAAAAACACATTAGAAACAAGTCAGGACTAAATCGAAAACTCATAAAATTTTTAAAAAATAGTGAAAATTCTCAATACTGTAGGGGTCATGTAACACCTTAAGTCGTATCCGTCGCTAGAATAGGGTTATAGAGTATTACCGGAGTTTACAGAACATTCACAGATAATTTATACTAGTTACTAAACATTTTCTAGTATCAATCATAACGTCCCTTAAATGGACCCTTGAGGCCCAAAATGAACAATAGGAATAAATCGGGACTAAATCGGAATCTCATTCATGAATTTTCAAAAAAAATTTCTTATGAACAGTACTCATACACCCGTGTGGTCTAGAGACATGCCTGTGTAGTCGGGCCGTGTGACTACACATACCCATCTCCCTAACCTGTGTAACTCTTTGACTTATAAGGCATGAAGAAATTGAAATCACACTGCCAAGTCACACGCCCGTGAGCTAGGCCGTGTGACATATTTTATTTTCAAAATTTAGGTGCAGTTTTCACACGGCCGTGTAACACGCCCGTGTCCAAGGCTATGTCAACCACACGGTTGAGACACAAGCCCGTGTCTCTTCCCGTGTGTCCAACTCTGAACATTCTGTTTCTCATTTTTAAGATGCAAAGGACACACGACCGGACCATATGCCTATGGGCAAGCTATGTGTCACATACGACCAAGACACACGCCCGTGTGTCTACCCATATGGACAAAAATAAAACCATTTCCTTGCCTCATTTGTCACCCAAAACTTACCATTTTCCTGCACCAAAACTCACAAGCATATATCCACCAATCCAACATCATATTCACATAAAATTAGTCATCAAACATGTAGTATTATCTCATGTATCAATGGATATAAACTTACACTTATCATAAACTTATATGCTAACATAATTCCAACAAACTAACACATAACAAGGACTTATGTGATTACTAAAACATCACTTCAAAAATAGCCAAACTTAGACCATCTCTAGCCACTCCAGTGGCTAGATTACAAAACAACAATTACATGCCATCAATGACCAAATAAACTTATACATGTCATTATACCAAAATGAGATTTCTATTTATACCAAAATGTGATAGTGGATAGTGTGATGATTGCTCCGACTGACTTCGAACCTTCGCGAGCTTTTGAGCACTATAAAATAGGGAAAATTAAATGGAGTAAGCATTTTATGTTTAGTAAGTTCGTATAACAGAAAATAAACTTACCAATCATACTTATCGCTACAAGCATACATAGTCATACTTTCCATAAAATTTGTTTGAGTTTACCTAAACACAAACACTTAATCAAACAAGTTAATCACATAACCTCATATCAAGTAAACATAGATCAGCTCATCACATTACCAACTTCCATTAATTTTGCCTTTCCACACATCAAAAGTCCTTTCCGTCGAACGATTGAAATTTCAATGGATGTTCGGGTGGTATACTCATGTGCAAAAGTAGCCGTTAGGGTACATAATAAAAAGACACACTCTTGAGCCACACATTTTACAACAGGATTACCAGTCCAGGCTAAATCCTATCCGTCTTATATGCTCTAGAGAGCTTAATTTGGATTACTCGTCCGAGCTAAATCCAGTCTATAGTATAAGCTCAAGAGGGCTTACATTAGAATTACCCGTCTGGGCTAAATTCTATTTGCAACATATGTAATATTATTCTTATTCAAGAAATCATCTTAATCTATCGAAATTCAACATTCAACCAGAACACGACAATTTGTCCATATTTCACAACTTATGACTATTTCATTATGTATATCATCTTATACATATCAACATAATCATACTGTAACACCCCTAAACTGTAACCGGCATCGGATTAGGGTTACAGGCATTACCAGACAGACAGAACATTTCAGACCAATACAGAATAACATATATTAAATATCATTAATACAAAGGCATTCATCAACAATTAATTCAACAATGTGGTCTACGAAACCTAAAACATACATTTAAGGAAAGATCAGAACTAAACCGAACCTATTCAAAATTTTCAGAACTTAACTAATTCTATCAAACGGTTAAAGTCACACGCCTGTGTGACTAGGCCATGTGTCACACACGGGCACTAAACACGCCCATGTGAACCAGCCGTGCGAAAAATAGGTCCTATACTGACTTTTTCACATGGCCAATAGGCACGCCCGTGTACTATGGCCGTGTGATACTTAGCTAGCTACTGGCTTTAGCCCACGGCCATATGACATGCCCGTGGTTCTTAGGAGAATATTATTTTTCTTACACAACCATAAGGCACGCCCATGTACCCTAACCGTGTGGCACAATGCAGGCTTGGTTTAAGCCAATTTGCCACTTCTCTTGGGGCCAAACCTTCAAGCAAAAATATACAACATTAATACCAAAATTTCCAACCAATTCCATGCTTAAAAATGACCAAAACACATTAGAACTTAGCACATTACAAACATACACCAAAACCATACACAAACTTGTCATTTGTTAGCCAACTCTTATGGCATAATATATACACATCAAAACTTATACATAGACCTTCTAGCCTATACATGCCATACTTTAAAATATATACACTTTCAAAAGTACCAAAATGAGATCAATAGTGTGGTGACGATCCTCAACTATCCCCGAGCCTTCAGTAGCTACGATAACTATAAAACAGATAGTAATCACACAGAGTAAGCTACAAAGAGCTTAATAAGCCAAATACAATTGGTCTAACTACTAAAGCATATAAGTACAATTCAACCATAAAGATTCATAACCATTTTATAGAATAATTCATAAACTTAACCATGCTCCTTTGTTTGCATATATGCCATGCTTCATTTCCATACATATTTCACAGAGACAAAGTTTTTCATATTCAGAAATTCAGTACGATACAAACGTACCTGCATAGGTTATACAATTCATATACTCAATCTCAGTTTTCATACGCTATCATCAGAGGGGTCAAAAACGATACTGATGCTCATAAACAAGTACAATGCCGATGTCCCGGACGTGGTCTTACATGTAATTCAATATCGATGCCTCTGTCCCAGACAGGGTCTTACACGAAATCAGTTACGATGTCGATGTCCCAGACATGGTCTTATACGTAAATCTCAATCGAGGCCTGCGTCCCAGACACGGTCTTACACGATGACTCAAACAGATGTCAACTTTTCTTAGAAACATATAGAGCTTTTCAGATACTAACATATTATCATACTTTACTCCAAATATATTTATCCGGCACTCAAGGCCATCCAATATAGATTACATTTTATATGTACAGAATTCATTTCAATTAACACGTAATTGTAATTTGACTTACCTCGGACGGATTTCGGATAAAAAAAGTCTTCTATTCAACTATTTTGGACTTCCCCCGATCTAAGTCCGATTTTCTTTGTTCTTGATCTAATACAATACAAATTCAACCATTCAATCATTCATTTCATTCAATTTAATCCATATACACATATTTAGGGAATTTTACATTTTAGCCCTTACATTTTCACACTTTGACAATTTAGTCCATTTTTCACAAAATCACCAATATGCAAAATTCACCAAGACTATAGCTTGGCCGAATATACATGGCTTCTATACGAGCCCAAGTAACATATTTAATTCACAATTTAGTCCTTCAAAACCTTATTTTCACAAATTAGCCCAATTAGCTCTATTTCATCAAAAATCCAAAGATAAAACATGATAATCATTTACCAAGCCTTCATAATTCATCCAAAAACATCACAAAGCTCATGATATCAACAATGTCATTTCATGAAATCTTTAACAGAAACAGAAATTCAGACATGGGCTTTGAAGAACATGAAGCAACGATCACAGAAACGTAGAAATTATCAAAAACAGACGAAATTTTAGACATTAATCAAGATGAACAAGGGCCGAAACCTAAGAGGGTTTTTTTTTTCATTTTATTTTCTTTGATTTTCGGTTCTAATAGGTGTTTTATGAACACATGCATGAATTTTGTTTTCTTTAATTCATGTTAAAGCATGAATTACCCTTGTATCCTTCATTAATAAACATATAAATTACATGAGACAAGGTCATTTATGACCACTCAAAAATTTAATGGAATAGTTGCCACATAAGGCCATATAATCCAAAGCCATGCCAATTAAACACATTGAATATCTGACATACAGATTTTATCATTTACGCGATTAAATCCTTTTTGTAAAATCGAGCACAGAAACAAACAAATTAAATCACAGAAATTTCATAGATACAAATTCATATATCACAGACACAGAAAATAATATTAAAATATTTTTTGGACTCAGATTTGTGGTCCCAAAACCACTATTTCGACTAGGTCTAAACCGGACTATTACAATTCTCCCCCTTAGGGATTTTCGTCCCCGAAAATCTTACCGTTAAACATATTCGGATATCGTTGTTTCGTTGCATCCTCAGGCTCCCACGTAGCCTCTTCTACTCCGTGTCTATGCCACAGCACTTTAACCAACGGAATTCTTTTATTACGTAATTCTTTAATCTCACGAGACAGAATACGAATCGGCTTTTCTTCATAAGTCATATTAGAATAGATTTCAATATCAGACTGAAAAATTACATGCGAAGGATCAGATTTGTATCGTCGAAGCATCGATACGTGAAATACATTATGTATCTTTTCCAACTCAGATGGTAGCCTCAATCTATAAGCAACTGGCCCAACTCGCTCGGTGATTTCATACGGTCCAATGAACCTCGGACTCAACTTCCCCTTTTTACCAAATCGGAACAGTTTCTTCCACTGAGATACTTTCAGAAACACTTTATCACCATCCTCAAATTCGATATCTTTTCGTTTTAAATTCGCATAAGATTTTTGACGATCAGAGGCAACTTTCAAACTATCTCGGATTACTTTCACTTTCTGTTCTGTTTCTTTTATCAAATCAATACCGTAAATCTTATTCTCACAGAGCTCAGACCAGTATAACGGAGTTCTACACTTTCTACCGTATAAAGCTTTGTACGGTGCCATTTTGATGCTCGACTGAAAACTGTTATTATAAGCAAATTTAATAAGGGGTAGATACTGTTCCCATGTACCTTCAAACTCGAGAATGCAACATCTTAATATATCCTCAAGTATCTAAATAATTCATTCAGATTAACTATCCGTTTGCGGATGAAAAGCAGTGCTAAAATGTAATTTAGTTCCCAGAGCATCTTGCAATTTCTTCCAAAATCGTGATGTAAATCTCGGGTCTCTATCAGATACTATTGATAATGGCACACCATGCAATCTCACAATATCAGAAATATACAACTCAGCTAGCTTATCAAACGAATAATCACACCGAATCTGAATAAAATAAGCTGATTTCGTTAAACGATCAACTACAACCCAAATTGCGTCTTTCTTTTTCGGAGACACAGGCAAACCCGGAACAAAATCCATGGTCACTCGATCCCATTTCCACTCCGGAATCATAATCGGTTGTAATAACCCAGATGGAACCTAATGCTCAGCTTTAACTTGCTGACAGATTAAACATCTCAAAACAAAGTCAGAAATATCACTTTTCATTCTCGGCCACCAATATAGTTGTTTCAAATCCTTACACATTTTCGTACTCTTCGAATGTACAGAAAATCTACTACTGTGAGCTTCACTCAAAATCATCCGAATCAACTCCGGATTTCTCAGAACACAATGTCTATTTCTGAACCTCAGAAAGTCACCATCATCTATCCGGAATTTAGAATCAGAATCAGAATTACACTGAATTCGTTCAGCCAAAATCTCATTATTAATCTTCTGAGCTTTGATAATCTGTTGTAAAAACAAAGGTCTTGCTTTTAATTCAGCTAAAACTGAACCATCATCAGACAGAATTAAATGAGCGTTCATAACACACAACGCAGGCAATGATTTCCTACTTAGAGCATCAACAATAACATTAGCTTTGCCTGAATGATAATCAATCACGAGTTCGTAGTCTTTTAACAGCTCTAACCATCTTCTCTGTCGCATATTCAAATCTTTTTGCGTCATTAAATACTTCAGACTTTTATGATTAGAAAACACGTGACATTTCTCACCAAACAGATAGTGACGCTAGATCTTCAAAGCAAACACAATGGCAACTAACTCAAGGTCATGTGTTAGACAGTTCTTCTCATGCGGCTTTAATTTTCTCGAAGCATAAGCAACAACTTTTCCTTCTTGCATCAAAACACAACCGAGTCCATTCAACGAAGCATCGTTGTAAACAACGAATTCTTTACCTGACTCAGGTTTTTCCAATACCAGAGCTTCAGTTAACAGAGCTTTTAACCGATCAAAAATTTTCTGAGATTGCTCAGGCCATTAAAATTTCACATCTTTCTGAAGCAATTTTGTCAACGAAGTTGCTATCACAGAGAAATCTTTTACAAATTGTCTGTAGTAACCGGCAAGTCCCAAAAAACTACGGACTTCAGATACATTCCTTAGAGGCTTCCAATCCAGAATAGCTGAAATCTTGCTCGGATCAACTCGGATACTGGAAACTGATACAATATGACCCAAAAAACCAACTTCTCACAACTAGAATTCACATTTACTAAACTTTGCATACAACTGGTTATCTCGCTGAACTTGTAGCACTATTCTTAAATACTTGGCATGTTCAGTTTCATCTTGTGAATAAATCAATATGTCATCAATGAATACAACCACAAATTGATCAAGATACGGTCTGAAAATTCTATTCATTAAATCCATAAATACAGCAGGTGAATTCACTAAACCAAAATACATAATTAAAAATTCATAATGCCCGTACCTCATTCTAAAAGCAGTTTTTGGAATGTCAGTATCCTTTACTCACAACTGGTAGCAACCCGATGTTAAATCTATCTTGGAAAACACAGTAGCACATTTCAACTGATCGAATAAGTCATCAATTCTAGGCAGAGGATATTTGTTCTTTACAGTCACTTTGTTAAGTTGGCGGTAATCAATACACATTCTCATTGTGCCATCTTTCTTTTTCACAAATAGAATAAGAGCGCCCCAAGGTGAGAAACTCGGTCTAGCAAACCCTTGATCGGTCAATTCTTGTAACTGAGATTTCAATTCCTTTAATTCGGTCGGAGCCATTCTATATGGAGGTATTGAAATCAGAGTAGTACCAGGTACTAATTCAATGCCAAACTCGACTTCTCGAATCAGAGGCAAACCAGGCAGTTTTTCAAGAAACATATCAGAGAATTCACAAACAACAGGCATTGATTCAACTTTCTTATCATTCACTTTCAGATCTAACACATAAGCTAAGTAGGCTTCACAACCTTTCTTCACATATTTCCGTATTTTTATTGCAGATATCACAGCTGGTAGTCCATTAAGATAAGTAGACTCAATTCGGATTATTTCATCATTCTCACACCTTAAATCAATGACTTTTTGTTTGCAATTCACAATAGCATCGTGCAGAGTTAACCAATCCATTCCTAGAATTATGTTAAATTCATCGAAAGGTAAAAGAATCAGATTAGCAGGAAAACAGATATCTCGAATCAATAACAGGCAATTCTTGCAGACTTTATCAACTATGACACTTTTGCCTAAGGGGTTCGATACTCTAATTACGAATTCAGTAGACTCTATAGGCAAAATCTTACTATACACTAAATTCATACAGATATAAGAATACGTTGATCCAGGGTCTATCAATGCAATCACAGAAGTATCATAAAGAGTGAAAGTACCAGTAATCATGTTTGGAGACGTAACTTCCTCACGACCTCGGATAGCACAGGCTCTGGCAGGTGCTCTGGCCTCAGATCTAACAGTAGTATCCCTAGTATCTCTTTGACCTCCGCTAACATTTCCCGTATTTCTGGAAGGTCTACCTCTAGCTGAGGTATTACTCGGTCTCAAATTCTATACATTCTCTTGTTCAGCAGGTTCAAAACAATCTCTTACGAAATGATCCAGAGATCCACATCGAAAACAGGCTCGATTATTCGATCTACAATTTCCCAGATGTCTTTTTCCACAGTGTTTACATTCAGGTCTCTCAGATCGGACATTCTCAACACTTGCAACAGAAGTAGCAGGGACTCTGAAGTTTGTATACAATCTAGCTCGATCTCGGTTTAAATGTCCCACATTAGCATTTGGCCGACTTTGATCATCTCGAAATTTCTTTCTCACAGACTGGAATGATCTACTCAAAGATCTTTTTCTAGCAGCTCTAGCTTCAGAATTAGCTTTTCTTTTCTCTTTACTTAATTCTTTAGTTTTACAAGCTCACTCAACGAGCACAACCATTTCTTTAATTTCCAGAATTCCAACTAACAGACGGATATCTTCGTTTAGTCCATCTTCAAACCTTTTGCACATTATTGTTTCATTTGATACACATTCCCGGGCATACTGGCTCAATCTCACAAATTCACGTTCGTATTCAGTAACAGACATACGGTCCTGTTTAAGCTCGAGAAATTCTTTACATTTCTGATCAATGAATATCTGACTAATGTATTTCTTCCGGAATTCAGATTGGAAGAAATCCCACGTACCCGTTCACTCGGGACTACAGATATTAAAGTTTTCCACCAATGATACGTTGTATCTCTCAGAAGTGAGTCAACACATTTTACACATTCTTCAAGATTCAGAGACATTTCATCAAACACTCGTATTGTATTTTCCAACCAGAATTCGGCTCTTTCAGCATCATCATTCATTGTAGCTCGGAACTCTTCAACCCCATACTTTCTAATCTTATCAACCGGTGGTCTACTCAACTGTACCAAATTTACTCATGGCATATCAGGAATTTGAAAAGGATTAACTGGGGGTGGAGGTTGTTGTACAGTCGGATTGGTTCGTATTGGGTGAACCATTCATTCATCATCTGATAGAAGGCTTGCTTAGCCTCGCTATCACGGCTACTCATAGCCGGTTGTGTAACACCCTAAATTTGGGCCTAGAAGTTTTGGGCCTTGAGCAAGGGAGCGGTAGAAGGCAGCTTATAATATTCTGTTATGCATGAAAATTTCGTAGTTGAAGGCTTGTTTTAGTGGTTAAGTATGCTGAGAAGTGTTGGAGAAGTCCTGGGTTCAAACCTGGACTCTAGCAAAAATTTTGGTTTAAGGTGAATCAAACCCTGGGTGTAGTAGGTAGGCCTTAAGAATATTGTTGGAGAAATTGTGACACAAAAAAGCCTTGTGGCTTAGTGGCAAGTAGCGTGTGGAGCATCTGAGGGGAGGCTTGGGTTCGAATCCCATGGCTAGCAAAAAGCATTTATTTTGCTAACAAGGGGCAGCAAGAGTTGGTGTTGAATTTAAACTCTGATGATGGAGTGATCCCATATCGGGAAGCTAACATAAGAGTGGATGTGAAACTGGCTTTAAATAGAGAGAACCATGAGGAGAGTAAAGGTACCCTTCTTGGCTGATCCCTTTCACTTTGTGGCGTGCTCGGTTGGGTTGGGCGCCGGCTAAGAGTGCTCGGAGCATGGATTAACTCCAGTCTCCAATCAGGTGTGTATTTCTCACTACTCTAGCTGTAGGATGGCTACTTCGAGCCTCGATGGGCCGAAAGGGGCCATGTCGGCCTAATGGGCCTACGGGCCCAATTGGATAAGTTGTTTGATTGTGTAGTAAATATTAGACTAGGTTAGGTGAATCTCATATCTATGGCTAGATTTGGGCTAAAAGGGCCACACGAGCGTGTGGGCCCATTTGGGCCGAGAAAGGGCTTTAGGCCCATTCGTATTGTTATCCATGTTTAGAATACTTTAGTTTATCAAATTACCAAAATACCCCTGGTTTGTAAAATTACTAAAATACCCTTGGTTTATAAAATCACTAAAATACCCCTAGTTTGTAAAATTACAAAAATACCCTTGGTTTACAAAATTACCAAAATACCCCTGGTTTGTAAAATTACTTAAATACCCTTTATTTATAAAATTACTAAAATACCCCTGGTTTGTAAAACTACCAAAATACCCCTGGTTTGTAAAATTATCAAAATACCCCTAGTTTGTAAAATTACCAAAATACCTCGATTTGTGAAATTCTTTGAAATCAAATGGTCGACAGTAAAATTATTGAAATACCTCGACTTGTAAAATTACAAAAGTACCCTAATTTATAGAATTACTGTTTTACCCTCGATTTACAAAATTATCGAAATACCCTTGTAGGGTAGAAATACCGAAATACCCCTGTAGGGTAGAAATACTGAAATACCCCTATAGGGTAGAATTACTAAAATACCCCTGTAGGGTAGAAGTACCGAAATACCCTTGTAGGGTAGAAATACCGAAATACCCCTATAGGGTAGAATTACTGAAATACCCCTGTAGGGTAGAATTACCGAGATACCCTTGTGGGGTAAAATTACCATTTACCCCTAGGGTGTTAAATATTATTTTGCCCTTGTGGGCAAGTGGTGACTTAATTTGTGTGGTTGTGGATTTGATTGTGAATATATGTTGGTGATATGAATGACTTGACTGTGATTGTTTGATTCAAATATGGACATGATATTCTGATTTTGTATATGGTATGTGATGACATGTATATCTATTACATGGGATATGGGTTATATTGATGGAGGAAGCATTCTGGCAGCCTCGCTGCAATCTGGTGGCCTCGCCACATATATCTGTTCTGGTGACTTCGTCACAATATCCGACCTCATTTGCAATCCGGTGGTAACACACACACACACATATATATATATATATATATATCTATTCTGGTGGCCTAGCCACAATATCTGTATCTGTTGACTTCGTCACAATATCTGGCAGCCTCGCTGTAAATTCTGTGGAGTGTAGCGGATGGGTAGGTCGAGTTGTCTCCCCACATGGTGTAAGGTTGGTACGGGGGTGTATACGAATGGATTGGGTTGGGTTTGCATTCACATTCGATTTCGATTACATTACCTAATATTGATTTCGATTACATTACCTAATTCTAATTACGGTTCGATCCCGATTCTATTACGACATCGATTTCGATTACATTACACGATTTTGATTCTGATTTTGATTTTGATTCTGTCACCTGATTCTGATTCTAATTCTGATTCTCATTTTGATTCTAGTTTTGATGATGTTTCTTATTCTGTAATGGGCTAAGGCCCATCTGTAATCTTGTCTGTTATAATGGGCTAAGGCCTAATTGATCTGGAAACTGTAAGTAAGGTGGGGCGGACTTTTAATTCTTTTATATGACCGATTGTTCCTTTTATGTAGTAGGGATTTCACTGAGTTTTCGTAAACTCACCCCGTTTATTAACTTTTAGGTAATTTCCACCTTAGACGGATCGGATGCGAGGGCTCGGAGGAAGCCACACATACTTGTTTATGTTACGCTTTGATTATTACTTTTAAATGTTTTTATGTGGGTTGTAGTAAAGCCGTTGTAATTTTCTGGATTTCAAATTTGGAATTTTATTTATTATTCTTATAATTGCTAGTATTAGAACACGGTTTTCCAATACAACTACTGTTGTTCAAAACATCACGTATCCGCAATTGTTTTTAAATCAAGCTTCCGCAACTGCTAAGATTTTCACAAAGTTGTTAAGAATGTTATTCAGCTGAGGTTTCTAACAAGGTTTAAAAAGGGTATAAGTTTTTAATTATTAATAAGGGTTTTTAATGGAAACATGGTTTTCGAAAAACACTTCAATGTGACATTCCAGATTCGAGCCAAACTTCCAGGCCGGGTTTGGGGTGTTACAGATTGTGAATCATCTTGCACCGTCCCTTGCGCGGGAGCAGGCGCATTGCTTTCAACATCGTCAGCTACAGCTCTATCGGGATCCATTTGCTATATAAAAGCACATTTCAATGTCAGGAGTCATCACACTATCATAGATTCAGATATATGGCATGTATAGCTAGACTTACATACATTATGGTAGTCTTAGAACCAACTAAACCATAGCTTTGATACCAATAAAATGTAACACCCCTAACCTGTAACCGACATTAGATTAGGGTTACGAGGCATTACCAGACAGACAGAACATTTTAGACCAATAGAAAATAACATATATTAAATATCATTAATATAGAGGCATTCATCAACAATTCATTCAACAATGTGGTCTGCGAGACCTAAAATATACATTTAAGAAACTAAATTTTCAAAATTTTCAGAACATAACCAATTCTATCAAACGGTTAAAGTCACCCTTCCGTTTGACTAGGCCGTGTGTCACACACTGTGACAGCCTAAATTGACCCTAGTCGGAAAGTGGTTTCGGGACCACTAAACCGAGTCATAAAAATAATTAGCCGTCATAGTGGATGCTCATTATATGTACATATGCATGTGTGAAAATTTCATGTTTGAATTTTGTTAATTGTAAGTGAATTTTATCAAATAGGACTTATGTGAGAAAATTTAGAAATGTGCTAGGCAAATGTAAAGTGGCCTGTTAATGCATGTTGTGAAAATGATGGGCTTGCATGTCAAATTTCCCTAAATTAAAGCCTAGTGGCCGGCCATGACAAAGGGTGATGGGCAAAACATGTCATAAAACATGTTGTGTAAATGGGTTATGTTGGAATAAATAAAATAAGGAGTATGGGTAATAAAGAAATGGAAAAAGGAAAAAGGTGTGTGATCCCCCATTGCCGTGAGTTGAGGAAAGGAAACAAAAAAAAAAGTGTGTTCATCCTTTTCATTTCTTTTGGCGAAAATTCTAAGGAAGAAAGAAGGAGTTCTTGCTCCATGTTTGGTTTAGAAGAGGATTAGGAGGAGGTTCGGCCATACTTGTATCAAGATTAAGGTATGTTTGATGTTGTACCATGAGATTCATGCATGTTTTTTTAGTTGCTAGCTTGATGTTCTTATTAGCCCATGGTTCAAATCTTTGCTATGTCATGGGGATGGTATTCGCCAAGGTGGATTTTGTGTTGATATCATTGCATGCTAAATGTGAAGCTTGTTAATGATGCATGTGATGGTGGATTGATAACTCTTGAATCTCCTTTTAGCATCCTTGAGTGAGACATTAAGTTCCTTGTTCAACCATGACCAAAATTGAAATGGTAAGGTGTTGTGATGCATTCGGCCATGGTAGGATATAGAAGAGAAATAAGGTTGTTGTTAGATGAAGTAGAGTCTAACAAATGAGCTCGTATGTGCATTAGTTGCTAGATGGAGAAGAATTGGCTAGCAAGTTGTGTGCTAAGGCCGAATGTAATTTGGCATATTATGGGTAATGCATGTGTTGAATTAGTGTAAAGGGAGAGGATGCTTTAATAGTGTATATATGTGTATTAGCCAAGTTTTGAACTTGAAACAAATGGTGTTTAGTCAACACAAGTGACCATACTTGTAGAATGTATTAAATGTTGCTGTGACAGCCCAAAATTGACCCTAGTCGGGAGGTGGTTTCGGGACCACAAAACCGAGGCATAAAAATAATTTATAATTTATTTTGATGCCTATAATATGTGTTAATTCATGTGTGACATTTTGATGTTTCGATTTAGAGTTATAAATGTGAATTTCATTAGAAAGGACCTAGTAGTAAACTTTGAAAGTATGATGGGGAAAGGTGTGATGACTAGTTGAACATGCATGCAAAAATAAGGGATTTGCATGTCAATTCCCCCAACATGAAGTGGCGGCCATGGCAAGAGTGGATGGGCAAAACATGTCATGAAACATGTTTTGTTGGTGCATTAGGGTGAAATAATAAAATAAAGAGCATGGGCAAAGAAAGAAAAAAATGGTCTCATCCATGCTTTCCCCCTTGGCCGTGAGTTGAGAGAAAGGAAAAGAAAAAATTTGGTTCATCCATTCTCATTTTCTTTGGGCTGAAAATTCTAAGAAGGAAGGAAATTTTGCTCCATTTTTAGTTTAGAAGAGATCTAGAAGGAGATTTGGCTATACTTGCATCAAGATTAAGGTATGTTGAGGTTGTGTCATGAGATTCATGCTTGTTTTGGTTGCTAACTTGATGTGCATGTTAGCCATGGTTCAAATCCTTGCTATGCCATGAAAAATGGTATTTGGCCAAGGTTGATATTGTGTTAAAGCCATTGCATGCTAAATGTGAAGCTTGTTGATGATGCATGTAATGATGGATTGACTACTCTTGAAATTTCTTTTTAGTATTCTTGAGTAGGACATTGAATTCTTTGTTTAACCATGACCGAAGTTGAAAGAGTATGGTTGTGATGTATTCGCCATGGTGCATTCATGAGCATGATTTATGCTTGTTACTTGATTGGTAAAATTTGTGTTTGGATGGGTATGAACCCTTGAGATTGACCTTGCACCTATATGTGTATACATGTTTGCACATGATGTATTGGCATGACATATATACTATTTCAAGGTATATATTTGCTTGTGATGATGTTTGGTTATGAAGTACATGAGAGATGTGTATTGAGCTACAATATGTAATCGTTAGTTAGTAAAATGCATGCTGTTTTGTGTGGTATTAAGTGCATAATTGGCCTCAACATGGACATGCATATTCGCCACATGAGGGGAAATTGGTGTGCATGCATTGGTTAGAGGCAAGCATATTGATGCCTATTCTTGGCTTAGAAAATTCGCTAAAAGGAATATTAACTAATGTGTTGAGTTCGATTCGTGATTTCGTACATATGCGACTTTGATGCCTAATGAGCATATATATTGGCTAGGTATCTTGAATTCCTCTTTCGATGCTCAAATGATAAAACCAATTTATTTGTTAAATTAAGCTCAAGAGCAAAGGGGAGCTAAATCCGATAAGGGGAAGGAAAAAGTCGTCGAATAGCCGTCGAAATCGTTCGACCACGTCCGAGGTAAGTTTTCGAGTATCGAAACTTAGATTTTGATTCGATTGAATGAAGTAATAAGCAATCGAAATTGTGCCTTTGTATGTGGCCATTGAGCCGAAATGATATTTTTGCTAAGTGAATTGTGCATAAAAGTTGTGTTATGAAATTGAAACAAAGATGAGTATGAATGTTCGAGTGATATCGGGCTAAGCCGAAGGCAATTAAAGCGAGTTATGATATCCGGGCTAAGCCCAAGGCAATTAGGCGAGTTATGATATCCGAGCTAAGCCCAAGGCAATTGTGCAAATTGTGATATCCGGTTAAGTCCGAAGGCCTTTGTGTGGGTTACCATAACGGGCTATGTCCCAAGGCGTTTGAACGAGTAGCTATATCCGGATAAACTCGAAGGTATGTGATTCGAGAACTTTGAACTTGCTGGAAAATTTTCAGTTAATGCACTTGTGAAATTCCCAACAACAAGGTATGTTTTGTGTGTGCTTCGCACACTATGAGTAAGTGCGTATGAATATTCGCTCTAATGATAAATGAGCTATCGGCATTAACTAGGCCGTTATTTGTGTATGAATATAAGAGTTGGGATTGTGAAGTAAGCATGTCTTTGAGAAATTGTGCATATGAATTATTGTTTAGCTACTTGAATGCTATGCTTTGGTTGTGTGTATATTATGGCTCAAACTTACTAAGCATAAATTGCTTACTCCGTTTCTTTGTTTCTCTGTTTATAGATTTTGCTCGTTAGCGATTGGATTCGGGATCATAGAAGTTGAAGTCAACCACACTATCAAAGCCCTTTTTGGTACTCCTTTAGTTGAGTTTTGGATATGGCATGTATAGGACCACCCTCGGTTGTTTTAAGTACTTTGTGATGTATATGTGTGCGGCCATGCGAAAATGGTTCGTAAAAGTGGAGTATGGAATTTGACCATATGTGGTTTGTAATTATATTTGGTTTCATGATGTGATTATGGTTTGGAATGAGAGTGTTGGTCACATGATCAGCCATTGGAATGGCTAAATATGATCATATGTGGACCTAAGTATGACTAGACTATAGTTGGTCCATGGGAACTACAATATAGGTAAAGCCTACCTTAAAAACAGAGGCTGCCAGCTGCAGTGACGTGGATGTGAAAAATCACCAAAATTTGTAGGAATGGTGTTAAATAGTGAATAAATTATGTGATCAAACCTTGACGAGTCTATTTTCATATGAAAGTAACGAAACGATCATATGAACAGTATACTGAGAGATATTAAAGTTCTCGTGAGACAGGGCCAGAATTGTTTCTGGGTCCGCTATCGCGACTTTGAAAATTTACCATAAATTATCCAGAATGAATTAGAAGTCATACCTTATATGTCCAGATTCCTTTTTCAGTCTAGTTTCATTAGAAACAAACGGCATCAGTATTGAAACCCTGTACAGAGAGATATTCAAGTTGTAACGCACGAAGGTCAGTGTAGTCGACCCCTGTAACATGGGTGACTTTAACTAATAAACTGTACCAATTGGCCCTACCAAAAATTCTAGAAAAAAATCCAGGGATGGATATATGAGTCTAAATTCAGGGAAAATTTATGGAATCAGTTTCCGAGTTCTGTAACTCGAGATATGCTTTTTAAGGAAACAGTGACGCAGTTTTCCAGCTTGCCTGGGAATGTCAAGTTGGTCGGTGCTATAAGTGGTTTTGGCTTGTTAAACCCTCGTGTCCGACACCGGCAACGGTCTCGGGTTCGGGGTGTTACAGTTGCAATCGGCCTTAGCATAGATGTGCATGTTCGGCCATTGGTAGCCTATTGATGGCTTTAGCTTGACTTAGAAAATTCGGCTAAGGGGAAATATTAGCTAGTATGTTGAATTCGATTCGTGATTTCGTACATATGTGACTCTAATGTCTAATGTACATATGGGCTATGTAACACCCCGTACCCGAGACCGTTGTTGGAGTCGAACACGAGGTGCTAACCAACTTAATTAATTTACTTACACAGTCCACTTTAAAAAAAATTTCCAGGCAGTTAGCTAACTGCGTCACTGTCACCTTAAAAATCATATCTTGAGTTCCAAAGCTCAAAAATCAGTTTCGAAATTTTTCCCTGAAACTAGACTCACATGTCCATTTACAGATTTGTTTCTAGAATTTTTGGTCAAGCAAATTAGTACAGTTTATGAGTTAAACTCTCCCCTGTTTCAGGGTTTGACTACATTGACCTTTGCGCATCACGACTTGGATATCTCCCTGTACTGGGCTTCAATACTGATGCCGTTTGTTTCTATAGAAACTAGACTCGAAAAGGAATCTGTACATATGCAGCATGACTTCTAATTATCTCTGGTTAATTTATAATGGATTTCCAAAGTTGGAACAGGGATTCCAGAAACCGTTCTGGCCCTGTCTCACGAAAACTTAAATATCTCTTAACATACTGTTCATATGATCGTTTTGTTACTTTCCTATGAAAATAGATTCATCAAGGTTCGATTACATAATTTATTCACTATTTAATTCCCTTTCTACTATTTTTAGTGATTTTTCACATTCACGTCACTACTGCTATCAGCATCTATCTTTAAGGTAAACCTTACCTATTTCATGGTCCTCCATGGATCAACTAGAGTTTGTCATACATACACCAAAAGTGATCATGAATGACCATTCCCATGGCTAACCGTTACCAACATTTCCATACCTCTCGACAAACAACATACAAAACGATTATAATGCTATGATCAAAGTATATCTAAGCCATTTTAGCATGGCTATCCAAATTACACAAAACCGAAGGGTACATGACCAACAACAAAAGGGTAGTCCTATACATGCCATTTTCGAGTTCAACCAAAAGTGTACCAAAAGGGCTTTGATAGTGTGGACGACTTGACTTCAATGATCCCGAGTCCGATAGTGACGAACCAAAATCTATAAAAGAGATTCAAAGAACGGAGTAGGCATTACAATGCTTAGTAAGTTTTAAGCAAAGGTCAACAGATAACAACCAAATTATAACATAGTTGTTCGTATTTTTTATTTCACTCTTCCTTCGAGCATACTATCCCTTTACCGAATATGCACATCTCACCATGTATTTATAGGCAGATAATTTCTCACTTGATAGTGATCTCTTGTAAACATAAGTACATTACATATTTTCACCTAACTTTCCACATCGACCAAATGCACAATAATGATAGAACAGTCTTATTACTTTACTCACATATGCCTCATATAACGACCTTGCGATTTAGTCCAAATCAAGCTTAAATATAATCTCAAATACATACCGACCAACTTATCGCATTGAATGTATTTATTACCAATTGTTCTTGTGAAGTCGTATAATCTTACGCTTTACTCGAATCTTCAATGAAATCTTTAGTTCTGGGCTTACGGACAAAATCTCCACCCTTAGTCATCGGGTCTTTAGAGCTCGGATATAGTACGAGCACGGAGCCTCTGGACACTAATCAGATAATATTCTCGCATAAAGCTGCGAGGTTTTAACCCGGATATAATACTGACACAAATGCCCTTCGGGACTTATCACATTTATACACTTTCACATCCATCACATTGGCCACTCGGCCTTATCACATATATACACTTTCACATTCATCACATCGGCCATTAGGCCTTATCACATATATACACTTTCACATTCATCACATTGGCCATTCGGCCTTATCACACATATGCACTTTCACATTCATCACATGGGCCATTAGGCTTTATCACATATATACATATCACACATATATTTCACATTAGCCATTCGGCTTTACCACATATACATATCACACATATATTTCACATCAGCCATTCGGCTTTACCACATATACATATCACACATATATTTCACATTAGCCATTCGGCTTTACCACATATACATATCACACATATACTTATTTATCTTGTACATCAATTTCAGCCATAGCTTATAAGCAACTCAATTAGTTTGATCAATGTTTGCAACAAATTCACATATTCACCCCAAGTTGTTTTCCTGAGCAATAGTCACTAAATTATTCATAACTGGAGCTACAAAACTCAAAATCAATTTCCGTTAATTTTCCCTGAATATAGACCCATATATCTTCCACCCATAAAAGTTACAAAATTTTAGGTTTAGCCAATCAATACCAGATTTTTCTTAAAGTTTCCCCTGTTTCACTGTTTGACTAATCTGACCTTTCTTCACTACGAATCAAATTTTTCATTGTACAGAATTCATAATGTGTTCTATTTGATTCCATTGGAAACTAGACTCATTAAGGAGTCTAAGCATATAAATATTATCTTATAACCATTTTTGTACAAATTATAATGATTTTCCAAAAACAGAACAGGGGATTTCGGAGTCATTCCGACACTGTCCCGCACAACTTTAAATATCTCTTTATAGGAAATTTCTTTGCTTCCACGGTCTCTTTTATAAGAAACTAGACCAACTAAGCTTTGATTACATATTTTATTCAGCCTATAATTCCACACCAACAATTTATAGTGATTTTCTAAAATCACATTACTGCTGCTGTCCAAGCAAATTATTACAATTTGCTCTTAAATTTTCAAGTCCAAACACTTATGAACTTACCATTTGGGTTTAAGACATATCATGGCCACATCATATCTTATTAAACCAACTCATTATGTCCTATTATGATTGAATTTACTCAACGATTAATCGCTTAAAACTTACCTCGGATGTGGTCGACGATTAGGTATCCACGGCTATTCGTTTACATTCTCTTTTTCTCTTATCCGACTTTGATCCTCTTTGCTCTTAAGCTAAAGCCGCAGAGCACTTTCGAACACCATCACTCAGCTGGGATTGAAGCATCGGATACAAAAACTTTAACCTTCATGTACAATTAATTTCGGCATTCAATCCCCTTAAATTTCAGCTTGTAAAGCAATTAATAGCAGTTTTAGACATCATAGTCTTCATCCATTTAGACAACATTCTTTAACATCTAAATAGCTCATTTATATCATCTACTTAATATTTCATAACTTATCATGCTAGCTGAATATTATTTATTCAAGTTCATCATCTTCATATTCGGCATTAGCATCAAATATAATAGCCCATTCCTTCCCACTTTGAATCTATGCATCCATTTAATCATAGTTTGTTCAAGCACTCATACAACAAAATTCATCCAATTTAACAAGAAACAAAACTTAATTCCTCCATAGCCACAATGGCCGAAAGATCTAGACATCTCAATACCGAAATTTCTAACATGGGTTGCCTAAAGAATTTGGTAGGGAGTTCAAATTTATCTAACATTTCAAGTAACTTAACACATCCACATAGCTAACATGCTAGTAGTATCAAGGCATCAACTAAAATTTTGAAGCCTCTTAGCCGAATCCTAACTCTCCAACAACTCCAATTTCATCCATGAGATAAATAGAAGTAGGCTAACCCTCCAAAAGCAACATTGAACATACCTTAATCTCAAGAACCACCTTGGCCGAACTTCCCCTCTTCTTCCTCCTTCAATTCACGGTCAAGGAGAACCAATTTCTTCTTTTCTTTCTTTCTCAAGTCACGGCAATGGGGCCCCAACATGGATGAGACAACTTTGTTCTCATCACCCCTCCCTTTTCATTTCTTTATTACTAACCCTTTCTTTTATTCTTTCTCCCATAACACACTAACACAACATGTTTCCAACATGTTTCACCCCATAACATTTTGTCCATTCTCATGCTCATGGCGGCCACTACTAATTAGGGGAAATTGACATGCAAGTCCACCCTTTTATGTCATGCACTAATAGATCCTTATGTTTTGACCTATCACATTTCAAAAGTGTCACACAGAAGTCCTTTTGACTAAATTCACATGCAATTTACTAAATCAAAGCTTAAAACTTTCACACATTCGTATTCACATATAATAGTCATAAAATATGACGGCTAATTATTTTTATGACTCGATTTTTTTTTGTGGTCCCGAAACCACTTTTCGACTAGGGTCAAATTAGGGGTGTCACAGGCTAAGTACCTTGAGCTTCTCTTTTGATGTTCGAATGAATTGTATTAAATTGTTGATGTGATTAAAAATGCGTATGATCATTGTGTATTTGAGCTAAAAGGTGGCCATATGACCTATCAAACTCCTTGTCATATTCGGCCATAAGCTAGCAAAATGAGACTTTGATAAGTTAAATTTGTTTGAATTAGCTCAAGAGCTTAGGGAACCACAGTTGGATAAGGGAAAGGAAAATGTAACACCCCGAACCCGAGACCGTCGCCGGAGTCGAACACGAGGTGTTAACAGACTTCAACCCACTTATTGAGAGTTTCCAGACAAGCTGCCAATCTGTGTACTAGTCGCTTCAAAATTCATAACTTGAGTTTTACAACTCGAAAATCAGTTTCGCAATTTTTCCCTGAAACTAGACTCATATTTCCATCTACATATTTTTTTCTAGAATTTTTGGTCAAGCCAATTAGTACAGTTTATTAGTTAAAGTCTCCCCTGTTGCAGGGATCGACTATACTGACCTTTGTGCATTACGAATTGGATATCTCCCTGTACAGGGCTTCAATACTGATGCCGTTTGTTTCTATAGAAACTAAACTCAGAGAGGAATCTACACATATATGGCATGACTCCAAATTATCTCTGGTTAATTTACAATGATTTTCCAAAGTCGGGACAGGGGATCCAGAAACCGTTCTGGCCCTGTTTCACAAGAACTTTAATATCTGTTAACTTATAACTCATATGACCATTTCGTTTCTTTTATATAAAAGTAGATTCATCAAGGTACATTTACATAATTTATTTACTATTTAATACCATTCCTACTATTTTTAGTGATTTTTCAATCTCACGTTACTGCTGCTGCCAGCACCTGTCACTAAAGCAACTATGCCTATTTCATGATTTCCCTTTGATCTAACTAGTGATTCATCATACATGTCACAAATCATGATCATGACTAGCCATACCAGAGGCTAATCATTATCCAACATCTCCCTACTACACTATTGCCATAACATGCATTTTAACACCAAAATAATCAACCATGGCATAAGGCATGGAAATCAATTACCAAGACTTGTGACTTAACATTTGAGAACTAAATCCAACCGAGCATTTATGCCATTTTCGCATGGCTAAAAGTTTACATACCAAAGTTCAACAAAGCATATTAGCCTATACATGCCAAAATGTTCTCCTAAACCGACTACACAAAAAAATACCAAAAGTTGCTAGCCGGTGTGATGACTCCAATGACGATCACGAGCACGCATAAAAGGACGAGTCCGAGAAACCTAAAATGGCGACAAGTAAACACCGGGTGAGTATATAACTCAGTAAGCCATAAGCATTATATTGCCGTTCAGTAATAATATACCATAAAAGAAAATAATTAGTGCGGGATTAAAATCCTCCATCCACACCCCAAACGGTACTATAATTCTTTAGGCATTTCGGTTTAGTCACATACCAAGCCCTACTTGATATTTCATACATTACGCCATATGACATTGCATGCATTTATTTTCGAGCATAATCACCACATAGATCAAGACTTACCAAACCAAAATTCCAAATATAAATAAAATGTCCATTCCTCATGAGCTCAAGGTGTTTACTCGTACCGCTGTCCATGATTGACTCGGTAAGGCCACGCACATAGAACATGTACGTTTATTAGAGGATGTGCAATAAGCCCGCACACTTAGTGCTTAATAGTCGAACTCGCACACTTAGTGCTATATAATCAAACTTGCACACTTAGTGCTGTATAATTTGAACCCGCACACTTAGTGCCAATTTGTGATTATAAATGTTTACACCCGCACACTTAGTGCCAAAACCGATCATTCAATACATCTCACCTCTTTTCTTTCAATTCAATATTTTTATCACCACATACATACATGTATATATATATATTCTACCATTCCATTCAGCATCATTACTTGGACATTACGACCCTTTAAATTAGTACAAAATAAGTGCTTAATGACTTACCTTATATCGGATGAAATGATTCCCAATCTACTACTCGATTATCTTTGCTTTGCCTTTGCTTGGTTCTCCTCTTTGATGTCTTGATCTAAAATGAATACATTTAGTAGTTTAATCTTCTTGCTGGATTTTTATGTGTATAACTTAATGGTTTTCACCCCATTTCACAACTATCTTTGTTCAAAATATCAAAATCTCAACCAACATTTGTTTAATGCTTCAAGGCCGAATGCATGGTCACCATTAAGCTAATCTAGTCTCAAGTATTTTAATCCTAACATACAACATCACGAATCAACTCAACCTTATAAGCCAATATTACTCCTACAACCGATTGTAAGGAGTTAACAAAGAAAATATATTTTTACAAACATATACTGACCATATGGCCGATTTTACCAAATCAAATTTAACCTTACTTATCTCAAATTTTCATTTCATACTATCATCCCCATGACATAGCAAGGTTTTGAATCATGGACTAATTAGAACTAAAACTAACAACTAAGAACATGCATGAATCTCATGGCACCATATTAAACATACCTTAATCTAGCTACAAGGATGGCCAACCTATTCCAAACCAACCATGAGCAAGGACCCCTTTCTTCTCCCTTGAGATTTTCGGCCAAAAGGATGAAAAAAAAGATGAACAAAGCTTTTTTTTTTTTTTTTTCTTTCTCACTTGCACGGCAATGGGGAGGGGAGGGGAAAGCCTTCACACACACACTTTTTTTTTATTACTCATGCACCTTATTTTATTTATTTCAACATAAAACACTCACCCAACATGTTTCATGACATGTCTTGCCCATGCTTCCTTGTCATGGCGGCCACTAGCACTTGGGGGATTTTGACATGCAAGTCCTCCTTTTGACTACATGTACTATTAGGTCCTTATAGATTAGCCTATCATTTTTCAAAAGTGACATACAAGTCCTACTAACTGAATTCACATGCAATCGACTAAACCAAGCTTGAACTTTTCACACATTCAGTAAATACATATTCTAGACAATAAATATTACGTTCAAACATTTTGGTGACTCGGTTTAGTGGTCCCAAACCACTTCCGACTAGGGTCAATTTTGGCTGTCACAACTCTCCCCACTTAAGAAATTTTTGTCCCCGAAAATCTTACCAGTAAGCAGGTTTGGGTAACGTTCTTTCATAGAATTCTCGGGTTCCCAAGTAGCTTCTTCCATCCGTGTTTGAGCCATAACACTTTTACTAACGGAACCCTTTTGTTTCGAACTCCTTCACTTCACGAGCTAGGATACGAATCGGTTCTTCTTCATAACTCATATCGGCTTGAATTTCAATCTCGGAGGGTTTATTACATGCGAAGGATCGGATCGGTAACGTCAAGCATCGAAACATGGAAAACGTTGTGGATCCTTTCGAGTTCGGGGTAAAAGCAACCTATACGCCATTGGGCCGACTCGTTCGGAGATCTCATATGGCCCAATGAATCTCGGACTCAATTTGCCCTTACTGACCAAATCGAGTATCTTTTCCGGTGATACCTTAAGAAACACTTTGTCTCCCACGATACTCAATATCTCTTCGTTTTAAATCGCGTCACGACTTTCGACGATTCAAGCGACCTTCAAACTTTCACGAATTACTCGAACTTTTGCTCGGCATCTCTAATCAAATCCACCGAAAATTTTGCTTTCACCGAGCTCGGTCCAAAACAATGGTGTACGGCATTTACGACCATACAAAGCCTCGTAAGGCGCCATCTTAATACTTGATGAAAACTATTGTTGTGCGAATTCAATCAAGGGTAAATACTGTTCCCATGAACCATTAAACTCGAGGATGCAACATCTCAACATATCCTCAAGTATCTGAATTATCCGCTCAGATTGACCATCGGTTTGGGGATGAAAAGCGGTGCTAAAATGCGCTTGGTACCCAAAGCTTCTTGCAATTTCTTCCAAAATCGTGAGGTGAATCTCGGATCTCTGTCCGACACAATAGAAATCGGTACCCGTGTAATCTCACAACTGAGAAACATACAATTCAACTAGCTTATCCAATGAAAAATCCGACGCACGGGGATAAAGTGAGCCGACTTAGTCAATCTATCAACGACGACCCAAATTGCATCTTTCTTGCTTGCCGACACTGGCAAGCCAGATACAAAATCCATCGTGACTCGTTCCCATTTCCATTCAGGTATCATGATTGGCTGAAGCAAACCCGTGGGCACTTGATGTTCCGCCTTTACTTGTTGACATACTAAGCACTTCGAAACAAAGTTGGAAATGTCTCGTTTCATACCATGCCACCAAAACTGGTGTCTCAGGTCGTTGTACATTTTCGTACTCCCCGGGTGGATTGACATTCGACTACTGTGAGCCTCGTTCAAAATCATCGAAACAAGTTCTGAATTCCTTGGAATACATAATCGACCCTTGAACGTCAAGCAATCATGGTCGTCAATCTGAAATTCCGATTCCTTGTTCGGAACACACTCATCCCGTTTTGCAACCAACTCATCGTCGACTTTCTGAGCTTCACGAATTTGACGTATCAATAATGGTTTGGCTTTCAATTCAGCTACTAACACATTGTCGGGTAGAACAGACAAGTGTACATTCATCGCTCGCAACGCAAATAGTGATTTACGACTTAAGGCATCCGCAACCACATTAGCCTTTCCGGGTGATAGTCAATGACCAACTCATAATCCTTTAACACTCGAGCCAACGTCTTTGTCGCAGATTTAAGTCTCTTTGAGTCATCAAATATTTGAGACTTTGTGATCCGAATACACATGGCACTTCTCACCAAATAAGTAATGTCGCCATATCTTTAAAGCGAATCGATGGCGACCAATTTGAGATCATGGGTCGGATAATTTTCTCATGTGGCTTTAATTGTCTCGACGCATAGGCCACAACTCGCCCTTCTTGCATCAATATGCAACCCAACCCAAGTAGGGATGCGTCACTATAAATGACAAACTTTTGCCCGATTAAGGTTGCACTAGAATTGGGGCTTCATCAAATAAGCTTTCAGTTGATCGAAACTTTTCGACATTTCTCCGTCCATTCGAACTTAACATCCTTTTGGAGTAACCGTCATTGGCGTGGCTATCGTCGAGAAACCTTTACAAATCATCGGTAATAACGGCAAGCCCCAAAAGCTCCTAACCGGTAACATTCCTTGGTGGTTTCCAATCGACTATGGCGAAATTTTGTTCGGTCCACCACGACACCGATGCGGACACCACGTGCCCCAAAAGCTAACCTCTTTCAACCAAAATTCACATTTCTTGAACTTTGCGTATAAGCGCTTATCTCGTAAGATTTGCAACACTAGCCTCGGTGTTCAAAGATGTTCGTTTCATCTCGAATAGACCAAAATGTCATCGATAAATACAACTACGAACCGATCCAAGTATGGCTGAAAATTCTATTCATTAAATCCATAAACACCGTGAGGGCATTAGTGAGCCCAAACGGCATCACCAAGAATTCGTAGTGACCGTACCTCGTTCTAAAAGCGGTTTTGGGTATGTCCGATTCTCGGACCCTCAACCGATAGTACCCGACCTCAAATCTATCTTTGAAAACACCGAGGCTCCCTTTAATTGATCAAACAAATCGTCAATTCGTGGCAGCGGATATTTATTCTTTATCGTCACTTTATTGAGTTGACGATAGTCGATGCACAACCTCATGCTTCCGTCCTTCTTTTTCACAAACAATACCGGTGCGCCCCATGGAGAAAAACTTCGGTCGAGCGAAACCTCTATCCGTCAATTCTTGCAATTGGACCTTCAATTCCTTTAACTCCGTTAATGCCATACGATCACGGAGCTATTGAGATCGGCGTAGTACCGGTACAACCGATGCGAATTCCACTTCTCGAATCGGTGGCAATCCAGTAACTCCTCCGGAAAAACATCGAATACTCACAAACCACTGGTACCGATTCGAGTTTCTTTTCCATCTCTTTACTTTCAAACACATACGCAAGGTATGTTTCACACCCCTTTTTCACATATCTCCGAGCGGTCATAGAAGATATTATCGCTGGCACTCCTTTTAAATCAGTAGACTCGACTCGGACTACCTCATTATTTGCACTCCTCAAATCAATGGTTTTCCTTTTGCGTCCACCACCGCATCATGTACTGGTCACCAATCCATACCAAGAATAACATCGAATTCATCAAATGGTAGAAGCATCGGATCGGCCGGAAAGCAGATTCTCGAATTATTAGGGGCATCTCTTGCACACTTTATCAACGAGTACGTATTGACCCAAAGGGTTTGACACTGAATTACGAACTCGAGAGACTCAACGGTAGAGTCTTCTTGGATGCTAAAGTTTCACATACATATCAATGAGTAGAGCGGGGTCAATCAATGCAATCACACTAGTATCAAAGAGAGTAAAAGTACCAGTGATAACGTTAGGGAGGATGCCTCCTCTCGTATGCGGATGGCATATGCTCTAGCAGAGCACGGGTCTCGGATCGAACAGCCGTGTCGGTGGCTCCTCTCGATTACCACCCCTACCTCCCGAAATCCTCGGGGTCTACCTCTAGCTGTCGGCCCACTCGATCTTGCACCTTGCATCTTATTCTTCTCATCTAGCTCGTGCAATCTCTAATGAAGTGGTCCTTGAACCACATCCGTAATGAGCAGGTTAACAGACTTACCCCAACATTCACCTAGGTGTAAATCGCCACATTGGGGCATTCAGTCTCTCTTGACGATTATTGCCCACACTAGCCACCAAGTAGCTCTGGAGTCCGTCATTGGTCGTGCTCTAATGGAAATTCCCTGATCGTCCTCGATTTATTAGTGTCCTCCACGAACTTCTTTACGATGAGAAGCGGAGCTTTACCCATCGATCTCTTACGATAGTCTTTAGCTTCAAATTCAGCCTTCTTCTTCTCCTTTCCAAGTTCTTCCGCCTTGCAGGCTCGTTCGACCAGCGTCACGAACTCCTTGATCTCCAAAATACCCACTAGTAGTTTTAAATCTTCATTCAATCCTTATTCAAATCTTTTGCACATAGCAACCTCATCGGCCACACACTCCCGAGCATACCGACTAAGTCTTACGAACTCATGTTCGTATTCAGGTACTGTCATACGGCCTTGCTTGAGTTCCAAGAATTCCTTACGCTTTTGATCGATGAACCGTTGACTAATATACTTCTTTCGAAATTACTTTGAAAGAAATCCCAAGTAACTTCGCTTCGTTTGGGACTATGGAGATCAAAGTCCTCCACCAATAGTAAGTCGAGTCTCGCAACAAGGATATAGCACACTTTAGACATTCATCGGTGTGCATGACAGTTCATCAAACACCGAATGGTGTTATCAAGCGAACTTCGGCTCTTTCGGCATCATCAATAACTATGGCCTTAAACTCCTCAGCCCAGCGCTTCCTAATCAAGTCTGGTGGCTTACTCGGCCTCATAGGATCGATGGCGATGGCATTACAGGCCCTTGGGGTGGATTATTTAAATTCGGGAATTGTTGGACAGTAGGATTGGTTGGGCGTATTGCGCTACCCACTCATTCATCATGGTAAAGAAGGCTTGTTTTGCCTCCTCACCTTGATTATTCGCAGATGACTGAGGTTCAACAGGCGGCGTCCCTTGTGCAGGAGCAGCCGCTACACTTTCAACGTCATCCGCCAAGGTTCTCTCTACACAGGATCCATTTACTAATCAAAACAAAAATTTTAACCGTCGAAGTCATCACACATTTAAACATTAACATTAAGGCATGTATAGCTAGACTCATACGCGCTATGGTAGTCCTAGAACCGACTAAACCATAGCTCTGATACCAATAAAATGTAACACCCGAACCCGAGACCGTCATTTGAGTCGAACACGAGGTGTTAATGACTTCAACCCACTTATTGAGAGTTTCCAGACAAGCTGCCAATCTATGTACTAGTCGCTCCAAAATTCATAACTTGAGTTTTACAACTTGAAAATTAGTTTCGCAATTTTTCCCTGAAACTAGACTCATATTTCCATCTACATATTTTTTTCTAGAATTTTTGGTCAAGCCAATTAGTACAGTTTATTAGTTAAAGTCTCCCCTATTGCAGGGATCGACTATACTGACCTTTGTGCATTACGAATTGGATATCTCCCTGTACAGGGCTTCAATACTGATGCCGTTTGTTTCTATAGAAACTAAACTCAGAGAGGAATCTACACATATATGGCATGACTCCTAATTATCTCTGGTTAATTTACAATGATTTTCCAAAGTCGGGACAGGGGATCCAGAAACCGTTCTGGCCCTGTTTCACAAGAACTTTAATATCTGTTAACTTATAACTCATATGACCATTTCGTTTCTTTTATATAAAAGTAGATTCATCAAGGTACATTTACATAATTTATTTACTATTTAATACCATTCCTACTATTTTTAGTGATTTTTCAATCTCACGTTACTGCTGCCGCCAGCACCTGTCACTAAAGCAACTATGCCTATTTCATGATTTCCCTTTGATCTAACTAGTGATTCATCATACATGTCACAAATCATGATCATGACTAGCCATACCAGAGGCTAATCATTATCCAACATCTCCCTACTACACTATTGCCATAACATGCATTTTAACACCAAAATAATCAACCATGGCATAAGGCATGGAAATCAATTACCAAGACTTGTGACTTAACATTTGAGAACTAAATCCAACCGAGCATTTATGCCATTTTCGCATGGCTAAAAGTTTACATACCAAAGTTCAACAAAGCATATTAGCCTATACATGCCAAAATGTTCTCCTAAACCGACTACACAAAAAAAATACCAAAAGTTGCTAGCCGGTGTGATGACTCCAATGACGATCACGAGCACGCAAAAAGGACGAGTCCGAGAAACCTAAAATGGCGACAAGTAAACACCGGTGAGTATATAACTCAAGTAAGCCATAAGCATTATATTGCCGTTCAGTAATAATATACCATAAAAGAAAATAATTAGTGCGGGATTAAAATCCTCCATCCACACCCCAAACGGTACTATAATTCTTTAGGCATTTCGGTTTAGTCACATACCAAGCCCTACTTGATATTTCATACATTACGCCATATGACATTGCATGCATTTATTTTCGAGCATAATCACCACATAGATCAAGACTTACCAAACCAAAATTCCAAATATAAATAAAATGTCCATTCCTCATGAGCTCAAGGTGTTTACTCGCATCGCTGTCCATGATTGACTCGGTAAGGCCGCACATAGAACATGTACGTTTATTAGAGGATGTGCAATAAGCCCGCACACTTAGTGCTTAATAGTTGAACTCGCACACTTAGTGCTATATAATCAAACTTGCACACTTAGTGCTGTATAATTTGAACCCGCACACTTAGTGCCAATTTGTGATTATAAATGTTTACACCCGCACACTTAGTGCCGAAACCGATCATTCAATACATCTCACCTCTTTTCTTTCAATTCAATATTTTTATCACCACATACATACATGTATATATATATATTCTACCATTCCATTCAGCATCATTACTTGGACATTACGACCCTTTAAATTAGTACAAAATAAGTGCTTAATGACTTACCTTATATCGGATGAAATGATTCCCAATCTACTACTCGATTATCTTTGCTTTGCCTTTGCTTGGTTCTCCCTCTTTGATGTCTTGATCTAAAATGAATACATTTAGTAGTTTAATCTTCTTGCTGGATTTTTATGTGTATAACTTAATGGTTTTCACCCCATTTCACAACTATCTTTGTTCAAAATATCAAAATCTCAACCAACATTTGTTTAATGCTTCAAGGCCGAATGCATGGTCACCATTAAGCTAATCTAGTCTCAAGTATTTTAATCCTAACATACAACATCACGAATCAACTCAACCTTATAAGCCAATATTACTCCTACAACCGATTGTAAGGAGTTAACAAAGAAAATATATTTTTACAAACATATACAGCCATATGGCCGATTTTACCAAATCAAATTTAACCTTACTTATCTCAAATTTTCATTTCATACTATCATCCCCATGACATAGCAAGGTTTTGAATCATGGACTAATTAGAACTAAAACTAACAACTAAGAACATGCATGAATCTCATGGCACCATATTAAACATACCTTAATCTAGCTACAAGGATGGCCAACCTATTCCAAACCAACCATGAGCAAGGACCCCTTTCTTCTCCCTTGAGATTTTCATTAAAAGGATGAAAAAAAGATGAACAAAGCTTTTTTTTTTTTTTTTTTCTTTCTCACTTGCACGGCAATGGGGAGGGAGGGAAAGCCTTCACACACACTTTTTTTTTTATTACTCATGCACCTTATTTTATTTATTTCAACATAAAACACTCACCCAACATGTTTCATGACATGTCTTGCCCATGCTTCCTTGTCATGGCCGGCCACTAGCACTTGGGGGATTTTGACATGCAAGTCCTCCTTTTGACTACATGTACTATTAGGTCCTTATAGATTAGCCTATCATTTTCAAAAGTGACATACAAGTCCTACTAACTGAATTCACATGCAATCGACTAAACCGAAGCTTGAAATTTTCACACATTCGTAAATACATATTCTAGACAATAAATATTACGTTCAAAAATTTTGGTGACTCGGTTTAGTGGTCCCGAAACCACTTCCCGACTAGGGTCAATTTTGGGCTGTCACAGAAAAAGTGATCGAATAGCCGTTGAAGCCGTTCGACAACATCCGAGGTAAGTTTTCGAGTAATGGAACTTAGATTATGATTTGATTAGATCACGTTTTAAGCAAACCAAAATCATGCTCTTTGTGTGTGGCTATTGAGCCGAAATTGCAAGTGTGATAAGTGCCTCGTGTTAGAGTTTTGCTAACGAAAATGAAATACTGAATGTGTCATGATTTATTGATAAATGTGCATGGTTATTGAATGATGTCGGGCTAAGTCCGAAGGCTTTGTGCTAAGTGACTAAATCCGGACTAAGATCCGAAGGCATTTGTGCGAGTTACTAATTCCGGGCTAAGCCCGAAGGCATGGTGCGAGTTATTAAATCTGGGTTAAGTCCCGAAGGCATTTGTGCGAGTTACTATAACCGGGCTATGTCCCGAAGGTATTTGAACGAGTAGCTATATCCGGTTAAACTCCGAAGGTATGTGATTCGGGAATAAATGAACTTGCTGTAAAAATTTTAGTTAATACGCTTGTGAAATCCCAACAATGAGGTATGTTTCGTATGTGCTTTGAATTAGTTGAGCCCTTACAAATAAGTATTCGCTCAGTTGATAAACGAGCTACCGGCCTTTGGCTAAGTTGATCTTTTGTGTATGAACATAAGGGTTGGTAATGTGAAGTAAGTATGATATTGAGAGTTTGTGCATATGAAATTATCCGTTTAGCTATATGAATGCTATGCTTTTGTTGTGCTGGAATCCCTTGCTCAAAACTTACTAAGCATAAATTGCTTACTCCACTTCTTTGTTTCTCAGTTTTATAGATTTTGGCTCGTCAGCTATCGGACTCGGGATTTTTGGAAGTCGAAGTCTCCCACACTATCAAAGCCCCCTTTTGGTACAATTTTGGTTGAACTTTGAAATGGCATGTATAGGACTACCCTTTTTGTTGTTGGTCATGTACCCATGGATTTTGTGTAAATTTGGATAGCCATGCGAGAATGGCTTATATACGTTTTTAGCATAGTACTATAATCGTTTTGTATGTTGATCACTAAGAGGTATGGAAATGTTTGGAAACGATTAGCCATTGGAATGGTTAATCATGATTATACTTTGTGCTATGTATGCAAAAAGGGCTAATTGAATCATGGAAACTATGAAATAGGTAAAGTCTACCTTAAAGGCAGATGCTGACAGCAGCAGCGATGTGGATGTGAAAAATCACTAAAAATAGTAGGAATGGAATTAAATAGTGAATAAATTATTTAAATGAACCTTTATGAATCTACTTTCATATGGTAGAAACGAAACGGTCATATGAGTTGTATGTTAAGAGATATTTAGTTTTTCGTGAAATAGGGCCAGAACGGTTTTTGGATTCCCTATTCTGACTTTGGAAATTCATTATAAATTAACCAGAGATAATTAGGAGTCATGCCATATATGTATAGATTCCTCTTTGAGTCTAGTTTCTATAAAAACAAACTGAATCAGTATTGAAGCCTTGTACAGGGAGATATCCAAGTCGTAATGCGCAAAGGTCAGTGTAGTCGATCCCTGTAACATGGGAGACTTTAACTAATAAACTGTACTAATTGGCCTGACCAAAAATTCTAGAAAAAAATTTGTAGATGTATATATGAGTCTAGTTTCAGGGAAAAATCACGAAACTGATTTTTGAGTTGTGGAACTCAAGATATGATTTTTAAGGTGACAGTGACACAGTTAGCCAGCTGTCTGGAAATTTTTAAATGGACTGTGAAAATAAATATATTATGTCTGTTAGCACCTCGTGTTCGACTCCGGCCACGGTCTCGGGTACGGGGTGTTACAATTAAATTGGTATCAGAGCTACAGTTTAGTCGATTCTAGGACTACCGTAATGCGTTTGGTTCTAGCTATTATTGCCATTTTATGTGATTATTTGATAGTGTGGTGATTTCTGACATTTGCAAATGTGTTTATTTATAGTAATGGATCCCGATCCCGACCGAGCGGTAGCTGATGATCTTGAGAGTGTAGCGCCTGCTCTCGCACAGGGGACAGCGCCGGCGGACTCTCAACCTAATGCTAGTAATCCAAATGATGAAGCTAGACAAGCTTTCTATAGCGCGATGAATGAATGGTTCAACCAATACATTCGAACTAATATGGCTGTTCCACAACCTCCATTCCCAACAAACACAACCCCCGCACCTACAATGCCTCTGGTAACTGACCAAATAAGGTCAAATAAGCCTCCAGTTGATAGAATTCGAAAACACGGGGCTACTGAATTTAAGGCTACGGATAGTGATGATGCCGAGCAAGCTGAATTTTGGTTGGACAACACTATTCGGGTACTTGATGAACTATCTTGCACACTCGATGAGTGCCTAAAGTGTACTATCTCCTTGCTACGTGATTCTGCCTACTATTGGTGGAATACGTTGACTTCTGTTGTGCCTAGAGAGCAAGTAACTTGGGAGTTCTTCCAAACCGAGTTTTGAAAGAAGTATATCAGTCAGAGATTCATTGACCAAAAACGGAAGGAATTTCTTGAACTCAAACAAGGTTCCATGTCGGTTACCGACTATGAACGAAAATTTGTGAGGCTTAGCCGGTACGCACGAGAATGCATTTCCTCAGAAGCCGTAATGTGTAAACGTTTCAAGGATGGACTAAATGATGATATAAAGTTGTATGTTGGCATCTTGGAAATCCGAGAATTTGTAGTACTTGTTGAGCGAGCTTGCAAGGCCGAGGAGCTCAGTATGGAGAAAAGAAAAGCTGAGGTGGGAGCAAGGGAGTTTCGTAAGAGGTCTTGGGAAGCCCTTCCCACGATCATCGAAGAAATTTAGAGATGGCTTGGGCCGGTCTAGGGACACTTCGGGCTTTTCTAGACGAGATCGCGATCGACCCCCTGTGAGCACACGAGTCACTTCGATCGCCAGTGTTGGAAATGACCGTCAAGACAGAGCGGAATGCCAGTATTGTGGTAAATGGCACTCGGGGAGTTGTAGGTTCCATGACCGCTCCTGTTACAAGTGCGGGTCAGCTGACCACTTTATCAAAGATTGTCCGAGATTGTCTGAACAGAATGTAAATCAGAGTGGGAAATCGGGTGCTACCACTGCTCAGGGTAGACCATCTAGGAATACGGGCAATGCTAGCGGCGGTCAGAGAGGATCTAGAGATGTTGCGACCAAATCTGAGGCTCGTGCTCTTGCTAGGGCTTATGCTATACGCGCACGCGAGGATGCTTCCTCGCCAGATGTTATTACCGGTACTTTTACTCTCTTTGATACTAATGTGATTGCTTTGATTGACCTCGGTTCTACTCATTCTTATATATGCGAAACCTTAGCATCCAAAGAAGACTTTACCTATTGAGTCTCTCGAGTTCTTAATTCGGTGTCAAATCCTTGGGTCGTTACGTGCTTGTTGACAAAGTGTGTAAGAAATGCCCCCTAGTAATTCGAGGTTCTTGTTTTCCGGCGGACTTGATGCTTTTGCCGTTCGATGAATTTGATGTTATTCTTGGTTTGGATTGGTTGACCGTGCATGATACGGTTGTGAATTGCAAAAGCAAGACTATGGATTTGAGGTGCGCAAATAACGAGATGATCCGAGTTGAGTCTACGGACTTAAAGGGTCGCAAATTGTAATATCATCAATGTTGGCCCGAAATATGTAAGAAAGGGTGCGAAGCATACCTTGCGTATGTACTTGATGATAAGGAGTTAGAAATAAAACCCGAATGTGTCTTGGGTGGTTTGTGAATACCGGATGTTTTTCCCAAGAATTAGGGTTTGCCACTGTTCGGGAGATAGAGTTTGGTATTGAGCTTGTACTTGGGACTACGCCGATTTCGATAGCTCCGTATCGTATGGCACCAACCGAGTTAAAAGAGTTGAAAGCTTAGTTGCAAGAATTGACGGATAGAGGTTTCGATCGACCAAGTTTCTCACCTTGGGGTGCACCAGTGTTGTTTGTGAAAAAGAAGGACGGAACCATGAGGTTGTGCATTGACTATCGTCAGCTGAATAAAGTGACGATAAAGAATAAATATCCGTTACCGCGTATTGATGATTTGTTTGATCAACTAAAGGGAGCCTCAGTGTTTTCAAAGATAGATTTGAGATCGGGTTATTATCGATTATGGATTCGAGATTCGGATGTACCCAAAAGCGCTTTCGAGCGAGGTATGGTCACTACGAGTTCTTAGTGATGCCGTTCGGGCTCACTAATGCCCTATGGTATTTATGGATTTGATGAATCAGATCTTGAGACAAGATTTGGACCGGTTCGTAGTTGTGTTCATTGATGACATCTTGGTCTATTCAAGAGATGAGACCGAACATCTTTGAACACCGAGATTAGTGTTGCAAATTTTACGGATAAGCGATTATATGCTAAGTTCAGCAAGTGTGAGTTCGGTTAAGAGAGGTTAGCTTCTTGGGTCATGTGGTATCTGCAGACGGGTATTCGAGTCGACAGAGCAAAATTTCAGCCATACTTAGCTGGAAGCCTCAGAAATATTCTTGAGGTTCGAGCTTTTTGGGACTTGCGGTTACTACCGACGGTTTGTAAAGGTTTCTCGATGATAGCCACACCCATGACGAAGCTACTTCAAAAGATGTTAAGTTCGAATGGACGGAAAAATGTCGAAAAGTTTTGATCAACTGAAAACTTATTTGTGGAAGCTCAATTTTAGTGCAAAGACCTGAATCGTGCAAAGAGTTTGTCATCTATAGTGACGCCTCCCTATTTGGGTTAGGTTGCGTATTGATGCAAGAAGGTCGAGTTGTGGCCTATCGTCGAGACAATTAAAGCCACATGAGAAAAATTACCCGACCCATGATCTCGAATTAGCTGCCATCGTATTCGCCTTGAAAATATGGCGACATTACTTATTTGGTGAGAAGTGCCATGTATTTTTGGATCACAAAAGTCTCAAATATTTGATGACTCAAAGAGAATTGAATCTACGACAAAGGCGTTGGCTTGAGTTGTTGAAAGATTATGAGCTGGTCATTGATTATCACCGGAAAGGCTAATGTGGTTGCGGACGCCTTAAGCGGAAGTCCGTTTGCTTCTGACGATGAATGTACACTTATGCGTTTCTACCCGACAATGTGTTAATAGCTGAATTAAAGGCCAAACCATTATTGATTAATCAAATTCGTGAAGCACAGAAAGTGGACGATGAGTTGGTTGCAAAACGGGCTGAATGTGTTCCAAATGTGGAATTGGAGTTTCAAATTGATGATGACGATTGTTTGAGGTACAGAAATCGGTTGTGTGTTTCAAGAAATTCAGAACTCATTTTGATGATTCTAAACGAAGCTCATTGTAGCCGAATGTCAATTCACCCGGGGAGTATGAAAATGTACAACGATCTGAGACGTCGGTTTTGGTGGCATGGTATGAAACGAGACATTTCCGATTTTGTCTCGAAGTGCTTAATATGTCAGCAAGTGAAAGCGGAACATCAAGTGCCTTCGGGTTTACTTCAGCCGATCATGATACCTGAATGGAAATGAGATCGAGTAACGATGGATTTTGTATCCGGGCCGGTGTCGGCAAGTAAGAAAGATGCGATTTGGGTCGTTGTTGATAGATTGACTAAGTCGGCTCACTTTATCCCCGTGACGCACGGATTTTTCAATGGATAAATTAGCTGAATTGTATGTTTCTCAGTTGTGAGATTACACGGGTACCTATTTCTATCGTGTCGGATAGAGATCCGAGATTCACCTCACGATTTTGGAAGAAATTGCAAGAAGCTTTGGGTACCAAGTTGCATTTAGCACCGCTTTTCACCCCCAAACCGATGGTCAATCCGGCGGATAATTCAGATACTTGAGGATATGTTGAGATGTTGCATCCTCGAGTTCAGCGGTTCGTGGAGTGGTATTTACCTTTGATTGAATTCGCCACAACAATAGTTTTCAATCAAGTATTAAGATGGCACCTTACGAGGCCTTGTACGAGGCGTAAATGCCGTACACCATTGTTTTGGACCGAGCTCGGTGAAAGTAAAATTTTCGGAGTTGATTTGATTAAAGATCTGAACGGAAAGTAAAAGTAATCCGTGAAAGTCTGAAGGCGACCACAGATCGCCGTAAGTCGTGCAGCGGATCTGAAACGAAAAGACATTGAGTATCGGTGGGAGACAAAGTGTTTCTTAAAGTTTCACCTTGGAAAAGATACTCGATTTGGGCGTAAGGGAAAATTGAGTCCGAGGTTCATCGGGCCATATGAAATATCCGAACGAGTCGGTCCGATTCGCGTGTCGATTGATTTTGCCCCGAACTTGAAAAGATTCACGACGTCTTTCATGTTTCGATGCTTCGATGCTATAGATCGATCCATCGCATAATTAGTCCATCGAGGTCAAAATTCAAGCCGATATGAGTTATGAAGAAGAACCGATTCGTATCCTAGCTCGTGAAGTGAAGGAGTTGCGAAACAAAAGGGTTACGCTAGTGAAAGTGTTATGGCTCAAACACGGGATAGAAGAAGCTACTTGGGAACCGAGAACTCTATGAAAGAGCGATACCCAAACCTATTTACCGGTAAGATTTTCGGGGATGAAAATTTCTTAAGTGAGGGAGAGTTGTGACAACCTAAATTGACCCTAGTCGGAAAGTGGTTTCGGGACCACTAAACCAAGTCATAAAAATAATTAGCCGTCATAGTGGATGCTCATTATATGTACATATGCATGTGTGAAAATTTCATGTTTGAATTTTGTTAATTGTAAGTGAATTTTATCAAATAGGACTTATGTGAGAAAATTTAGAAATGTGCTAGGCAAATGTAAAGTGGCCTGTTAATGCATGTTGTGAAAATGATGGGCTTGCATGTCAAATTTCCCTAAATTAAAGCCTAGTGGCCGGCCATGACAAAGGGTGAAGGGCAAAACATGTCATAAAACATGTTGTGTAAATGGGTTATGTTGGAATATATAAAATAAGGAGTATGGGTAATAAAGAAATGGAAAAAGGAAAGAAGGTGTGTGATCCCCCCCCATTCCGTGAGTTGAGGGAAAGGAAACAAAAAAAAAAGTGTGTTCATCCTTTTCATTTCTTTTGGCCGAAAATTCTAAGGAAGAAAGAAGGAGTTCTTGCTCCATGTTTGGTTTAGAAGAGGATTAGGAGGAGGTTCGGCCATACTTGTATCAAGATTAAGGTATGTTTGATGTTGTGCCATGAGATTCATGCATGTTTTTTTTAGTTGCTAGCTTGATGTTCTTATTAGCCCATGGTTCAAATCTTTGCTATGTCATGGGGATGGTATTCGGCCAAGGTGGATTTTGTGTTGATATCATTGCATGCTAAATGTGAAGCTTGTTAATGATGCATGTGATGGTGGATTGATAACTCTTGAATCTCCTTTTTAGCATCCTTGAGTGAGACATTAAGTTCCTTGTTCAACCATGACCAAAATTGAAATGGTAAGGTGTTGTGATGCATTCGGCCATGGTAGGATATAGAAGAGAAATAAGGTTGTTGTTAGATGAAGTAGAGTCTAACAAATGAGCTCGTATGTGCATTAGTTGCTAGATGGAGAAGAATCGGCTAGCAAGTTGTGTGCTAAGGCGAATGTAATTTGGCATATTATGGGTAATGCATGTGTTGAATTAGTGTAAAGGAGAGGATGCTTTAATAGTGTATATATGTGTATTAGCCAAGTTTTGAACTTGAAACAAATGGTGTTTAGTCAACACAAGTGACCATACTTGTAGAATGTATTAAGTGTTGCAATCGGCCTTAGCATAGATGTGTATGTTCGGCCATTGGTAGCCTATTGATGGCTTTAGCTTGACTTAGAAAATTCGCTAAGGGAAATATTAGCTAGTATGTTGAATTCGATTCATGATTTCGTACATATGTGACTCTAATGTCTAATGTATATATGGGCTAAGTACCTTGAGCTTCTCTTTTGATGTTCGAATGAATTGTATTAAATTGTTGATGTGATTAAAAATGCATATGATCATTGTGTATTTGAGCTAAAAGGTGGCCATATGACCTATCAAACTCCTTGTCATATTCGCCATAAGCTAGCAAAATGAGACTTTGATAAGTTAAATTTGTTTGAATTAGCTCAAGAGCTTAGGGACCACAGTTGGATAAGGGAAAGGAAAAAGTGATCGAATAGCCGTTGAAGCCGTTCGACAACATCCGAGGTAAGTTTTGAGTAATGGAACTTAGATTATGATTTGATTAGATCACGTTTTAAGCAAATCAAAATCATGCTCTTTGTGTGTGGCTATTGAGCGAAATTGCAAGTGTGATAAGTGCCTCGTGTTAGAGTTTTGCTAACAAAAATGAAATCTGAATGTGTCATGATTTATTGATAAATGTGCATGGTTATTGAATGATGTCCGGGCTAAGTCCGAAGGCTTTGTGCTAAGTGACTAAATCCGGACTAAGATCCGAAGGCATTTGTGCGAGTTACTAATTCGGGCTAAGCCCGAAGGCATGGTGCGAGTTATTAAATCGGGTTAAGTCCGAAGGCATTTGTGCGAGTTACTATAACCGGGCTATGTCCGAAGGTATTTGAACGAGTAGCTATATCCGGTTAAACTCGAAGGTATGTGATTCGGGAATAAATGAACTTGCTGTAAAATTTCAGTTAATACGCTTGTGAAATCCCAACAATGAGGTATGTTTCAGTATGTGCTTTGAATTAGTTGAGCCCTTACAAATAAGTATTCGCTCGGTTGATAAGCGAGCTCACGGCCTTTGGCTAAGTTGATCTTTTGTGTATGAACATAAGGGTTGGTAATGTGAAGTAAGTATGATATTGAGAATTTGTGCATATGAAATTATCCGTTTAGCTATATGAATGCTATGCTTTTGTTGTCTTTGGAATCCTTGCTCAAAACTTACTAAGCATAAATTGCTTACTCCATTTCTTTGTTTCTCGTTTTATAGATTTTGGCTCGTCACCTATCGGACTCGGGATTTTTGGAAGTCAAGTCTCCCACACTATCAAAGCCCCTTTTGGTACAATTTTGGTTGAACTTTGAAATGGCATGTATAGGACTACCCTTTTTGTTGTTGGTCATGTACCCATGGATTTTGTGTAAATTTGGATAGCCATGCGAAAATGGCTTATATCGTTTTAGCATAGTACTATAATCGTTTTGTATGTTGATCACTAAGAGGTATGGAAATGTTTGGAAACGATTAGCCATTGGAATGGTTAATCATGATTATACTTTGTGCTATGTATGCAAAAAGGGCTAATTGAATCATGGAAACTATGAAATAGGTAAAGTCTACCTTAAAGGCAGATGCTGACAGCAGCAGCGATGTGGATGTGAAAAATCACTAAAAATAGTAGGAATGGAATTAAATAGTGAATAAATTATTTAAATGAACCTTTATGAATCTACTTTCATATGGTAGAAACGAAACGGTCATATGAGTTGTATGTTAAGAGATATTTAGTTTTTCGTGAAACAGGGCCAGAACGGTTTCTGGATTCCCTGTTCCGACTTTGGAAATTCATTATAAATTAACCAGAGATAATTAGGAGTTATTCCATATATGTATAGATTTCTCTTTGAGTCTAGTTTCTATAGAAACAAACAGAATCAGTATTGAAGCCCTGTACAGGGATATATCCAAGTCGTAATGCGCAAAGGTCAGTGTAGTCGATCCCTGTAATATGGGAGAATTTAACTAATAAACTGTACTAATTGGCCCAACCAAAAATTGTAGAAAAAAATTTGTAGATGCATATATGAGTCTAGTTTCAGGGAAAAATCACGAAACTGATTTTCGAGTTGTGGAACTCAAGATATGATTTTTATGGTGACAGTGACACAGTTAGCCAGCTGTCTGGAAATTTTTAAATGGACTGTGAAAATAAATATATTATGTCTGTTAGCACCTCGTGTTCGACTCCGGACATAGTCTCGGTACGGGGTGTTACACACACGGCCCCTAAACACGCCCATGTGAACCAGCCGTGCCAAAAATAGATCCTATACTGACTTTTTCACAAGGCCAATAGGCATGCCCGTGTACTATGGCCATGTGATACTTAGCTAGTTACTGACTTTAGCCCACGGCCATATGACACGCCCGTGTGTCAAAACTGTATGGTTCTTAGGAGAATACTGCTTTTCTTACAGGGCCACAAGGCACGCCCGTGTATCTTGACCGTGGGCACAATGCAGGCTTGGTTTAAGCCAATTTGCCACTTCTCTTGGGGCCAAACCTTCAAGCAATAATATACAACATTAATACCAAAATTTCCAACCAATTCTATGCTTAAAAATGACCAAAACACATTAGAACTTAGCACATTACAAACATACACCAAAACCATACACAAACTTGTCATTTGTTAGCCAACTCTCATGGTATAATATATACACATCAGAACTTATACATAGACCTTCTAGCCTATACATGCCATACTTTAAAATATATACACTTTCAAAAGTACCAAAATGAGATCGATAGTGTGGTGACGATCCTCAACTATCCCCGAGCCTTCAGTAGCTACGATAACTGTAAAACAGACAGTAATCACACAGAGTAAGCTACAAAGAGCTTAGTAAGCCAAATACAATTGGTCTAACTACTAAAGCATATAAGTACAATTCAACCATAAAGATTCATAACCATTTCATAGAATAATTCATAAACTTAATCATATTCCTTTGTTTGCATATATGTCATGCTTCATTTCCATACATATTTCACAGAGACAGAGTTTTTCATATTCAAAAATTTAGTACGATACAAACGTACTTGCATAGGTTATACATTTCATATACTCAATCTCAAATTTCGTACGCTATCATCAGAGGGGTCAGCAACAATACAGATGCTCATAAACAAGTACAATGTCGACGTCCCAAACATGGTCTTACATGTAATTCAATATCGATGCCTCTGTCCCAGACAGGGTCTTACACGAAATCAAATACGATGTCGATGTGTAATACCCCTACCCATATTCATTGCTGGAATAGGGTACGATGTATTACCGGAGTTTACGAATTAATTTTTTTAACTCAATATAACCCCTTTATAGATATCTAATCTTCCCTAAAATTTTAAACCAAAAACAATCCACATCAACCAATCCAATTCAACATATTTTCAAGATAAATTCATGCATATTTATAAAATAACGTCATCAAATACCCAAAACCAAGATTTTTTAGCTATACCAATGACTAATTCTACATTCATTTCACAGAATCATTTACCTTATTAGCTTATACATGCCATTGATTTCCAAAATAAAGTTTATTTATATACTGAAATCCTGAGGTTGATAGTGTGATGTGTCTCCGACCAAATCCGACCTCCGAGCTCTTATCACTACAAAACAGGGAAAAAGGAAATGGGGTAAACACTTTGTGCTTGGTAAGCTCATGTAACAAGAATTATACTTACCTAATATTTTCAATACAATAAAATAAACATTCATATATCCGTTCAATGCATTATTACCCTAATATGCACAAACTCAACATTCAAGTTAGTACAATAATTTCCATGTACCAATAATATTTACCACGATTGATGAGCTCATTAATACCATGATTTCCATTTCCTTGTTATTTTTCCATATTTATCCCGTTGAATTTATCAGAATTTCGATGGATTTTTCAGAGGTACACTTTTAGTGTACAATTCTGGGTCCGTCAATTCACATTCATGTGCGCACATTTCCATTTCAGAGAGCACACTCCCGCGAACCTCAACCTTGCGGCGGGATTACGGTCGAGCTAAATCCTACAATATAAACTCATAGACTATTGTCGGGATTACGATCCATGCTAAATCCCCAACGACAATTACTCTAATGAGCTTGGATCTGAATTACAGTCCGAGCTAAATTGAGACCCTAATTGATTACCGTCTGGCTAAATCCATTTTACACATATTCTTGAGAGGGCTATATCAGGATAGGATCACCCGTCCGGGCTTGATCCTTTTTACCATCAATTCCTTTTCAGAGATCCATCGAATTTTTCTTCCATTCAACCGGGATTTCTTCCCATTTTATCAAATATACCAATGTTTCATTAATTTTCATACAATGAACATTCAAATCATATTCACATCAATAACATACAATGTCAAGCATTTAAGAATATAATTCAAGTTACACGAACTTACCTTGATACTTGTTTGTAAAAAAAAAAAATCTACTAATCCCGAACTTTTTCCTTTCCTCGATCTAGCTTCATATTTCAATCTTCTAGATTTGGTGCAAAAATTATGAAATAACAGCTTAGAGAACCCTCCTATGGCGTTTTTAGCTACTGGAATTGAAGAGAAATGAAGAGAAATCTAGATATTTCCTATTTAGTCCTAGTTTTATTTAGTAAATTTTGCAATATTCCAATTTTGCCCTTCATTTATCAATTTTCCTGCTGATTTCATGCCCTTGCCGTCCAGCCCAAATAAATTTTGGGTCTAATTTCCTTTTAAATCCTTTCTCATTAGACTTTTAAGCTATTTAATCATTCTAGCAACTTTTACACCTATTACAATTTAGTCCTTTTCATTTACTTGACTACCCAAACATTAAAATTTCCTAACGAAATTTTAATACCACATTACTAACATTTCATAAATATTTATAAAATTATTTTAGACTTGGTTTTACAAGATAAAGGTCTCGATACCTTGTTTTTACCCAATTTCTTTAATAATTTCTTTTTCTAACTAACCACTGAATCGGTAAAATTTTTCTATCAATATTTTCATACGATTTTCCTATCATATCAATTTTCATGCAAAAATATTGAAATAAACTTCTTTTTAAATCGGATTTGTGGTTACGAAACCACTGTTTCGATAACTTTGAATTTAGGCCATTACAACTCTCCCCCCTTTAAGGATTTTCGTCCTCGAAAATCTTACCAGTAAAGAGATTTGGGTATTGTTTCCTCATTGCCTCCTCCTGTTCCCATGTCACTTCTTCAATCCCGTGCTTTTGCCACAATACTTTAACCAAATTTATCTTCTTATTTTTAAGCTCTTTTGTCTCCCGTGCCAATATCTTGACCGGTTCTTCACTGTAAGTCATATCCGGTTGAATCTCCACTTCTGTCGGAGAAATAACATGTGAAGGATCTGATCGATATCATCGTAACATAGATACATGAAAAACATTATGGATTCTATCAAGTTCTGGTGGTAATGCCAATCGATAAGCGACCGGTCCTATTCTTTCTATGATTTCATATGGCCCGATAAATCTTGGACTCAATTTACCCTTTCGACCGAATCGGAGAACTTTCTTCCAAGGAGACACTTTCATGAATACCTTGTCACCGACTTGAAATTCAATCTCTTTTCGTTTAAGGTCGGCATATAATTTTTGACGATCGGAAGCTGCTTTTAGACTATCTCGAATAACCTTTACTTTTTCTTCTATTTCCCGGATCAAATCAACCCCATGTATCTTCCTTTCACTGAGCTCTGTCCAATATAATGGTGTTCTACATTTTCTACCATACAAAGCTTCATACGGAGCCATTTTAATACTCGACTGATAACTATTGTTGTAAGCAAATTCAATCAAAGGTAGATACCTCTCCCAATAATCTTTGAACTCTAGTATACAACATCGGAGCATATCTTCCAATACTTGAATTACATGCTCGGATTGACCATCTGTCTGAGGATGAAATGCAGTGCTGAAATACAACTGAGTACCCAAGGCTTCTTGCAATTTGTCCCAGAAACTGTTCTGGCCCTGTTTCACGAATACCTGAATATCTCTTAGGATACAACTCATATGACCATTTCGTTTCTTCCATATGAAAGTAGATTCATCAAGGCTTATTTACATAATTTATTCACCATTTAATTCCATTCCTGCTATTTTAGTGATTTTTCACATCCACACCTTCTTCTTTGTCAAGATCATTACTAAAACAAACTATGCCTATTTCATGACTTTCCTTGATTTAACTAATAATTCATCATGCATGTCCCAAATTATAACCATGACTTGTGTCCAAACATCACAAAACCAATTTCAACCGAACATTTACGCCATTTTCGCATGGCTAAAAGTTTACATACCAATTTTAACAAAGCATAATAGCCTATACATGCGAAATGTACTCCTAGACCAACTACGAAGAAACTACCAAAAGTTGTTAGCGGTGTGATGACTTCGATGACGGTCCCGAATACGCAAAAAGTCGAGTCCAAGAAACTTAAAATAGGTGACAAGCAAACACCGAATGAGTATATAACTCAAGAAGTCATAAGCAATGCATTACCAACCATTAATAACATTATCGCAAGAGGAAACAAAATGGAGCGAGGCTAATTACTCCATTCAAACCGAACTATACCATAGTTCCTTAGACCTTTCGATTCAATCACATACCAAGTTACACATTCACATTCCATATACTAATCAATAGGATATTTGAAGCATTTTTATACACCATTTTGTTTTCGTCACAATCATACATCTACATGACCTTTCACTCATTCCACGATAATTCTTATGTACGTGACTTCAATTTACATTATCACATAGGTTCAAACTTACCAAGCTCAACCCCAAATATAAACATAGTGCCTATTAGCCATGAACTCAAGGTACTTACCCGATCCGCTGTCCGTGATCAACTCAATAGTGTCACACACTCAGTGTCAATAGTGATTCAAAAGCATATAGTGAGTCCGCACACTTAGTGCTATATTATCAACTCGCACACTTAGTGCTGTACAAATTTTAAACCCGCACACTTAGTGCCATTCTCATGATCACAAATATTTATACCCGCACACTTAGTGCGAAATCAACAACTCAATACATCTCACCTCTTTTCTTTTCATTCAATACTTTCATCACCACATACATACATGTATATAAATTTATCATTCCTTTCGGCATAATTACATAGACATTATGTCTATTCAAATCAATACAAAATATATGCTTAGTGACTTACCTTGTGTTGGGTAAAATAGTCCAAGTCGGCTACTCGATGACCTTCGTCTTTCCCTTGCTTGATTCTCCTTCTTTAACTCCTTGAGCTTAATCAATAAATCAACTAGTTTAACCATCTTGCTAAACATTCATAATTCAATTACACATGCATATGTATGTTTGTATATTCGGCAACCATCCTCACTAATTACCCATTTAGTCGATTATCTAAGCCATGATAAGGCATCAATATGGTTGCCTCTAACCGAATACATGCACACCAATCTACTTCATTTGGCCGAATATGCATGTCTATGTTGAGGCCAATTTTACACTTAACACCACACAAAAAAAACAGCATACATTTTACTAACTAACGCATTACATATTGTAGCTCAATACACATCTCTCATTTACTTCATAACCGAAACATCATCACAAGCAAATATACACCTTGAAATAGTATATATATGTCATACCAATACATCATGTGCAAACATATATTCATGTAGGTGCAAGGGCCGAATCTCAAGTTGCTTATATCCAAATATAAACACATATCCAAAGCTCAAATCTTACCTATCATGCAACATGCATGAATCATACTTATGGATATACCATGGCCGAATATCATTCCCATGACATAGCAAAGATTTGAACCATGGGCTAATAAGAACATCAAGCTAGCAACTAAAAACATGCATGAATCTCATGGCACAACCTCAAACATACCTTAATCTTGATGCAAGTATAGCCAAACCTCTTCCTAATCCTCTTCCTAACCAAACATGAAGCAAAAACTCCCTCTTCTTCCTTAGAATTTTCAGCCCAAAGGAAATGAAAAATGATGAACAAAAATTCCTCTTTCTTTCCTCAACTCACGGCAATGGGCATGCATGAGACCATTTTTTTCTTTTCCCATTTCTTTATTTCCCATGCTCATTAATTTATTTTTTTCACCCATGATGCACCAACAAAACATGTCTATGACATGTTTTGCCCATATTTCTTTGTCATGGCCGGCCACTAGGCTTGGATTTAGGGGAATTTGACATGCAAGCCCTCCTTTTTGATTACATGCACTATTAGATCCTTATAGATTAGCCTATCACATTTCAAAAGTGTCACACAAGTCCTATTGACTAAATTCACATGAAATTTACTAAATCGAAACTTAAAACTTTCACACATTCATAATCACATATTTTAGACAATAAATACTACGTTCAAACATTTCGGTGACTCGGTTTAGCGGTCCCGAAACCACTTTCCGACTAGGGTCAATCTTGGGCTGTCACATCGGGCGTTCGCATCCATAAATGAACTCGGACTCAACTCAACGAGTTCGGATGCCTAGTTACATCTCACGAACTCAGACTCAACTCAACGAGTTTGGACATTTGCATCCATAAGTGAACTCGGACTCAACTCAACGAGCTCGGATGCTCAACCATCCTAGTGACATGTCACTTGTATCCTAATCTATTCCTAAGGTTCAAACGGGCTTTTTCCCTCGATCTCACATTTTCCGTCTTCCATGGAATATCGGAACCGATACTCAGTAGCAATTCATATTTATCAAGTAGTAAACATAATTTGCATATTACTCAACATTAACCACAAAGCATAATATTTCACGATTAAAATCAGCATATCATATAATTAACATTAATAACTTAAAATAACATTTATGCTACATTATTTACACATGAACTTACCTTAGTACCAAAATATAAAGATTTTGCAATTTAGTCCACAATCTTTTCTTTTCCTCGATCACGACTTGAATCTCGTTTTCTTGATCTATAATACCAAATGAATCTTATTTAATACAATTTATCAAAACAGCATTTAATACTGAACTTTAAAAAATTACACTTTTGCCCTAAACTTTTGCATAATTACACTTTTGCCCCTAGGCTCGGAATTAAACTTTATTCCTTATTCTTATGTTTTATAACATGCTGATCACTTTTCCTTCTATGGCAACATCAAATTCTCTCTCTAACATATACTTGTGACTATTAGGTATTTTTGCCGATTAAGCCCTTTTACTCGTTTTCACTAAAAACCGAGTAGCACAAGTTGTCTAACATAATTTAAAACCCCATATTCTATCATAAAACATCAAAATACACAAATTTCACCTATGGGTATTTTTCCAAATATAAACCCTAGGTTGAATTATTACTAGCATAAGCTTAATCGAGCTTCCGGGATTCCAAAACGTAAAGAACATTAAAAGCGGGCTTGGAATCACTTACTATGGAGCTTGGAAGCTTGAAACAAACCCTAGCTATGGAGAACCCTTGAAATTTCGGCCTAATGAAGAAGATGGACAAAATTGGCTTTTAATTTTGTTTTAATTCATTTTAATAACTAAATGACCAAAATAACCTTACTACTAAACTTTCCAAAAATTCCTTCCATGTCCTAATTTTGCCCATGAACTTAAAATTGGTCAAATTTCTATTTAAGACCTCCTCATTAATATTCCAAAACAATTTCATACTAAAACTTCTAGAATGCAAGTTTTGCAACTTATTCGATTTAGTCCCTACTTTCAATTTAAGTACTTTAGGCATAGAATTTCATCACGAAATTTTCACACAATCATGCAATCATATCATAAACATCAAAATCATTGTAAAATAATTATTTCTATCTCGGATTTGTGGTCACGAAACCACTATTCCGATTAAGCCCTAATTCAGGATATTACAACTCTCCCCCCCTTTTTAAGGATTTTTGTCCTCGAAAATCTTACTGGTAAACAGGTGTGGGTATTGGTTTCTCATAGTTTCTTCAGGTTCCCATGTAGTCTCTTCTACCCCATGCTTTTGCCACAACACTTTTACAAGTGCAACACTTTTACAAGTGCAACACTTTTATTTCTTAGTTGTTTGACTTCTCGAGCTAAAATCTTAATCGGTTTTTCTTCATAAGTCATATCCGGTCGCAGTTCAATTTCTATCGGTGAAATTATATGTGAAGGATCCGAATGATACCGACGTAACATAGATACGTGAAACACATCATGAATCTTCTCTAATTCGGGTGGTAACGCTAGCCGATATGCTACCGGTCCAACTTTTTCAATTATTTCATACGGTCCAATAAAACGCGAACTTAACTTGCCCTTTCGTCCAAATCTAAGGACTTTGTTCCATGGAGACACTTTCAAAATACCTTATCACCAACTTGAAACTCCATTTCCTTTCGTTTCAAATCCGCATAAGATTTCATCAATCAAGCGACTTTCAAACAATCTCGAATCACTTTCACCTTTTCTTGGTTTCTTTTATTAAATCAACTCCATAAATTTGATTTTCCTTGAGTTCATCCAATACAATGGCGTCCAGGCATTTACGACCATATAATGCTTCATAAGGTGCCATCTTCAAACTTGTCGATAACTATTATTATAAGCAAATTCTACCAACGGTAAATACTTTTCCCAACTACCTTGAAATTCCAATACACAACATCTGAGCATGTCTTCAAGAATCTGAATTACTCTCTCTGATTGTCCATCAGTTTGTGGATGAAAGGCAGTGCTGAAATTTAACTTTGTACCTAATGCTTCTTGCAACTTTTGCCAAAACCGTGAGGTAAACCTCGGATCTCTATCCGAAATGATTGACAAAGGTATCCCATGAAGTCTAACAATCTCTCGGATATACAATTCAACCAACTTATTAAGAGAATAATCTGTACGAACCGGAATAAAATGAGCCGATTTAGTCAGTCTGTCAACTATTGCCTAGATGGCATTTTTCTTCCCTGGAGTTAACGGCAACCCTGATATAAAATCCATAGTAATCCGATCCCATTTCCATTCAGGAACCATAATAGGCTGGAGTAATCCCTAAGGTACTTGGTGTTCAGCTTTCACTTGTTGGCAAACTAAGCACTTTGATACAAACTCGGAAATATCACTTTTCATTCCACTCCACCAGTACATTTTCTTCAAGTCATTATACATCTTCGTACTGCCCGGATGAACCGCTAAACAACCATTATGTGCTTCATGTAAAATCTTTTGAATCAACTCATCATTTTTCGGTACACAAATCCGATTTTAAACATCAAACAACCATCGAACCGATTCGAAATCGATCCGTGTCGACTTCACCTTTATTTTCTTTTGGCTAGCAAATCTTGATCATTTTTACGAGCTTGAAATCCTTGTAAAAACATCAGTCTTGCTCTTAACTCTGCTAGAATCGAACCGTCATCTAAAATTTTCAACTGAGTGTTCATAACTCTCAAAGTAAACAACAACTTTCTGCTTAAAGCATCGGCAACCACATTCGCTTTTCCCGGATGATAATCGATAACAAGCTCGTAATCTTTCAATAACTCCAACCATCTTATTTGTCTCAAATTCAAGTCTTTTGTGACATCAAGTATTTAAGACTTTTGTGATCGGTATATACTCGGCACTTTTCACCATACAAATAATGTCGCCAAATCTTCAAAGCAAATACCACCGCATCCAATTCCAAATCGTGAGTAGGATAATTTTTCTCATGAGGTTTTAAGCGTCTCAAGCATAAGCCACCACTTTTCCTTCTTGCATGAGTACACACCCCAAACCATTTAGAGAAGCATCACTATACACCACAAATTCTTTACGATACGGGTTGTATCAACACCGGTGCTTCATTAATAACTTTTCAATTCTTCGAAACTCTGTTGACATTCTTCCGTCCATTCAAATTTAAAATCCTTTCGGAGTAGTCTAGTCATAAGAGCAGCAATTATAGAAAATCCATTTACGTATCGCCGATAATACCCAGCTAGCCCCAAGAAACTTCTAACTTCAGTTACGTTTGTCGGTGGTTTCAATCAACAATGGCTGAAAGTTTACTAGGATCAACCCGTATACCATCACCTGAAACAATATGACCCAAAAATCCAACTTCCCGAAGCCAAAATTCACTTTTACTAAACTTAGCATACAGCTGCTTATCTCTCAAAGTTTGCAAAACTATCCTCAAATGCTCAGCATGCTCTGTCTCATCTTTTGAATAAATTAAAATATCATGTAACACCCCGTACCCGAGACCGTTGCCGGAGTCGGACACGAGGGGTTAACAGACTTAATTCCCTTATTTTTACAGTCTATTTAAAAATTTCCAGACTAGCTGGCTAACTGCGTCACTGTCACCTTAAAAATCATATCTTGAGTTCCAAAACTCAAAAATCAGTTTCGTAAATTTTCCCTGAAACTAGACTCATATATCCATCTACAAATGTTTTTCTAGAATTTTTTGTCAGGCCAATTAGTACAGTTTATTAGTTAAAGTCTCCCTGTTTGGGGTTCATCGCTCGACCTTCATGCATTACGACTTATATATTTCCTGTGCAGGGCTTCAATACTTATGCCGTTTGTTTCTAAAGAAACTAGGCTCGAAAAGGAATCTATAAATATGTGGCATGACTTCTAACTATCTCTGGTTAATTTATAATGAATTTCCTAAGTCCGAATAGGGAATCCAGAAACCGCTCTGCCCTTGTTTCACGAAAACTTTAAAATCTCATAAAATACTGTTCATATGATCGTTTCATTACTTCCCTATGAAAATAGATTCATCAAGGTTCAATTAATTTATTCACTATTTAATTCCATTCTTACTATTTTTAGTGATTTTTCAAATCCACACCACTTCTCATTGTCAAGATCATTTTTAAGGTAAACCTTACCTATTTCATGGTTTTCCATGAATCAACTAGAGTTTGTCATACATAGCATCAAAATAATCATAATTAACCATTCCCAATGGCTAATCGTTACCAAACATTTCCATACCTCTCAATGAACAACATACAAGACGATTATAATGCTATGCTCAAAGTGTATATAAGCCATTTTCGCATGGCTATCCAAATTTATACAAAACCAAAGGGTACATGACCAACAACAAAAGGGTAGTCCTATACATGCCATTTTCGAGTTCAACCAAAAGTGTACCAAAAGGGCTTTGATAGTGTGGATGACTTCGACTTGAAAATCCCGAGTCCGATAGCTAACGAACCAAAATCTATAAAGCAGAGATTCAAAGAACGGAGTAAGCATTTAATGCTTAGTAAGTTTTGAGCAATAAAATTAGGCACAATCAAGTATAGCATTCATATAACTAAATGGATAATTTCATATACACATATTCTCAAAAATCAGTCCTACTTACATTTCCAACCCTTATATTCATACATAAGGGATCAACTTAACCAAAGGCACGAAAGCTCACTAATCGATTGGCGGATAATATTTAAACGAAATCACTACTCCAATGCATATCTGAAACGTACCTTATCATTGGGATTTTCTGACGTATTAATTGAAAGTATTACAGCAAGATCGCTCATTCCCAAACCAAGTACCTTGAGGTTTAGCGGATATAGCTACTCGCTCAAATGCCTTGGGACTTAGCCGGTTATAGTAACTCGCACAATTGCCTTTGGGACTTAGCCGGTTATAGTAACTTCGCACAATTGCCTTGGGACTTGGCGGTTATAGTAACTCGCACAAATGCCTTGGGCTTAGCCCGTTATCAATCCGAATATCCATGCACATATCAATAAATCATGACACATCATTATTTCATTTTCGTAACTAGAATTCAAACACAAGTCACTTATCAAGCATTATCATTTTCAGCTCAAAAGCTACATACAACGGGCATGATTTTGATTTGCTTATAACATAATCTAATCGAATCATAATCTAAGTTTCATTACTCGAAAACTTACCTCGGATGTGGTCGAACGATTTCGGCGGCTATTCGATCACTTTTTCCTTTCCCTTATCCAACTTTGATCCTCTAAGCTCTTGAGCTTAATAAACAAATAAATTTATTCAATTACTTATCCAACTTTACTATATACAAATATCTATTTATTTAGATTCATTTCGAACTAATATTAGGCAACCGATCATATATTCTCCCCATGGCGATATTCAAACATTGTAGCCAAAGAATCACAATTATCGAATGTTTAACTATGATCGGACATATGATATTACCCGTATGTCTTAAGCTAATTGCCGAACCTATTGCCTCAATTTGTGTACATATCAAATATAGTAATCCTTACTTGAACTATTAACCAACCTTATCAATGAACAATTATACTTAAAATACCATATATATATATATTCATAAGTGCATAGATACTATGTTACCAACAATTATTTCCTTGCTTAGCAGCCGAACCAATATACACATTACTCCATATCTACCGTCACGTTTACTCTACTTAAACCGAATAAACTTGTACATAAGGTCCTTGGCGAACCTCACTAAAAACAAGTCAACCAAAATCTTAGTATTCATCTTGTGTATAACCTTATTTACCTTCCAAAATCACAAAAACATCAAACTCTTAATGTTTATGTACAAGGCGAATTTTAACATGATCCAACCTCCAACTCATTCATTTCAATCACTCACACGGCATTTGTTCAATTCTTTAGACAAATCTATGTTTGGCCATTGTACTCATGAGCATTAAAATTTATAATTTGACTACTTAAACCCTTCTCTTCAACAATTCTTCATAAAACATAAAGATTATAACCCAATCTCATCCTTTAATAACTAAAACCGAATGCTCAAGCCATCACCAAGATTTGAAATTTTTGCCATGGGTTGTGTAAGAAATTAGCTAATTAACTAGAAACAAGTTTAAAATTTAAGAATCTAACACAACATTCTAACCTCCCCTTAAGCTCAAGGTGACCGAAACCTCTCTTCTTCCTTTCTTCAATTTGGCCAAGAAGAACCAAAGAATGAAGCTCTTTTTTTTTTCTTCTTTCAATTCACGGCAATGAAGGGGGCAACCAAACACATTTTTTTTTTGTTTCTCCTCCTACTAACACTAATATTTTATTGCCCATGTTCTTTATTTTATTATTCCTAACATAAGCATTAACATAACATGTTTATGACATGTTTTGCCCATAACATTTTGTCCACCCTCCTTGTCATGGCCGGCCACTTACTAATTAAGGGGGAAATTGACATGCAAGTCCACCCTTTTGATCTCATGCACTAATAGATCCTTATAGATCGACCTATCACATTTCAAAAGTGTCACACATAAGTCCTATTAGCTAAATTCACATGCAATTGACTAAATCGAAGCTTAAAACTTTCACACATTCATATTCACATATTTTAGACAATAATCATTATATTCAAATAATTTGGTGACTCGGTTTAGTGGTCCCGAAACTGCTTTCCGACTAGGGTCACTTTAGGGCTGTCACATATCATCTATAAACACACAACAAATCTATCCAAGTATGGCCGAAATATGCGATTCATTAAATCCATAAACACAGCAGGAGCATTTGTCAATCCGAATGGCATAACTAAAAATTCATAATGACTGTACCTTGTTCTAAAAGCAGTTTTAGGCACATCTAACTCTTTTACTCGTAGCTGATAATACCCAGATCTCAAGTCAATCTTTGAAAACCATGTTGCTCCTTTTAGCTGATCAAACAAATCATCAATTCTCGGCAACGGATACTTGTTTTTGATTGTCACCTTGTTTAACTGCCGATAATCAACACATAATCTCATAAAACCATCCTTCTTTTTCACAAATAACACGGGAGCACCCCAAGGTGAAAAACTTGGTCTCACAAAGCCTTTATTAGTCAACTCTTGCAACTGTGACTTTAATTCTTTCAACTCTGTTGGTGCCATTCTATATGGAGCAATCGAGATCGGAGCTGTTCGTTATCAAATCTATACCAAATTCTACTTCCACGATGGAGGCAAACCCGGCAATTCTTCCGGAAATCGTCCGCAAATTCACACACAACAAGCGATTCAACTTTCTTTTCAACTTCTTTTGTATTAATTACATATGCCAAATAAGCTTCATAACCCTTTCTCAAATATCTACGAGCCGACATCGAAGAAATCATACTAGATAATGCCTCGATTTGTCCGGCTCAACCCGAAATTTCACCACTTTCACACTTTAATTCTATAACCTTTTCTTTGCAATTTATTATAGCATCATGCAATGTCAACCAATCCATACCCAAAATAACATCAAATTCATCAAGCGGCAACAACATCAAGTCGTCCAGGAAAGTAATGACCCCGAATCATTAAAGGGCATTTCTTGCTTACTTTATCAACTATCACGCATTTGCCTAACGGGTTCGACACTCTAATCATAAATTACGTGTTCTCACGGTATATTCATACTAGACATCAGTTTAATGCATACGTATGAATGAGTAGAACCAGGATCAATCAAAGCAATAACATTAATATCATAAAGAGAAAATGTCTTGGTAATCACATCGGGTGAGGAAGCATCTTCACGCGCTTTAATAGCATAAGTTCTAGCGGAGCTCTTCCCTCGAGATCTAACTGCTGCATCTCGGCTACATTCTTTCGCTTGTTTCACTTCCACTTTTCTCGGATACCTTCCCCTCGAGTTTGGACCACTAGTTTTTACACTGAAATTTTTCTTTCTCAGCTCTCTCTGGGCAGTCTCTAATAAAATGATCCGAAGAACCACATCGAAAACATTCATTTGCTCTACACGGACCAAAATGATTTCTACCACACCGCTGGCACTCGGGTTTAACAAATCTCGAGTTCCCTACACTGGCTGCAGAAGTATTCTGAGATTTAGAACCCACATTTTGCTTTTTAAAATTTCCATATGATTGCCCAGCTGAAACTTGGGAATGAGGATTCATATTTCTTGACTTTCCGGGTTGTTGTGAATGTGCCTTACTCATTGGCCTTTTCTTCCAATTTCGTGTCTCAGCCTCTACCTTCCTCTTCTCTTTAAGTAGTTCTTTAGCCTTACAAGCTCGATCAACTAGGACTACCATTTCTTTCAGTTCAAGGATCCCGACAAATACTTTAATGTCTTCGTTGAGCCCGTCTTCAAATCGTCGGCACATCTTGGCTTCTGTAGGAACATATTCCCTGGCATACTTACTCAATCGAACAAACTCTCTTTCATATTTTGAAACTGTCATATTACCTTGCTTCACTCAAGAAACTCTTTACATTTCGATCAATAAATCTTTCACTAATATATTTCTTTGAAACTCTTCTTGAAAGAATTCCCGAGTTACCCTCTCTTCGGTACCACCAAAATCAAAGTCTTCCACCAATTATAGGCTGAATCTCTCAACAAAGATGTAGCACTTTTCAAACATTCTTGGTGTACAAGATAATTCATCAAATACCGGATAGAATTTTCAAGCGAACTCTGCTTTCTCGCATCATCATCAATATTTGCTCTAAATTCTTCAGCCCTTGTTTACGAATTCTATCAACGGGGTTCGTGAAATTTTATCATATCCACTCCTTGAGGCATTGGAGGCATAGGTTGAGGAATTGGGGAGGTGGGGAGGTCGTACATTTGGGTTCGTCTGAGCGAACTCGATGTACCATGCACTCATCATTTGGAGAAAAGCTTCGATCCTTTCTCCTCCTCCACGACCAACATGAGGAGGTGGGTTTTAGTCGTCGTTGCCCTTCAAAGGAGCTGGCGCATTACTCTCTACTTCATCTCGCCACAATTGGATCGGGATCCATTTACTATATAAAATCATTTAAAAGGTCAGAAGTCGTCACACTATCACAATTCATACATATGGCATGTATAGCAAAATCTGTACATACAACACGTAGTCCGAGAACTGAATAAACCTGCTCTGATACCACTAAATGTAATGCCCCCACACCCGAGACCATCACAGGAGTCGAGCTTGAGGGGTTACCGAACATAATTTATCAATTTAAGAACTTCAAATCATTTGTTTTTACATTCACAGCTTTCTAGCTACTCGCGTCACAGTTACAAGAAAAATCATATCTCGAGTTATGAAACTCGAAATCAAGATCCGTAAATTTTCCATAAATATAGTCTCATATATATATTTACTAAATTTTTTCTAGAATTTTTGGTTGGGCCAATTAGTACAGTTTATTAGTTAAAGTCTCCCCTGTTTCAGGGTTCGACTGCTCTGACATATGTGTATTATGAATCAGATATCTCTCTATACAGAATTTCAATGACTACAAGGTTTATTTTTATTAAAACTAGACTCAATAAGGAATCTGTACATATAAAGAAAAACATCTAATTATTTTGTTAAAATTTATTATGAATTTTTAAAGTCAGAACAGGGGATCCAGAAATCACTCTGGCCCTGTTTCAAAAAAGTTTAAATATCTCATAAAATATAATTTATATGCCTATTTTGTTCAATCCATATGAAAATAGACTCATTAAGCTTTAATTTTATAACTTACTCATCATTTAGTTCTATTTATACTATTTTTAGTGATTTTTCAAATTCATGTCATTGCTGCAGCAATATTCTGTTTTAAGGCAAGTTTCATCTTTCCATGAATTTTTATGAACTAGATAACCTGTTAAACTTCCATAATATCAAACATGATCTAAATTAGGCATCACCATGACTTATCAATATCAAACATTTTCTCAACCAAACATGGCCATATCATAAAATTATTTACACAAAATAGGTATATTGCTATACATGCCATACTTAAGTAGTTGTACAAGCCATTTACCAAGATAAAAGTCCTTTGGATAGTGTGATCGAACTTTCGACCTGTCCCGATTCCTGAGCCGGCTTGTTCAAAACTACAGTGAATGAAAAGGAAGGAGTAAGCATAAATGCTTAGTAAGTTCATATGTAAATAACAAGTAACATAACAATACAAATATACCAAACAACTTTAGCATGGTACCACCAAAACATATATCACATCTTTAAACATCATTCATCATCTTATCACCTTATTGTTGTTGTATCTATTTTCAACCCGAGGGTTAAGAACATACCTGTCCAAAGTGTCCATTTCACAACACTTACCCAAAACGTCACTTATATCTTAAGTGCTCTTCCATTAAACTAGAAATTTCACCCGTTGAACACATCGAAATATAACTCGGATACACGGATAATTTGCACATAAGTGCCACATATGTAATCAAGAAATCATGTAACCCGCCCCTAAGTGAACTCGGACTCAACTCAACGAGCTCGGGCGTTCGCATCCATAAATGAACTCGGACTCAACTCAACGAGTTCGGATGCCTAGTTACATCTCACGAACTCGGACTCAACTCAACGAGTTCGGACATTTGCATCCATAAGTGAACTCGGACTCAACTCAACGAGCTCGGATGCTCAACCATCCTAGTGACATCTCACTTGTATTTTAATCTATTCCTAAGGTTCAAACGGGCTTTTTCCCTTGATCCCACATTTGCCGTCTTCCATGGAATATCGGAACCGATACTCGGTAGCAATTCATATTTATCAAGTAGTAAACATAATTTGCATATTACTCAACATTAACCACAAAGCATAATATTTCACGATTAAAATCAGCATATCATATAATTAACATTAATAACTTAAAAATAACATTTATGCTACATTATTTACACATGAACTTACCTTGGTACCAAAATATAAAGATTTTGCAATTTAGTCCACAATCTTTTCTTTTCCTCGATCACGACTTGAATCTTGTTTTTCTTGATCTATAATACCAAATTAATCTTATTTAATACATATATTTATCAAAACAGCATTTAATCTGAACTTTAAAAAATTACACTTTTGCCCTAAACTTTTGCATAATTACACTTTTGCCCTAGGCTCGAGAATTAAACTTTATTCCTTATTCTTATGTTTTATAACATGCTGATCACTTTTCCCTTCTATGGAAACATCAAATTCTCTCTCTAACATATACTTGTGACTATTAGGTATTTTTGCCGATTAAGCCCTTTTACTCGTTTTCACTAAAACTGAGTAGCACAAGTTGTCTAACATAATTTAAAACCCGCATTCTATCATAAAACATCAAAATACACAAATTTCACCTATGGGTATTTTTCCAAATATAAACCCTAGGTTGAATTATTGCTAGCATAAGCTTAATCGAGCTTCCGGATTCCAAAAACGTAAAGAACATTAAAAACGGGGCTTGGAATCACTTACTATGGAGCTTGGAAGCTTGAAACAAACCCTAGCTATGGAGAACCCTTGAAATTTCGGCCTAATGAAGAAGATGGACAAAAATTGGCTTTTAATTTCGTTTTAATTCATTTTAATAACTAATCGACCAAAATACCCTTACTACTAAACTTTCCAAAATTCCTTCCATGTCCTAATTTTGTCCATTAACTTAAAATTGGTCAAATTGCTATTTAAGACCTCCTCATTAATATTCCAAAACAATTTCATACTAAAAACTTCTAGAATGCAAGTTTTGCAACTTATTCAATTTAGTCCCTACTTTCAATTTAAGCACTTTAGGCATAGAATTTCATCACAAAATTTTCACACAATCATGCAATCATATCATAAACATCAAAATCATTGTAAAATAATTATTTCTATCTCGGATTTGTGGTCACGAAACCACTATTCTAATTAAGCCCTAATTCAGGATATTACAGGGAGCACCGGTTTTGTTTGTGTAAAAGAAGGATGGAACCATGCGTATGTGCATCGATTACCGACAACTGAACAAAATGACTATCAAGAATAAGTACCCCTATCGAGGATAGATGATCTATTCGACCAGTTTTGAGGAGCTTCAGTCTTCTCTAAGATTGATCTCCGATTAGGGTACCATCAACTGAGGGTTAAGGAGACTGATGTATACAAGACAACATTTAGAACACGTTACGGTCATTACGAGTTCCTAGTGATGCCGTTTGGACTGACGAATGCAAAAGTGACTTTTATGGATTTGATGAACCAAGTGTCCCAGCCCTATCTGGATCGGTTCATAGTGGTGTTTATAGACGACATTCTAGTGTATTCGAAGACTGAGGAGGATCATGATGCACATCTTCGGGTTGTTCTACAGATTTTGAAGGAGAAACAATTATACGCTAAATTTAGTAAATGTGAATTCTGGCTATGAGAGGTAACTTTTCTGGGTCATGTGGTGTCTGCTAAGGGGATTAGGGTTGATCCTCGAAAAATTGAAGTTGTTCTGGATTGTAAGCAGCCTAAGTTGGTATTTGAGATTCGAAGTTTTCTGGGTCTTACAGGGTATTATAGGAAGTTTGTTAAGGGATTTTCTTTGATTGCTGCACCTCTGACTAAGCTGTTGCGTAAAGGGGTACAGTTTAACTAGACTAATAAGCAGTAGGTAAGTTTGAGGGACTTAAGAAAGTTTTGACTGAGGCTCTTATCTTAATACAGCCAGAGTTTGGGAAGGACTTCATTGTCTAAAGTGATGCAACACATGTTGGCTTGGGATGCGTGTTGATGCAAGAGGGAAAGGTAGTGGCATATGTGTCTCGTTAGCTTAAGATGCATGAAGCGAACTACTCGATGCATGACCTGGAGTTGGCAGCGGTGGTTTTCGCACTGAAGATTTGGAGCCATTACCTATATGATGAGAAGTGTATCATTTACACGGATCAGAAGAGCCTCAAGTATCTTCTCACTCAAAAGGAGTTAAACCTTAGGCAGCGTAGATGGATAGAGTTGCTTAAGGATTATGACTGTTCAATTGAATACCATCCTGGTAAGTCTAATGTAGTAGCCGATGCACTGAGCCGTAAGGTTGTTACTAATTTGAGAGTGATGTTTGCTCGTCTCATCTTATTTAATGATGATAGTTTACTAGTCGAAATTCAAGTTAAACTGAGGTGGATTGAGCAAATTAATGGTAAACGTGAAGATGAGTCATTGGGTACACGATTTCAAAAAATAGAGAGTGGGGAAACTTTAGATTTTGGATTGAATAACGAAGGGGTACTTTGTTTCCGTGGGAGTGTCTTGTACCGAAAGATACTGATTTCAGGCAATCAATACTGCAAGAAGCGCATAGTAGTCCTTATGCTATGCATCCTGGCAGAAATAAGATGTACTGAGACCTTTGGGAGTTGTATTGGTGGCCAGGGCTTAAGCATGAAGTTACTGATTTTGTGAGTAAGTGCCTAACTTGACAACAGGTTAAGGAGGTGCATCAGTTGCCTTCAAGGTTACTTCAGCCAGTTAAGATTCCGCTTTGGGAGTGGGAGAGAGTAACTATGGATTTTGTTAGTGGGCTACCCTTAACGCCTACTAAGAAGGATTCAGTATGGCTCATCATTGATCGACTGACTAAATTTGCTCATTTTATACCCGTTCATACAGATTACTCATTGCAGAAGTTAGCTAAGCTGTATGTGTCTGAAATTGTGAGACTGCATGGGGTACTAGTTTCCATCATATCTGATAGAGATCCTCACTTCACATCTTGGTTTTGGAAGAAGTTGCATGAAGCTTTAGGTACAAGATTGGACTTCAGTACTGCGTTCCATCCTTAGACAGACAGGCAGTCAGAGAGGGTGATTCAGATGCTGGAGGATATGTTAAGAAGTTGTGTGATTGACTTCTAGGGAGGTTGGGAGGATTACTTACCATTGGCAGCATTTAATAGTTATCAGTCTAGCATACAGATGGAACCTTACGAGGCATTATATAGTCGTAGGTGTCGTACTTCTTCATGTTGGACTGAGTTGGGTGAGTGGCATGTTTTGGGTCCGGAGCTAGTATCTAATACCAAGGATAAGGTTAGATTGATTTGAGATCGACTAAAGGTAGCATCAGACAGATAGAAGTCTTATGCGGATCTGAAGCAGAAGGAGATCGAGTTTCCTGTGGGGGACTTGGTGTTTCTCAAGGTCTCACCATGGAAGAAGGTACTAAGGTTTGGTCAGAAGGGCAAGCTGAGCCCTAGATTTATTGGGCCTTACCGAATACTAAAACGTGTGGGACTGGTTGCCTATCGACTTGAGTTACCTCTAGACTTAGATTGGATCCATGATGTGTCTCACGTCTCTATGTTTAGGCGATATCATTCTGATCCTACGCATATCTTATCGACTGAAGAGGTTGAGGTTAGGCCAGATTTAACCTTCGAGGAGGAACCGGTTCAGATTATAGACCGTAATGTAAAATTTCTGAGGGGAAATACTATGCCATTGGTTAAGGTTCTATGGCGTAATTACAGTTCTGAGGAAGCCACGTGGGAACCAGAGGAGGTGATGCGACACCAATACCCTCATCTATTTTGACCAAGTAAATTTCGAGGCTGAAATTTTCTTTTAAAGGGTAGAGTTGTAACGCCCCAAAAGTCCAAGAATTTATTTTTATGTGTGGTGGTGCAAAATGCATGCTAGCTTTAATGGTTAGGTATCCTGAGGAGTGTTGGAGAAGTTCTAAGTTCAAGCTGTGGCTTGGAAAAACTTTTGTTTTTACTTGAATTAACACTGTCTCTGGATAGTAGGGTTCTTAAATAGATATGGTTAGGATGTGTCATAAAAAGCTTGCTGGTCTAAGGGAGAGTGGCTTGTTACTCCTGCTGGAAGACCTAAGTTCGAAACCTTGCATACTCAAAAGGGATTAATATTTTGTTATATTGGACGGCTAGAGTTTATGGTCTAATGAAAGTCTGAGTAGTGGGATAGTTGGAGGGATTTTGGGAGGTGGATAGAGGAGTGTGCAGTTTGAATGAGAGTGAAGAGATTTGGGGAGTGGAATTAGGGGTGTAGTAGTGGTTGGCCGAATGTGGGGTTCTCTAGTATGCAAATTCGGTCATAGGACCTCTTTCCTCTTAGTACAGAAAGTGTGTTCTATTTGCTCTCTATTTCGACAACTTTTACCCCTTTTTGGTTTTTCCTTCTTCTTGAGTGTTGGTTGGTGTTGATCGATTTCTGCTCCATTCTTCTTCTCTTTCTCAGGTCTTTTTTTTTCCTCTTCTTTTGTTTTGGTCGAATACCTCTTTTCCCTATAGTTGAACTTTGTCTTGTTTCCATCGATCTCTTTCTCCTCTCCCTCAACGGTTTACTTTGGCCGAATATTGTGTGGTGTGATCGGTTGGGTTAGGTGCACGGCTCTCGTCACTTGCTAAGGTGTTCTTGTGTTAGCCAAACATTGTGTGTTCTTATACGGGCTTCTGGGTGCACTACTTCAATAGTCTGTGCATTGCTCGGTTGTTGTGGTAGTGGTTGAGTTGATCCGTGTTTTCCCTAGGGGATCAAGGGGGAGAACTTGGCGACTTTTGGTATAGGAGTGCTGGGAACTCGGATTAATCCAAATCGAAAAAAGGTGTGTAATCACACTATTTCTATTGTGAAACGGAAAATGCTGGAAAACTGGTATTGTCGATGCCACATGGTTGTACGCTCGCTTGTGTGGTCACCTAAATGCTAAAGCGCGAGCATGTGGTTGTGGAGACCACCACAAGCGATATCGTGGGCTTGGGTCATTTTAGGCCATGTTTGGCTAAAATGGGCCGTGTGGGCTCCACGGGCTCGGAGGCCCCACACGAGTAAATCCCATAGATGTGTGGAGATTATAGGGTCGGCTATGTTGTTTACACTGCCAAGGCCATTATTTGGGCTTATTGGGGCACACGAGCGTGTGGGCCCACGTGGGCCGTATTATGTGCTTGGGCCTATTTTCACTATTTAATTATTAAGGTTGCATAAGTCGTACGAGATGACTGTGGACCTACTGTTGGGTTGGTAAGTACACCTAGACCCTAATTTATGTTATGACTATTATACCCTTATGAGGTAAAAGACGGATATACCCCTGTATGTTGTATGACTGTTGAGCATGCCATCTTTATTGTATGAACATTTATATTTTGTTGCATTGCATGTGGTGGGATATATGATATTGGAGGAAGTGTACTGAAAGGCTATAAGCTTATACTAGCAGCTCTGCTGCAAATACTATTAGTGCCGAGACTGGTACTATATTCTGCAGTGTTGGGATAGGTGTGTCGATTTTATCCCCATATGGAGTGTATGGCTGGATGGAGTGAATTGTAGAGGATGGATGGATAGCATATCTGTATGCATTTCTGATACTGTATTGAATTGGGCTAAGGCCCATACTGATACTGCAACTGTATTGGGCTAAGGCCCACATAGATATTGCCACTAATATGGGCTTAGGCCCAGACTGTTCAACACTATATGTTTGACTGTTTGATAAATGTAGATTACACACTGAGTTGTCATAAACTCACCTTTTTTGGCTATATGTGCATGTAATCCTTAGGCGGGTCGGTGTTGCGAGGGACTAGGGGATGGCCACACCACTATTTATGTTTCATTTTGGATTTTTTGGTAAAAGTAGTTTTATTTGGGTAAATTTTATGTAATATGGCCGTTTTAAGTTTTATTTTTATTTGAGGATTTATTTTAATTGACTTATATCTGTTAGCAGTAGGACACGGGTTTTGAAAAAGTAAATGATTTTCAACTACCAAGCTACATAACTTCTTTTAAAAGTTTTCGCAATGAACACTGTTTTGAAAGCGTAATAATGATATTGTATGGATCATGTTTTGCTAATCAAACATATAAATTATCAAATGAACAAATAAGTTAACTTATCTTAAAGAACACAAATGAGGTTTTAACACAAACAGACTTTTCCAGTAAAACTACGTTTTTCAGAACTCACTCCAATGTGACATCACAGATTCGGCCATAACGTTTAGGCTGAGTTTGGGGTGTTACAATAGCTTCAGTTTAATGTGATGGCACTAAGTGTGCGATATCGTTATAGCTTCTGAAAGATTTAATGTATTGAACAAAGAGGTGAGAATGAAATTAATAAATATGGGAAAGTACAGGTACGTATGATACCTATGTAGTAGTTGATACTATGTGTATGAAGCTTGATGGATTTGTATATATATGATAAATGGTCATGGATTAGAATCGAACGATGATATGAGACTTACTAAGTGTTTAATAATTGATGATTTGTATAATATGAAATGTTGAGCATATATATTTGGTACGGACTTATTAAGCTATGAAACTTACTCTGTGTGTTATTTGTCTTTGTTTGTAGAGTATCAAATCTAACTCAGACTCGGGGATCGTCGGAACGTTATCACACCATTGATTAACTCGTTGGTACTTTTGAAGCTTTGTATATATGGTATATGGCATGTGTAATATCCTGAATTAGGGCTTAATCAGAATAGTGGTTTCGTGACCACAAATCCGAGATAGAAATAATTGTTTTATAATTATTTTGGGGTTTATGATATGATTGCATGATTGTGTGAAAATTTCGTGATGAAATTCTATGCCTAAAGTGCTTAAATTGAAAGTAGGGACTAAATCGAATAAGTTGCAAAATTTGCATCCCAGAAGTTTTTAGTATGAAATTGTTTTGGAATATTAATGAGGAGGTCTTAAATAGCAATTTGACCAATTTTAAGTTCATGGACAAAATTAGGACATGGAAGGAATTTTTGGAAAGTTTAGTAGTAAGGGTATTTTGGTCATTTAGTTATTAAAATGAATTAAAAACAAAATTAAAAGCCAATTTTTGTCCATCTTCTTCATTAGGCCGAAATTTCAAGGGTTCTCCATAGCTAGGGTTTGTTTCAAGCTTCCAAGCTCCATAGTAAGTGATTCCAAGCCCGCTTTTAATGTTCTTTACGTTTTGGAATCCGGAAGCTCGATTAAGCTTATGCTAGCAATAATTCAACCTAGGGTTTATATTTGGAAAAATACCCATAGGTGAAATTTGTGTATTTTGATGTTTTATGATAGAATATGGGGTTTTAAATTATGTTAGACAACTTGTGCTACTCGGTTTTAGTGAAAACGAGTAAAAGGGCTTAATTGGCAAAAATACCTAATAGTCACAAGTATATGTTAGAGAGAGAATTTGATGTTGCCATAGAAGGGAAAAGTGACCAGCATGTTATAAAACATAAGAATAAGGAATAAAGTTTAATTCCGAGCCTAGGGGCAAAAGTGTAATTATGCAAAAGTTTAGGGGCAAAAGTGTAATTTTTTAAAGTTCAGATTAAATGCTGTTTTGATAAATGTATGTATCAAATAAGATTAATTTGGTATTATAGATCAAGAAAAATGAGATTCAAGTCGTGATCGAGGAAAAGAAAAGATTGTGGATTAAATTGCAAAATCTTTATATTTTGGTACCAAGGTAAGTTCATGTGTAAATAATGTAGCATAAATGTTATTTTTAAGTTATTAATGTTAATTATATGATATGCTGATTTTTAATCGTGAAATATTATGCTTTGTGGTTAATGTTGAGTAATATGCAAATTATGTTTACTACTTGATAAATATGAATTGCTACCGAGTATCGGTTCCGATATTCCATGGAAGACGGCAAATGTGAGATCGAGGGAAAAAGCCCGTTTGAACCTTAGGAATAGATTAGGATACAAGTGACATGTCACTAGGATGGTTGAGCATCCGAACTCGTTGAGTTGAGTCCGAGTTCACTTATGGATGCAAATGTCCGAACTCGTTGAGTTGAGTCCGAGTTCGTGAGATGTAACTAGGCATCCGAACTCGTTGAGTTGAGTCCGAGTTCACTTATGGATGCGAACGCCCGATCTCGTTGAGTTGAATCCGAGTTCACTTAGGGGCGGGTTACATGATTTCTTGATTACATATGAGGCACTTATGTGCAAATTATCCGTGTATCCGAGTTGTATTCCGATGTGTTCAACGGGTGAAATTTCTAGTTTAATGGAAGAGCACTTAAGATATAAGTGACGTTTTGGGTAAGTGTTGTGAAATGGACACTTTGGACAGGTATGTTCTTAACCCTCGGGTTGAAAATAGATACAACAACGATAAGGTCGTAAGATGATGAATGATGTTTAAAGATGTGATATATGTTTTGGTGGTACCATGCTAAAGTTGTTTGGTATATTTGTATTGTTATGTTACTTGTTATTTACATATGAACTTACTAAGCATTTATGCTTGCTCCTTCCTTTTCATTCACTGTAGTTTTGAACAAGCCGGCTCAGGAATCGGGACAGGTCGAAAGTTCGATCACACTATCCAAAGGACTTTTATCTTGGTAAATGGCTTGTACAACTACTTAAGTATGGCATGTATAGCAATATACCTATTTTGTGTAAATAATTTTATGATATGGCCATATTTGGTTGAGAAAATGTTTGATATTGATAAGTCATGGTGATGGCTAATTTAGATCATGTTTGATATCATGGAAGTTTAACAGGTTATCTAGCTCATAAAATTCATGGAATGATGAAACTTGCCTTAAAACAGAATATTGCTGCAGCAATGACATGAATTTGAAAAATCACTAAAAATAGTATAAATAGAACTAAATGATGAGTAAGTTATGAAATTGAATCTTAATGAGTCTATTTTCATATGGATTGAACAAAACAGGAATATAAATTATATTTTATGAGATATTTAAACTTTTGTGAAACAGGGCCAGAGTGATTTCTGGATCCCCTGTTCTGACTTTAAAAATTTATAATAAATTTTACTAAAATAATTAGACGTTTTTATTTATATGTACAGATTCCTTATTGAGTCTAGTTTTAATAGAAACAAACATCATAGTCATTGAAATTTTTTATAGAGATATATCTAATTCGTAATACACAGAGGTCAGAGCAGTCGAACCCTGAAACAGGGGATACTTTAATTAATAAACTGTACTAATTAGCCCAATAAAAAATTCTATAAAAAAATTAGTAAATATATATATGAGTCTAGATTTAGGGAAAATTTACGGATCTTGATTTCAAGTTTTGTAACTCGAGATATGATTTTTCTTGTAACTGTGACGCGAGTAGCTAGAAAGCTGTGAATGTAGAAACAAATGATTTGAAGTTCTTAAATTGATAAATTATGTTCGGTAACCCCTCAAGCACGACTCTGGTGATGGTCTCGGGCGTGGGGGCGTTACAGCATGTATAGGGTAGTCAGTTGATGATATGTTTTGTAACACCCCAAACCCGAGACCATTGCCGGTGTCGGACCCGAGGGGTTAACAAGCCAAGTTCACGTGTTTTTGCCCACCAATTTGACATTTCCAGTCAGGCTGGAAAACTGCGTCACTGTCGCCTTAAAAATCATATCTCGAGTTTCAAAACTCGGAAACTGGTTTCGTAAATTTTCCCTGAATTTAGACTCATATATCCATCCATGGATTTATTTCTAGGATTTTGGTCGGGCCAATTGGTACAGTTTATTAGTTAAAGTTACCCATGTTACAGGGATCGACTGCTCTGACCTTCGCGGTATAACTTGAATATCTCTCTGTATAGGGATTTAATGCTGGTGTCGTTTGTTTCTAATGAAACTACACTCAAAATTGAATCCGTACATATAAGGTATGTCTCCTAATTCTTTTTTGGATAATTTATAGTGAATTTTTAAAGTTGCGACAGGGAACCCAGAAACCATTCTGGCCCTGTCTCACAATAGCTTTAATAACTCTTAACCTGTAACTCTTATGACCATTTCGTTTCTTCCATATGAAAATAGACTCATCAAGGTTCATTTACATAGCTTATTCACTATTTAATTCCATTCCTATGAATTTTGGTGATTTTTCACATTCACGCCACTGCAGCTGGCAGCATCTGTTTTAAGGTAGGACTTACCTATTTGGTAGTCTCCATGATTCAACTAGTCTTGCCATACATAGGTTCATATATGATCATTTTAACCATGCCAATGGCTGATCATATGACCAACATTCCCATTTCAAGCCATAGCCACATCATGACACCAAATATATACATACAACCCACAATTAGTCTAAGTTCATGCTCCCTTTTCGAGCCATTTTCGCATGGCCGTACATACTTACATTACAACGTATTTAACAAACAAGAGGTAGTCCTATACATGCCATCTCAAGTTCAATCAAAAAATTTATACCAAAATGGAGGCTTGATAGTGTGGATGACTTGACTTCAACGATCCCAAATCCGATTGCTTGAGCGAAATCTAGAAAACTAAGAGCCAAAGCAACGGGTAAGCATTTTTATGCTTAGTAAGTCTCAAGGAATATAATTAACTCTAATTACAGCAATACATTCACATAGCCAAATGCATCATTTCATTAATACACATTCTTACTTCATACTTCATCATTATATAAGTTCGCAAAGCATCAATCAATTCAATAACTGAAATTCATTAGTCGATTGAGCGAATGTTGCTCAAACACGTCGACTTTCCAATGCACATATAACGTACCTTATCCTTTGGGCTTTCCAGTGTACTAATTGAATTCATTTCAGCAACCAACACTCACCTCCAGCCCAAGATTCTTGAATATAACCGGATATAATCACGTGCACAAATGCTTGGTCTTAGCCGGATAGAATAACTTCATACGAATGCCTTGGGCCTTAGCCGGATATAGCCACTAGCACAATTGCCTTGGTCTTGACCGGATATAATTCAGCATAATTGTCTTGGGCTTAGCCCGATATCATTCAATTTCTCATGCACACATACATCAATAATCATTGGACATACATATTTCATTTTCGTTACTAAGGCTCAAACACAATTATAATCATTAGCATATTCGCCTTGGGACTTAGCCGGGTGGAATTCAAATACTCATACACACATAATCAATAATCATACACAACCATATTTCATCTCACATAATTCAAGTAAGGTCACTTCTTGAGGACTTACCTCGGATGTTGTCGAGCGGCTTTTTCGGCTATTCGATCACCTTTTCCTTCCCTTGTCCAATTGTGGCCCTCTTAGCTCTTGAGCTAATTCAACAAATTCAATTTATTAAAACCTCATTGTGCTTGCTTATGGCGAATATGACAAGGATTTTAAATGGTCATATGGCCACTCTTTAACTTGAATACACAATGGTCATGCACATTTTATACTACATCAAGCAATTCAATACAATTTATTTGAGCATCAAGGAAATGCTAAGGCCTTCAATAGGCTACCCAAGGCCGAATATTCATGTACATGTTGAGGTCAATTTTGCACTTAATACCTCACAAAAACAGCATGCAATTTACTAATTAATGCTTTGCTCATTGTGGCCCAATTATAATATAGCATCAAGCACCTACATGTGTGCTAGGCCAAATTGTGCTTGCAATTTCACAAGCATTCTTCCACATCTTCTTCTTTAAACCAATATATTCATCACTTAGTTCATAACCAAAACATAATGTGCAATCATATATATGCATATATGAGCATGGCCGAATTTTCAAGGTGTCCATAGCCATCCAAAACACAAATTTTAACTAACATGCAAGAAGCATGAATCATGCTCAAGAATGCATCATGGCGAATATGACAATCATGTTCCTTTTCAACTTCAATCATGATAAAACAAAGAGAAAACTCAAAATCTTACTCATGAGTAGAAAATCCATCATTGCATGCATCATCATCAAGCTTCACACTTAGCATGCAATGGCTTTATCACCATAACAACTTTGCCCAAATACCATTTCCATGGCATAACAAAGATTTGAGCCATGGCTAACATGCACATCAAGTTAGCAACCAAGTCATGCATGAAACTCCTAACACAACCTCATACATACCTTAATCTTGATGTAAACTTAGCCAAATCTCCTTCTAGGTCTCTTCCAACCCAAGCATGAAGCAAAAATCCTCCCCTTTTCCCTAGTAATTTCGCCAAGAAGATGAGAAAGGATGAACAAATTTTCTTTTCTTTCCTTAGTACATTCGGCCAAGCCTATGGAGAAGGATGAACATTTTTTTTTTTTTTTTTCATACTCTTATTTTATTATTTCAAACATGCACCACTAGCAAAACATGTTTAAGACATGTTTTCTTTTGCCCATATTCATCACCATGGCGGCCACTATAGTCAAATTTGGGGAATTTGACATGCAAGGACAACATTTCCTAGTGTGCATCAATAGGCCACTTCCACATTTGCCTATCTCAAATTCTAAATTTTCTCACACAAGTCCTTTCTAGTGAAATTCACCTTTATAACACTAAATCAATCATCAAAAAATGTCATACATGAATACTCACATATTATAGGCATCAAACTAAATTTTAAATTATTGTTATGCCTCGGTTTTGTGGTCCCGAAACCACATTCCGGCTAGGGTCTATTTTGGGCTGTCACATGTTTTGAATTATGATTTAAGCCATGAGATTTGGCTTACTTTTGGCTTCAAAATGTTGTTATGTATTTGGTCATTTAAGTTGGCCTAAGTGTTGTGCTTAATGCCTTGTATATATTGGCTTGTTTTGTGTATGTTGGCTTTAGTTGTTGATATAGTTTAAAGATGTGTTTTTTGATATGAAATAGATAATAATATGATGAATTAATGTATATGGAACTTATGCAAATTGTGATGATTTTGGCATAATGATTTGGTATGTTTTGAATGTGGAATTAAGTAGTTAAAATGGTTGATGATAGATGGTATGATATGTATGTTAATTGGTATATTTTGGGCTGCATATAAGTGTATGGAAATGGTTCCAAATTGGTTACTATGTGTGCATGAGTGAAGGGTGGCAAATTGGCTTTGCAAATGGCCTATTTTTGTCCACACGAATAGAGACACGGGTGTATGTCTCAGCTATGTGCGACACACGGCTATGTTACATGGCCTTGTGTCCCGTGAGGTACCCTTTTGAATTAAAGCAGTATACCCTACAATTTTGACACAGGCGTGTCTATTGACAATGTATGGTACACGGGCTGGCACATGGGTGTGTGGCCAGTCGTGTGACCCAAGTTAGTAACCTCCCTAATTTTTCCACGGTAATGACACATGCGCGTGTCGTCGGCCGTGTGGTACTAGTCAGTATGTATGCCCTATTTTCACACGGCTTGTAACACGGGCGTGTCTGGTGGCCGTGTGAGGCACGCGGGCTGTTCACACGGGCGTGTGACTCTGAAATCAAAGAAAATTTTCTAAGTTTCCCAAAGTTTGAAAATGTGATCGGTTTAGTCCCGAACCACTTCTAAGTATGTTTTAAGGTCTCTTAAGACCTTATAAGGGACAAAAAGATTGAGATGAATGGATTTTGATTATAAATGTGTAAATGTATATAAATGAGGTGTGTTATCTTGTAATGCCTCGTGACCCTATTTTGGCATCGGATACAGGTTAGGGGTATTACACTTTTCATCCACAAACTGATGGTCAGTCTGAAAGAACTATTCAAGTACTTGAAGATATGGACCGATGTTGTGTTGTAGAATTCAAGGGTAGCTAGGAAAAATATCTATCATTGGTCGAATTTGCTTATAACAATAGCTTTCAGTCAAGTATTAAAATGGCACCTTATCGGACATTGTATGGCCGAAAGTGCTGAACACCTTTGTATTGGGCTGAGCTTAGTGAGAAACGAATTCACGAGGTTGATTTGGTCAGAGAAACAGAAGAAAAAGTAAAGGTAATTAGTGATTTCTTGAAAGCAGCTTCAGATCCACAAAAGTCGTACACATATTTGAAAAGGAAAGAGATAGAATATCAGGTCAGTGACAAAGTGTTTTTCAAAGTATCTCCTTAGAAGAAAGTTCTCAGATTTGGCTGTAAAGGCAAGTTAAGTCCATGTTTCATTGGGATGTATGAATTTAATGAAATAATAGGGCTAGTGGCATATTGGTTAGCTTTATCGACAGAGTTGGAAAGAATTCATAATGTGTTTCATGTGTCGATGTTGCGACGATATTGTTCTAATCCTTCACATGTGATTTCTCTGACAGAGATTGAGATTCGACCGGATATGACGTATGGTGAAGAACCGATTAAGATATTAGCTCGAGAGGTTAAACAGTTGAGAAATAAAAGTATAACTCTAGTAAAAGTTTTGTGGCAATGAAATGGTGTTGAAGAGGCTACGTGGGACCCTGAGGAGGCTGTGAGAAAAAAGTACCCGAACCTATTTTCTGGTAAGATTTTTGGGGATGAAAATCCTTAAAGGGGGGAGAGTTCTAACTTCTCGATTTTGGGGCTAGTCAAAATAGTGGTTTCAAGACCACAAATCCAATGTAGAAAAATTTATTTTTATTATATTTTTATGGTCTACAGTTTTACGAAATGATTTTGTGAAAATCACGTTCGAAAATTTTAACGTTTGAGCACTAAATTTAGTCAAAAGGACTAAATTGTAATAAGTGCAAAAGTTGAGTTCTACTTGTTAAAGGTGTCCAATTGCTATGGGATTTTAAATTAGAGGTCCTTATATGATAATTAGACCATTAGATACGTTTATGAACAAAAATGAACATGATTAGGTGAAATTTCAAAGTTTTAAGTGAAGGGCATTTTCGTCATTTGGTTAATAAAATAATAAAAAGGGAAAATAAAGCCAAAATTGGTTTCCATCTTCTTTCCTTGGCCGAATTTTACAAGACACCATAGCTAGGGCTTTCTTCAACTTTCAAGCTTGATTGTAAGTACATCCTAGCCCTATTTTTAATGCTCTTTACATTTTTTGAAGTCCTCATAACCTGGTTTACCTATTTCTACCATTATTTTGAAGTAGAGTTCATATTTAAAAATTTACCCATGTGTGAATGCATGTATTTTGATGTTTGATGGAAGATATTTTATGTTTAAGGTGTGATAAATAACTTTTACTAAGTGATTTGTAAAAGTCGTTAAAATTGGTAGTAGAAATGTGATTTGATGAAAAATGTGGGCTGCTATAAGCATGAAATTAGTTCGGGTAGGTTTGGGTTATTAAGAAATTAAATACATTTCATTTTACAAGCCTAGGGACTAATTTGTAAAAATGTGAATCTTTAGGGGAAAAAAGGTATTTTTACCATAATGTGATGTTTTGACTGATTTGAGTAATGTGAATATTAAATAAGCTAAATTTGCTATTATAGATCAAGAAAAACAAAGTTCGGACCTTGATCGGGGAAAAATAAGGTGTTTGCTGATTAAATCCTTTTCTAGTAATTTGTACCGGGGTAAGTTCGTATATAGATAATTCATTGTTTTATTTATGTTTTAAATGCTTTAATATTGTATGACTTATGATTGAATCCATGGATGTAATTGACAAAGTGAGAAAAATCCCAGTTGGACCTTAGGAATAGATAGGATACAAATGTCATGACATTAGAGTTAGATGGTATTACGTGTAAGACCATATTTGGGATATGGCATCAATGTGAGGTTTCGTGTAAGACCATAGCTGGGCTATTGGCATTGATATGAGATCCTATGGAAGACCATATCTGGGATATGGCATTAGTATGGTAACGTATGTATGAGACTCCTGAGTATCATTTAGTATTCTAAGTGGTTCAATAGGAAATTCAACGAGAATGAAAAGCCATGAAAAGTTATGTCATGTTACAAGTTGGTACAGGTAAATACTTAAAACACATTGAATAACGAGCTCGATATGTGATGAAGCCTTGGTAAGATTATGAATGAGTAAGTTATGATTAGATGACCTTAATACCATTTATGCCAAGTTCATCATGTTTATTTGTATGTTACATGTGTGGTTATAATGATTATTATTTGTATAGGAACTTACTAAGCTATATGGCTTACTCCCTCTTTCCTTTCCCTTGTTTTATAGTGTCACTAAGCTAGCTCGGGGATCAAAGACTATCGAAGATCCATTCACATTATCAACTTAATACTTTGGGTTCCAATGATTTTGTTATTTTGAGTTATGGCATGTATAGGGACTTCGTCTTTTTGTTATGTGCCATAGTTGATTTGGCCAAATGTGTTGGCTTGTAATCGTATTGTTTTATTTTGTATATGGCCATTGAATGTTGGCCTACAATGGTTATGATGGCCTATTATGGTTATGTTGGCTATTGATATATTCATATGATAGTGCTTTTCATGGATGTGGGATTTTGCATGGCTTGAGTTGATAAGTTTGTCATGATGTATATGATGGACAATAGCATCTGAATGATGTGTGGATGCTTTGGTTATGGCTGATTTGGTTGAATGTATGTACTTGGAATGGTGCTATGTTTTTGTGCATGGAAGGGTGACAATATGGCTTGGTAAGTAGCCTTGTTTTTGTCCACACGGTAGACACACGGGCGTGTGTCTAGGCCGTGTGTGACACACGACTTGCCCCATGGGCGTGTGTTCTGACCGTGTGTCCTCTATACCTTAATTGTCGCAAAATAGAATGCTTAGTATCGAGCACACTAGCAGAGACATCGGCTTTTGTCTCAGCCGTGTGGACGGCACGGCCTCGAACACGGGCGTGTGCCCTAGCCGTGTGAAGTTTGCACCTATTTTATGAAAAATTATGAAAATTAAATCGACGACACGGCCTAAGCACACGGGCGTGTGCCTTGGCCATGTGACTTAAATTTGTTCTTTAGTAACAAACAGAGAGTTACACGGGTTAGGGACACGGGCGTGTGTGACCACATGGCCTGCCCACACGGGCGTGTGGCTCTTAAAACATGAAAATTTTTTTATGTGTTGTGAAATTTTCCAAGGTTCTTGGTTTAGGCCCGAACTGCTTCTAATGCATATTTTGGGCCTCGTAGGCTCGTTTTAGGGAAAATTTGAATGTATGTGAAAATTTTTAAATTTGGATGGAAATTTATACCTCGATTTTGTATGTTTGTTTCTGTTTGAGTCCGGTAATGCCTTGTACCATGTTCCAGTGTCAAATACAGGTAAGGGGTGTTATACCGAATCTGAGGATCAAGGAAGAGAGGCTAAAAAACCCTTCTTCCAGATGATGAACGAATGGTTCATCGAGTTTGTACGGACGAACCCGGCTGGTCAACAACCTCCACCTCCTTCTGCTCCCCAACCGGTTCTAGTTATTCCTCAAGGTATGGAACCAATTGGAGTTAGGAAGTTGGAACGGTGGAAATGTGCAAGTGTATCGTAACAAGTAATAAAGTGACAAGTAAATGTCGAGTTATCGTACCCACAGGGACTGTAAAAAGCAATATTTATGAAATTAATTAAAACACTTTGGTGAGGTAAAAGTAATTTTGCTTTGAAAAGAGTGATTTATAAACTAAGATTTTAAAACTAAGCCAACAATTTAAATAAAATAAAAGAGTTCTAGTGCACGATTTCAATTAAGATTTAATCAAGATGATGTAGTTGTCTTGGATTAATTATCCCTTTTTAACTTAGAAATATTAAATTCGTGCTTATGCTGTTATGAATAAATTCACGGCAAGCCAGTAATTTTCTAACTTATGAACTTATTTACTAATTAAAAGAATTCCATTTATCTCTTGAACATATCCCTATTCCAATTCAACCGACTAAACAGATTTAATAAAGTAAACATGCTATCGCACATACATACTTATTGAATTAAATTATCTCTCGCATATTCCTATGTCGATTCAACCGATAAATTCAACTTAACAAACATGTAAAAGACCATGTGAAGTAACAAAGTAGCCATACCTTGAAACAATTTAATCACAACAATCTTGCAAGTTATGCAAGGCATAAGTATCACCAAATACAATGCTGATTTAATTTTCAGTTACCTTAGAAGAATTAAACATGCACTAATTAAGCACTGAGTCCATTAATTGCAATTTCAATCCATTTAAACAATTAATTCTTTAGTTATCTAAACAATTATAATGCCAAATAACCTAAACATGATTTTACTTAATCAAGCATTTCACTGAGGCATATAACAACATAAACACTATTTTAATAATTCAAGTAGGCAAAATATAATCAACCCAACACGAATTAAATTCAAGCTAAATTGATTAAAATAACTATTTCAACAACAATATTTTTCATAGATATGTTCATCATAAAAACAACAGAAATTAAAAAGAAAGGGAACAAAAAGCAAATCTAGTGTTTCTCTGCAGCTAGACTGTTGCTCCGTTCTTAGTCTCCGTTGTCTTCACCTGGCAAGGCTTCTATGAATCCTTGATTCCTGCCCAAGATGGCTGAAGAACACCTCTTTCTCAAGAGAGGAAATCGGCACAAGAGGAAGGGAAAATGGGATGGAAAAATGGAGAGGAAACTTTGAGAGAAGTGAAGAGAGGATGAGAGAATGTTGTAGAATGAGGGATGTTGAGGGATGCCTTAAAATGGGCAGCATAGGGTGGCTTTTATAGCTGAAGAGGGCTGCTAAAAATAGCAAATTCAGCAGCCAAGAGAGTCCTCCCATGGCCGGCCACACACATGGCAAGGTTGAAGCTTTCAACCTTGCTAAAAATATGCTGGGGCAAATCTACAAAGCCTAAAATAAAGGTGGGGTTTGAACGTAATTTGGAGGTATTTCAAGGGCCTTTTTGCAAGCATATTTTATCAGCTAATTTGCTGATTTGGGTCAGCCAATGGACGGTTCTGGTCAGCCCAATTAGTGGCTGGTTCGGCTCACTGCATTTGGTTCAACTAGTGTGGTTCACTAGGCACTTTCTTCATAATTAATTAAAATTAATTCATTTAACCTAAACTAAACAGGAAATAAATTAAAATTAATTTAATTATGAATTAATACACATTTCTGGACCGTCTTGGGCTGGAAATTAATTGGCCTCGATACTTCAAATTGCTCTCGCTTTTGTTCTTCTCGCGGTGTTCACGTGTCCTTTTTCTCCAATTGTGTAATTCATCAAAAATAACCAAATTTAATCAAAATTAACTATAAAATTAATTAAAATTCATAATGTTCATATTTTTAACATAATTTAATTACAATATTTAATTATTTTTTGACAAGAATTTAACCAAATTTGCATGAATTTAAGTAGAATTGGGTATGAAAAAGTATATAAATTTTTGTGTTTCCATAAGTCGACTGTTGATAAGATACGTAAGTACGGGGTTGATGAATTTTGAGCTACTATTGAGTATGATCCTGAGAGAGTTGTATCCTGGCTAGAAAGTATAATTTGGGTTTTTGATGAGCTATCCTATTCACCGGCCGAGTGCGTTAAATGCGCGGTGTCATTATTGAAAGATTCGACTTACCAGTGGTGGAACATGTTGATTTCTGTTGTGCCAAGAGAGCAGATCACTTGGGAATTCTCCCAGACCGAGTTCAGAAAGAAATTTATTAGTCAGATGTTTCTAGATCAGAAACTTAAAGAATTTCTAGAGCTTAAACAGGGTCGTATGATTGTATCAGAGCATGAGTGGGAATTTGTCAGATTGAGAAAATATGCCTGGGAGTGTATTCCGACTAAAACCGCTATGTGTAAAAGATTCGAAGAAGGGTTAAATAAGGAGTTGGTTGGAATTCTTAAGCTGAAAGAGTTTGTTGTACTAGTTGACTGGGCATATAAGGCTGAAGAATTGAGTAAAGAGAAAAGACATGCTGATTTTGATGCTAGAGACTCAAGAAAGAGATCGACTGGTCAGTCCTATCAATTAGTATCAAAGAAATCAAAAGAACATCACAACCATTCTACTGCTTCTGTGGGATATTCTAATAGAGACAGAGGTTTCCAATGCTCCAGTACTAAACCTCAAGCTACAACTATAGTGAGTGTAGGTAGTGTTTGTAACACCCTTAACCCGTATCTGTTGCCGGATTAAGGTTACGAGGCATTACCAGAAAATACACATTATTCAAATAGTTATACATATATATACACATATTCAAGTCTTTAATCAATCAAATGTTTAAAAGATACAATTAATATAGTTAAGCACGTCTCATTTCATCTCACTTAACAAATATGTATATATGTGTGTATATATATATATATTTCAAGGTACAAATCATTTAAAACAAAATGATTTCTATTCAGCACATTATACCAATATATGCATATGTATATTCGACTACTACTCCAATTACCATCTTAAATTTAAAAGTTATACATGAATAAATACCTTAGCCGAACTTATAAACCAAATTATACATGTCAAAACATGCTACTCGTAACATGACTAAAACACATGAAATTGAATATTATTCATGGCTAATAGTAAAAGCTACTATTCATTTGAAAATTTTACAAGCCTTAACCGAATATATATATTCATGCTTACTACTCATGCTATTTCAATATTTACTTCAATAACCATATATTCGGCTAAATATCATATTAAACATATAATCTAATTTTAACCAAATCCAAAACATAGTTTCACATCTTAACCAGCATATCAAACAATTTAAACCAACTTAACCATTTTAATCATTAACCAAACATAACCATCATCTAATTAATACTTAATATGTCGAATACGTCCAGCCAAATTTCACGTATATAACTCAACTAACTTGTTTTAAACATATGCTTATATATATATATATATATATATTCGGCCATTTATCCAAATTTAATCATCATCCATTTATACATTTGTAAAACAACCTTTTTAAAAATGAATTAACTAATAACCTTACACAATGAATTCATGCTAAGCATATTTATACTAAATATAAATAAAATACCATTCAAGCATAACATGTAACATTTTTACCAAAAAGAATTTAAACCATGATCAAACATAATTGATTCCTAGCATAACTACCAAGCCATATTCCCTAAACCAATAATAAACATAACTAAAGTATGATTTATAGACATAATATACATTTCACTACCGAACATGATTATGCCACAACCAAATACTCACATCCATTAACCATAAATACCACATACATCAAACCACAAGTTCACCTCATATCATTTATGCCATTCATATATATATCTTGACTGAACTTCATCACCTTTAGCACTTATATTTCTATCACCTAAATTAATCACATAACCAAATCGCCAAGGTCATATTCAATTCAGTCCATCATCATTCACGCGTAGTACACTTAAAAATTATACCCGAGATAGCATAAATTCATAAATTGACTTAGCCATTTTTGCATGGCTTAATATATACATATCCCAAAATTGGACATAATATAAACTAGCCTATACATGCCATAGGTTCGAATCCAAACTTTTTAGAAGTACCGAAAAAAATGATAGTGCGATTGACTTTATTGACGATCCCCGAGCACATAACGATCTCCAAAATCTATAAAACAAAGACAAATATATACACACAAAGTAAGCAAGCCTTAAGCAAATAAACAACTCAAAAGCGTTATGAACTCAATTTAACTAAATTAATACATTATTTCATAATTCCATTTAGTATCAAACTTGCAATTTCATAAACATTATATACTTTTCATATAACCTTATCTTGGCTGAATATAGCTATATATATCCATCATCAAGAATCATTTAATTCAAAGCCACAATATCATTACATAACTGAATATATATATATTCATGAATCAAATTTCAACATCACGTACTTATTCATTAAACCACATATAGCTTCTTATATACACAAACATCTCCGTTATCTTCCTTATAACTTATATCACATATCAATAACCAACTTACCTTACTTTCAAGTAGGCAAATAATTTTCACATACCTGTTGACTTTATCCTGAATTCACATTCATTCATAACTTATCAGTGCCCGTTGAACCATTCGAAATTGTATAGGATACTCGAATAATCACATGTATCGTACAATGCCAATGTCCCAGACGTGGTCTTACATGTAATCACATACCGATGCCACTGTCCCAAACAGGGTCTTACTCATACACATAAATCAGAGTCACATATTGATGCCAACGTATAAAACATGATCAATCGCACACATATATCGATGCCATGGTCTTACTCTCACATCACATATCAAAATCCTCTGTCGTGACATATATATCCTAGCCATTCCTAAGGTTCGTACGGGGGTTTTGGACATTGTAACTCGATCGAATTGAACTTGAACATATTATTCCCAAGCATATTCACACTCGGCAATTGCATTATAAACTCATAGAAATTCAAATCAGCATGTTAATTTTACATATAGTAATAATTAACAACGTTTACTTGCCTACAGACTTACCTCGGATATCGAAGAACGATGTAAATCGACTATTCAATTATTTTTGTTTTCCCTCGATATAAGTCCAATTTCTTTTGTTCTTGATCTATACAATTTCAAAGTAAGCTCATTCAAACACAATTTCATTCAATTTAATAAAACAACACATAAATGGAAAAATTACCATTTTACCCCTAATATTTCACACTTTAACAAATTAATCCAGTTTGTATAAAACACAAAGTACACAAAATTTCAATACAACATGCTTAGGCCGAATGTTCATCTTGTTCATATAAATCCATTCATTTCACATTTTAGTCCCTAAATTTAAAATTTTTGAATTTAGCTCTAATTACTCAAATTCATAAAAAATTCAAATACAACACATATTAATCCAAAACATATCTTTCATAATTCATCATCAAACATCACAAAACACAATTATTCATCAATGGCATAACTCAAAATATTCATCAAAATAAAAAATTCGAGCATGGGTCAGATAGTATTCGAAGCAACGATCTCAAAAACATAAAAATTATCAAAAATCAAAATAAATACATACCTTAATCAAGCTTGTACAAGGGTAAATACTCAAACTCTTTCTTTTTTTTTTTTCTATTCTTTTAGTTTCGGTGATAAAAAATATGAACATGCAAACCAATTTGTCATGTTTTATTAATTATAACATATAAAAATTTCTATTTTACAAATTTAACCTTATAAATAAAATATGAAACCATTATATTAAAAGGTTAATGCTGTCCATCACTAATTCTTTTAGCTTAATTACAACATACAACCTCCACATTGAAAAGACATAACAATTAGGCATTTTACAAAGTAGCATGCTTATTTTTCATTTGATGCAATTAAATCCTTTTTAATAATCAAGCACTCAAACATCAAAATTAACACACGAAAATACGGGTATCAATTTACACATAGAATAATGTTAAAATTTTTTTGACTCGGATTTGTGGTCCCGAAACCATCGTTCCGAATAGGGTCTAAATCAGGCTATTACAGTGTTAAAGATGTCAGTCCTGAGTGTAATCACTATAACAGACCATATTATGGGGAGTGTCGAGTGAAATATTGAGTGTGTTTCAGATGTGGTTCCTTCGACCACTATCTTAGAGATTGCCCAGAGAAATCCGCGAAAGAGAAATTTCAAACTACGAGACAGAGCAACACAACTGTGAGAGGTAGACCACCACATAATCTTGAAAATGTGAGTGGCTGTAACACCCCTAACTCGTATCCATCGCAAGAATAGGTTTACGGAGCATTACCGAAGTTTACATTTCAAAACAAACAAAAATTTTAAACATATTAATTTATATCATTAATCATAGAAAAACCAAACAATAACATGTATATCGTCCCTTATACGAACCCTCAAGGCCCTAAAAACACATTGGAAACTAGTCGGGACTAAATCAAAATCATATAAAATTTTTCAAGAAAAGGTGAAAATTTTCAAAAATACAGGGGTCAAACGACCTTGTGGACATTTGAAGTAGGACACACGGTCGTGTCCAGCCCCTGTCCATGCCCGTGTAGCTCTCTAACTTGTGTCACACGTCCAAGCCACACGCCTGTGTGCTAGGTCGTGTAACTCTCAAATTGCAAGCTTTAAAAACTTATAAGGACACACACCCGTGTCTCTGACTGTGTGGATGAAAAATAGGCCATTTCCAAGCCATTTTTCTCAACCATTCATGCACACACCTATAACCAATTTACCACATGTAATCAATCACTCCAAAGTGCACCAAACCATGCTATAACAAGCTATCCAATTAAGGTACATAAGCATACAACCAATGTGCCAAAAAGACACCTTAATCACAACCATTAAACATGTATATCCATATACATAAATTGGACAAAATTTCAACTAACATATAACTAAACTTATATCATAACTTACTACTTTCTTTACCTATCAAATTTCACACCAAAAGTACCAAATATGCCATTTTACATCTAGCACCAATAGCCATACATGTCATCTATAACAATTATACCAAGTCACCACATTCAAACATATCATAAGACCATTTATAATATACATTTTTATTTACCATTTGAACTTCCATCATATAGTTGTTATGCATCTCAAATATACATATATCTAACTTATATATTATTGACCATAACCCATCCAAATATATTTATAGTTTAATCCCATACCAAGTTATACCATAATTGACCATATGCCAAAATTACATTCAAACATACCAATTTGGTTATTCAAAACAAAACTTCAAATGACCATATCAACTCCAACCATCAAAGCCATCTAAATGACACAAATCTAACCATATCAAGATGGTTCCAATAATCAACATGTATACAAACTATATTTCAACCATACACATCAATTCAAAACCTTTCCAAAGTATACCATATCTTGACCATGTTCAGGTCAATTCATCATATATCACTTTGACCATTCAAACATGCTGTAACACATTATCAAATTAACACTTATCAACAAGGCACCAAATGTACCAAGGCTTCATCACCCAAAATGAAAAATACATGCCAAAATCATTTACTAACATTCAACTATCATAACCATAGCTCCACCTATACTTGCCATTATAACCTTAATCAAGACATCAAAAACTACTGATATAACTGCTTCTGATAATCTAAAAAGTAACGGAAAAGCAACTACGTAAGCAATGAATGCTTAGTAAGCTCGTATAAACTTTAGTCATATCAATTCATTTCAAATATGAAATTTATACATACTAAGAATAATTATATAACAATACTGCAAGGTTCATGAAACCATATCCAACAACTCAAAAAGTGAATAAATCCACAGCATCACATATACATATCATCCCTAGCATAGTAGGGCTTTATAAAACTTTAAACCCTTTCAAGTTTTCTTATTTTCATTTGCATTTCATTACTTTCTATTACATTTACTCTCATGATCTCAAATAACAACATCAATTCAATTCATCATTCCATTTTCATCATTCTACACTTCAGGTATGAACTTACTATTTCATTACCTTTCCACACTCGTTTTATATGCATAACACATAAGACATAAGCATATCATTCAATCATAGCCACAAGCTAGTGCATTAAAACATAGCTTCTTTTGGAATTAGTCACATGATAAACCATGTCACAAGAAATTACATAATTTAGACCTTACCACTCTTTCACAAACATAAGCATATTTCCATTGGAGCATTTACCATATCAATGTAATTATAAGTAAACATAATACCATTCAATCAATAGCTTGGCACATGCCTAAGCATCAAACAACAACACATGTTAGCCATGTAAATACATATATAAACCAATAATTATGGATGAGCACAGAAATTGATTAATTATCATATACATGTATCATCCAATTCAATTTTCCATATAGCATGAAAACATTTCCATGTAATTCATATGTTTCCCTGGAATAGTCTGTATTGAAATCTTACCAGTTCGAATCAAAATATTGCTCGTTGAACCATTTAGAATACTGTTAGACACTCGGGATAGCTCACACATAGTGTGCTAAGCTATAATCTGTCAATTCTTGCATATGTATGCTCATACTAGCTGTGAATCAGTGTGCTCTCACAACCTGTAAATCGGTAAGCTCATATGAGCTGAGAATCTGTAAGCTCTCACGAGCTACAATCGGTAAGATCATACGAGTTGAGATTTGGTAAGCTCCCACGAGCTACAATTAGTAATCCCTAATGACATGTCATTTGCATCATATGAATTCCTAAGGATCAAACAGGACTTGATAATCGTCGTACGTCATTGGATTTACGTCATTTCATAACACGGTAAATTGTATACTAACATAAATATATTAATTTAATCACAATATAATCACATATTAACATTCAATTTAATCAAAATTATATAAAATACAGTTCATATGAACTTACCTGCCTAAATTGCAGAAATACCAAAGTTTAGGGGCATTTTGGTAATTTTCCATTTTCCTCAATTTTCCACACGATCATGATCTAAATTAATAATTTCATACAATATATTTGTAACACCCCTCACCCATACCCAACACCGGGATAGGGTTCAAGGCATTACCGGGCTTACACATTCACAAACACACTAAATCGGGTCACCTAATTTCACCCAAAATTAAAACTTTTCAAACATATGCATATCGTCCCTTATACAAGCCTTTGAGACCTAAAACATACATGGGGCGGTTCGGGACAAAACCGAGAGCATTCGATAAACTTTGGGCAACTTGTTAAATTTCCTTGCTTTAGTGAGTCACACGCCGGTGTAAGTGGGGCCGTGTGGTTGCACACGCCCGTGTGGCTTGGGACATTCCCGTGCCCTCAACCCGTGTAACTCTCTGCTTATGATGTCAGCATATATTTAGGGGCACACGGCCAAGACACATAGGCATATGTCTAGCCCGTGCTCGACACTGACCTACAATTAAACACGTCTATTTGCCTATAAACTTACCTCAGACGATGTAAAATGGAACGGGACGACTAGTCAACAACTTTCATTTTTCCTCGATCCAAATCCGATTTCTTTGGTTCTTGATCTAAACATATTCAAATTAAGCTCATTCAATGGGAAAATTTCCATTTTACCCCTAACATTTACACTTTTTTACAATTTAATCCATATTGCACAAAACACAAAACATTCAAAATTTCAAGATACCCATGTTTGGCCGAATATTCCTAGTGTTCAATCAAGCTCATATTTTTCATTTATTTCACATTTTAGTCCCTCAAATTATTATTTTTTCAATTTAGCCCTAATTACTCAAAATCATCAAAAACTCCAATACAAAATATGTTAATCTAAAACATATCTTTCATATTTCATCATCAAACAACTTAAATCACAAGCTCTAAACAATGGCACAACTCAAAATATTCATCAAAATAAAAAATTCAAGCATGGGTTTTGTAGCACTTGAAGCAACGATCTCAAAAACATAAAAATTATCAAAAACCGAGTAAAAACGAACCTTGAATCAACTTGGAAGATGGCTAAACCCTTGAAAACTTATTCTTTTCTTTATGTTTTTCATATTCGATCATGAGAATAAAATAATACTTTGGCTTTTTAATTATATGTTTATATTATATACATACCTATTTTACTGTAATAACCTTAGTAATAAAATTATAAAATCATATATAACATACCCATTACCGTCCATTCTTTCCTCAATTGGGCTAATCAACATAAAGGCTTCCATTCAGAAAGCCACTAACAATTCAGCCCTTATGCTTTTAACCGTCAAATTTTTAATCTACGTGATTAAGTCCTTTTATTTAATCGGATACCTAAACGACAAAATTAAATCACGAAAATTTCACAGATATAAATTCACACAAAATAAACATAGAAAATAATTTTTAAATATTTTTCTAGCTCAAATTCGTGGTCTGAAAACTATCATTCCAATTAGGGTCTAAATCAGGCTGTTACAACTCTGCCCCCTTAGGGACTTTCGTCCTCAAAAATCTTACTGATGAATTGGTTCGAATAACGTTCTTTAATTGCGTCTTTTGGCTCGCACATTGTTTTTTAAACCCCCGTGTTTATACCGCAACACTTTAAGTAATGGAATTTTCTAATTTCGCAATTCTTTTATTTTGTAAGCCAGAATACGAATTAGTTCTTCGTCATATGTCATATCGGGCTTAATCTCAATCTCAAATGAATTAATCACATGTGAGGGATCAGATCGATATCTTTGAAGCATTGAAACATGGAATAAATTGTGAATCTTTTCTAGCTCAGGTGGTAATAACAGTCTATAAGCAACCAACCCGATACGCTTTATAATCTCATACTACCTAATAAATCTCAGACTCAATTTGCCTTTACAACCGAATCTGAGTATTTCCTTTCATGATAAAACTTTCAAAATAACTTTTTCCCTGATCTGAAACTCTATATCTTTTTGTTCCAAGTCCGTAAATGATTTCTGACGATCTGGCGCCGTTTTCAAACTTTCACGGATTACTTTTACTTTCTGTTCAGTCTCTGTGATTAATTCGACCCTGTATATCTTATTTTTACTAAGCTCAACCCAATACAATGATGTATGACATTTACGATCGTATAAAGCCTCATAAGGTGCCATTTTATTGTACGCAAATCCAATTAGAGATAGATATCGTTCCCACGTACCTTCGAACTAAAAAATGCAACATTTCAATATATTCTCAAGTATCTGAATAACTCGTTTAGTCTGACCATCTGTTTGCGGATGGAAAACTGTGCTGAAATGTAATTTTGTACCTATAGCATCATGCAGTTTCTTCTAGAACTGCGATGTATAACTCAGATCTCTATCCAAAACAATAGAAATAGGCATACTGTGTAATCTCTCAATCTGAGAAACATATAACCCAGCAAGCTTATCAAGTGAATAATCAGTGCGAACCAGAACAAAATGAGTTGATTTAGTTAATCTCCCTACAATAATTCAGACTGCATCTTTCTTGCTCCGTGTCAACGGTAAACCGGATACAAATCCATCGTGAGTCTGTCCCATTCCCACTCAGGTATCATAATCTACTGAAGCAATCCAAAAGGTACTTGATACTCAGCTTTTTATTGGGTGAACAGACAATCAACTGCTATGGGCTTCATTCAAAAATCATCTGAATCAACATCTGAATTCCTTGAAACACATATTTGGTTTCTGAACCTCAGACAATCTTAAGCATCAACTCGTAACTCTGAATCAACTTTCAAATCGGCTTGGACCTTCTTTGCTAACAAATCATTATCAACTTTTTGAGTATAAAAAATTTTGCTGAATAAATAATGGTCTTACTTTTAATTCAACTATTATTGAACCATCATCAGACATAGCAATATGCGCATTCATTGTACATAAAGCAAACAATGATTTTTGGCTTAAAATATCAATAACAACATTAGCCTTTCCCGGATGGTAGTCAATCACAAGCTCTTAGTCTTTTAACAATTCTAACCATAAGGAATCACAAGATGTCTCTGTGTACTTCATTATTAGAACATACTTCAACCCGTTCACTAACACATGATTGAGCTTCGTAAACTCTTTGTTCAATTTAGGCTAAATCAAAATTAATATTTTAGTAGATAATGTCTTCGTGCAGAAGAAAGCTTCAACAATTGAACTAACATTAATTTACCACAACATTTCTCAGATAGAATTGTTCCAATAGACATAATTCTGCATCAAATCCTCAAGAATACAAGTTTTACTTCCATACTATCCTTCAGATCAAACATGTACATTTATAGTTTATTTCTGATCCAGTGGATAGATTCAAACTCATATAACCCAGTTACATTTAATCAAATAATTTCGAATCAAATTAAACCACAGAATCAGTCTTTTCGAAGAAATCTTTTCTTCTCGTTAGAAAGAATAATCTAGACATATCTTGATATATATATACCACAATCATCAAATAGAAATTATATTGTCACAATAGGATTATCATCTTACCCGTGACAATAGATAATATCCCAGCTATTAACGAAGCATCTGAACCCAGAAGAAAATCAAATATGATTTGAACAACAACCGAGGCAGAAGCACAATTTTTATAACTCTAATAACAATACTGCTGCACTTCACATATTTTCAACAGAACAATAGCCAGCAAAAACAGAGTATAGCATTATACAGATTTCACCATCGTCTTTCATATCCACGAAAAGGAATAAATACCAAAGAAAGACATAGCAATGTCGAATACAACCCCAAACAAACCAACAATACTTTCATCTATTAATATGTTTAGCCAATGTTCTTTTATGATAAGAATTCCTTCTAAAATTAAACAACCACATATACTTCTGAGAATAAATGTACACATAGAATGCCCAAAAGGAATCATAATAACTGCCTGACTATAACCACTACATTCAGCACTCAATACAATTCAAACATCATTTCAACTGTCTAATTCTGCCATCAGAAATTTTCACCTTATCCCTTCACTAACAGAAATCAATTCAGAAAAGCTTTTAGCTAATGTTTTCCTTAGTTAACATACTGAATAGGTCATTTGTTCAGAGATAACTTCTTCTATGACGTCACATAATCTAAATAATCTGCAGAACTATCCAATGTCTCTTTTAATACTAGCTTCTTTTGCTGATTCAATCTCTTTTCTAACTACATTATTAATTTTCCGAACACGGACCTCTGTAACTCCACAGTCTTGAGCTTATTCAACCCAGATCTTATAGATTTCACAGTAACATTTCACTAATAAGAGGGGTGAGGGTAATAAAGCCTTAAATTTAACTTACATATAAATGCACATAACACATACTTTCACAAATAGTCAATTTATTAATATTTTCACATTGTCCAAACATTTAATAAACATTTGCTTTTAATCACTTTTGTTCTTAACACTTAATTCATGTACCAACTCAAATCATTAATTCACAACCAATACATTTCAGGTAGCAATCACAACTCACATATCATAATCTATATGTTCATATAATTATAACATTTGTCAACATCAATATATCATACTCTTCGATCCATACCTTTATGAGTTTGAACTCATCATCATCACATTTCCATTCAAACATTCGAGATCAAAATTAGCTCAGTTGAAAACTTATCTGTCTCATCAAAACAATTTTCGTCAGAGTCAAAAGAAATCACACTATCGCATGTTAAATATGACATGTATAGCTAGACTCACATACACTATGGTAGTCCTAGAACTGACTAAACCATAGCTCGGATACCAAAAAAATGTAACACCCCTAACCGTATCCATTGTCAAAATAGGGTCCTGAGGTATTACTGAACAAAAACACGACTCTGAACATTCACACAAGTCATATTCATATATGTAAACGAATGTCTAATTAATTGTTAATCATGAAATTATTAATACATAATACATAAAAAAAAGTTACAAATCATATAATGAACATGTTAATGATATTCGAATATCTAATAAACATCAATCATTTTATTTCATATTTCTATACATATATAAATTTAAATCAAATAAAATCTAACATAAGGCATTTTAGAAATTAACTTATACGGCATTAATAATCCATAAATGGTCAAATAAATTTCAATGAATAAATAAAACTTATACACATTCTAATCATAATGAAATAGAACTATTCCCAAGCATCAATAATGATGCTAATCAAGCGTTGTTCACATAAACACAGTAGTGACTTGAAGTGCACTTATTTTACATGCCAAAATGTATATACACCACTAGTCTTTTTGCCACCAATTTAGACATTTAAACATTACATAAAACACATATACTCTTGAATATCGCTTGTCTAAAACATGTTATACCTTAGTTAACAAAATAACCATTATTTACCTTGCGGCCAACACATATAAACCAAACTCTTTAACATTACATAAACTGAACATACCTTCTATGTAAGTCCAAACCAAAGTCAATTGTATACTTAACCATGAGCGTTATAATTAACCATATTCATTGTCTCATTTTAACAAAGCATATTAACCAACTTCACACATATTTATATATAAATACCATAGCCGAATCAACCAATATAGTTACGAACAGGTATTTATATTTGTAGCATGACAAGTGCATCAAATACTTAGATACATAAATGCAAAAGCCGAATCATTTTAACTAAGAGTGACACATCAACATGATTCATACTATAAGTATATCATGTCCGACTCTTTCAAACCACATCCAAATCATCAGGCACTTCAATCACATATCACATATACTTCTATCCATGAATAACCTTAGCCGAACCATTCACATGCATATCCTAAGTCGTCAACCATTTCTAAAGCTTGTAGTACCTAACACAAATATTATACATTCATACAACATAACCTTATAACTAAAATGAATTTAAACCATACTTAACATAACCAAATTCAAACATAAAAGAGTTAGCCATTTTCGCATGGCTTAGATTATACAAAACCAAAATCCAACATTTCAAATTACAATCTAGCCTATACATGCCATAGGTTTGAAAACTCAGCTTATAAAATATAGAAGACAGTCGATAGTGTGCTAAGCTTCTCTGACGATTCTTGAGCTTGAAACTTGAACCCAAAATCTATAAAACAGAGGTAAACATGAACACACATAGAGTAAGCTTTTATAGCTTAGTAAGTCATAAGCAAATAAACAACGTAATTACATAATCAAAACATTTAAACTAAACCAAATTATACTATCATCGTTACTTTGAATCTTAAGCTTACAAATTCATGTATTTTATATGTACTTCCACATGTATATTATTCATGGGCAAATGAACATATAAATATATTTCATCAAACTATTATTCAATTTCCAAACCAAAATATCTTTATCATAACTAGTACATATACTCTTATATGCAAAAATTCATAGGTCCAGGATAATAATCACATACATATTTATATTATATGGCCAAATATACAAACATATTTATAACCAAAATATCCTTCAATTTCAAAGCTATACATCAATATGTGAGCACATATATGTATACTCATAAATCAAAATACAACACCTTATGCATAAACATGGAAATGACCGAATGAACACTTTTATATATAAAGATACATTACTAAGTATCTTTCAATGGCCAAGCCATAACACATTTTTCATACCAAATACATACACATTCATATGCATACACTCGTAAGTCAAAGAATAACTATCATACATATATTTATATCAATGGGAATATACTACCATTTGCATATATTCAAAATAATTTCAATAATGTTCATATTAAATATTTACAAGGCAGTATACTTTTTTTCACATTCACATATTTTTTTTACTTTACTTCAAATATGTTTTTCATCAAAGATTAAGTAACTTACTCACTTTATTTCAAATAGGTAATAAACCAATTCATACATGATCATTTTAACTCACTTTTGCACATTTGATCACAGCTTATCGATGCCCAATGAACCATTCAGAATTGGATAGGACACTTAGACGTGGTCTTACATGTAACCACATATCAAAGCCACTGTCCTAGACAGGGTCTTATTTGTACACATATATTGGAGTCACATATCGATGCCATGGTCTTACTCGCACATCACATATCGAAGTCCTATGTCATGGCATATGTATCCTAGCTATTCTTAAGGTTCATATGGGGCTTTCGGGCGTCGAAACTCGGTCAAAACGATTGCTTGAACATGGTTACCAAGCTTATTCACATTCAGCATAAGTATATATAAATTCATATTTTTCAACCAGCATACATATATATAGCATTTATCTACAATTAAACACGTCTATTTGCCTATAAACTTACCTCAGACGATGTAAAACAGAACGGGACGACTAGTCAACAACTTTTGTTTTTCCCTGATCCAAATCTGATTTCTTTGGTTCTTGATCTAAATATATTCAAATTAAGCTCATTCAAACATATTTTCACTCAATTTAACCCAAAAACACATAAATGGGCAAATTACCATTTTACCCTTGACATTTACACTCTTTACAATTTAGTCCTTATTGCATAAAACACAAAACATTCAAAATTTCAAGTTATCCATGTTTGGCCAAATATTCCAAGTGTTCATACAAGCCCATATTTTTCATTTATTTCACATTTTCGTCCCTCAAATTATTATTTTTGCAATTTAGCCCTAATTACTCAAATCATCAAAAACTCCAATACAAAATATGTTAATATAAAACATATCTTTCTTATTTCATCATCAAACAACAAAAATCACAAGCTCTCAACAATGGCACAACTCAAAATATTCATCAAAATAAAAAATTCAAGGATGGGTTTTGTAGTACTCGAAGCAACAATCTCAAAAACGTAAAAATTATCAAAAACCGAGTAAAAATGAACCTTGAATCAACTTTGAAGATGGCCGAACCCTTGAAAACTTATTCTTTTCTTTATGTTTTTCATATTCATTCATAAGAATAAAATAAAAGTTTGTCTTTTTAATTATATGTTTATATTATATACTTATTATTACCTATTTTACTATTATAACCTTCGTAATAAAATTATAAAAACATATATAACTTACCATTACCTTCCATTCTTTCCTCAATTGGGCTAATTGCAACATAAAGGCTTCCATTTAGAAAGCCACTAACAATTCAACCCTTATGCTTTTAACCATCAAATTTTTAATTTACGCGATTAAGTCCTTTTATTTAATCGAATACCTAAACGAAAAAATTAAATCACAAAAAATTTCACAGATATAAATCCACACAAAATAAACATAGAAAATAATTTTTAAATATTTTTTTGACTAGAATTTGTGGTCTCGAAACCACCGTTCCGATTAGGGTCTAAAACGGGCTGTTACATTTTGTGTCATTGTTAATTGGCCAAATGTGTTGGCTTACTTTAGCATTTGATTCATTTTGTATAAGGCCATGGAAAATGGCTAATATTGAAAGTTATTATGTGAATGCAAGCTAGTCTTTCATGAATGTGAAATTGTTGGCGTGGTTGAATATATGTAATGTATATAAGTCTTACCTATGGTTGCTTGGTTGAGAAATCATATTAAGTTAATCTTTGATATGTTGGTTAATGTTAGATTGTGCTTCAGGGTGGCAAAGGCTTTGTAGATAGCCTTATATTGTCCACACGGGTAGACACACGCCCGTGTGTCTAGTCCTTGTGTGACACATGGTTAGCCCCATGGGCGTGTTGTTCGGCTGTGTGTTCTCTGCACATAAAATTTGTAAGTCAGATGCATGGTAGTAAACACACAGGCAGAGACATGACCGTGTGTCTCAGCCGTGTAGAGGACACGACCTTTGGTCACGGGCGTGTGCCTTGGTAGTGTGCCTAAATTGGATGCTGATGTTAGAAATAGAATGTCATGGTTTTTAGACACGGGCTAAGACACAGGCGTGTCATGGCCGTTTGAGAGACACGGGCATGTCATTGTGACTGCCCTAAAGTGACCCTAGTCGAAAAATGATTTCGGGACTGCTAAACCGAGTCACCAAATTATTTGAATATGATATTTATTGTCTAAAATATGTGAATATGAATGTGTGAAAGTTTTAAGCTTCGATTTAGTCGATTGCATGTGAATTCAGCTAATAGGACTTATGTGTGACACTTTTGAAATGTGATAGGTTAATCTATAAGGATCTATTAGTGCATGTAATAAAAGGGTGGACTTGCATGTCAATTTCCCCCTTAATTTAGTAGTGGCTAGCCATGACAAGGAAGGAGGACAAAATGTTATGGGCAAAACATGTCATAAACATGTTATGTTAGTGATTTATGTTAGGAAAAATAAAATAAGGAGTATGGGTAATAAAATAATAATGCAAAGGGAGGAGTGATGAAAAAAAAATTTGTCTCATCCATGTTTCCCCCCCATTGCCGTGAATTGAAGAAAGAAAACAAAAAAAAAAGTGTTCATTCTTGAACATCTTTGGCCGAATAGAGGAAAGAAAGGAAAGGAAAGAGCTTGGAGAAAATCGGCTATGGTGGTTTGCTAGACTAAGGTATGTTTGATGTTGTCCATAAGATTCATGCATGTTTTTAGTTGTTAGTTTGAGTTCTACCTAGCCCATGGTTTAAATCTTTACTATATGATGGAGATGATATTCGGCCATGGGTGTTGTCTTCTTGGTTGATGTTTGATGTTGTGGTGATGAGGCATGAAGATGGGTTAAGTTTCGGCTAAGGAGGATTTGTGATTGATGCCATTTGCATGCTAAATGTGAAGCTTTGTAATGATACATGTGGTGGTGGATTTTCTTTTTAGCATTCTTGAGTTAGGCCTTAAGTTCTTTGTTTAACCCATGACCAAAATTTAAGTGGTATGGTGTCTTGATGCATTCGGCCATGTTAGGAAGTAGAAGAGAAGCATGGTTGTTGATCATGTTATTTGGATGAAAATGGTAGTAAGGTGAAGTGCAAATGTTAGTATTTGATCTCTAGAGTATATATGTGTATTAGTCGAGTTTTGAACTTAAAACGAATTGGTATTTCGTCAATACGAGTAACCATAATTGTATAATGTATTAAGTGTTGCAATCGGCCTCAACATAGACATGCATATTCGGCCATAGAAAGAAGATTGGTGTTGCATGTATTCGGTTAGAGGCAAGCATATTGATGCTTTTATTTTGGCTTAGACAATCGGCTAAAAGGGAGTGTGGGTTAATATGTTGAGTTGATTCATGATTTCATATGTATGTGACTTTAATGTCTAATGTATATATATCGGCTAAGTACTTTGAGTTCCTCTTTTCGATGCTCAAATGATTAAATCAATTTATTTGTTAAATTAAGCTCAATAGCAAAGGGGAACTAAATCCGATAAAGGGAAGGAAAAAGTGGTCGAATAGCCATCGAAATCGTTCGACAACATCCGAGGTAAGTTTTCGAGTAACGAGACTTAGTTTACGATTTGACTAAGTCATGACGTATGAGCATAACAAATATATGGTGATATGATGATCCTACTTGAATTATATGTTGAGTTAATTAGTCTATACGTATGACGGGTAGCCGTATGTGCATAGAGATTGTGTCATAAAACAAACTAAACCACGCTATTTGTATGTGGCTAGTGAGCCGAAAATGGGATTGCTTAATACGTGACTTGTGTTTGAACTCTAATTATGAAAATGAAATATAGATGTGTCATGATTTATTGATATGTGCATGAATATTTGGATGATAACCGGGCTAAGTCCCGAAGGCATTTGCGCTAGTGACTAGTTCCGGGCTAAGTCCCGAAGGCATTTGTGCGAGTTACTATATCCGGGCTAAGTCCCGAAGGCATTGGTGCGAGTTACTATATCCGGGCTATGTCCCAAAGGCATTCGAGCAAGTAGCTATATCCGGTTAAATCTCGAAGGTACTTGGCTTGGGAATGAGTGACCTTGCTGTAATAGTTTCAATTAATACGCTCGTAAAATCCCAGCGATGAGGTATGTTTCGTATATGCATTGAATTAGTTGATCTCTTACAAATAGTATTCGTCGATCGATAAATGAGCTACCGGCCTTTGGCTAAGTTGATCTTTTGTGTATGAATATAAGGGTTGGTAATGTGAAGTAAGTATGATATTGAGAATTTGTGCTTATGAAATTATCCGTTTAGCCATATGAATGCTACGCTTTAGTTGTGTCTAATTTCATGGCTCAAAACTTACTAAGCATTTAATGCTTACTCCGTTTCTTTGAATCTCTGTTTTATAGATTTTGGTTCGTCACCATCGGACTCGGGATTGTCGAAGTCGAAGTCGTCCACACTATCAAAGCCCTTTTGGTACAATTTTGGTTGAACTTTGAAATGGCATGTATAGGACTACCCTTTTGATGTTGGTCATGTACCTTTCGGTATTGTACAAATTTGGATAGCCATGCGAAAATGGCTTATATACATATTTTGAGCATAATGTTATAATCATCTTGTATGTATATGGTTATTGAGAGGTGTGGATATGCTTGGCAATGATTGGCCATTGGAATGGTTAATCACAATCATGTTTTGTGCTATATATGCTAAAGGGTTAGTTAAATCATGGAAACTATGTAATAGGTAAAGTCTACCCTAAAGGCGATCTTGACAGCAGCAGTGGTGTGAATTTGAGAAATCACTAAAATAGTAGGAATGGAGTTAAATAGTGAATAATTTATGTAATCGAACCTTGATGAATATACTTTCATATGGAAGAAACGAAACGGTCATATGAGTCGGATTTTAAGAGATATTTAAGTTTTCGTGGAACAGGGCCGGAGCAATTTCTGGATCCCCTGATCTAACTTTGGAAATTCATTATAAATTAACCAGAGATAATTAGAAGTCATTCCATATATTTATAGATCACTTTTCGAGTCTAGTTTCTATAGAAAGAAACGGCATCAGTATTGAAGCCCTGTACAGGGAGATATCCAAGTCATAATGCATAAAGGTCAGAATACTCGAACCCTATAACAGGGGAGACTTTAACTAATAAACTGTACTAATTCGCTCACCCAAAAATTCTAGAAAAAAAATTGTAGATGGATATATGAGTCTAGTTTCAGGATAAATTTACCGAACTGGTTTTCGAGTTTTGGAACTCGAGATATGATTTTTAAGGTGACAGTGACGCAGTTAGCCAGCTCGTCTGGAAATTTAAAATGGATTGTGCAAATAAGTGAATTAAGTCATTAACCCTCGTGTCCGACTCAAAGCAGCGGTCTCTGCACGGGTGTTACAATTTATTGGTATCGAGCTACGGTTTAGTCGATTCTAGGACTACCGTAATACGTTTGGGTCTAGCCATACATGCCATTATGTGATTATTTGATAGTGTGGTGATTTCTGACAATTAAAAAAATGTGTTTATTATAGTAATGGATCCCGATCCCGACCGAGCGGTAGCTGATGATCTTGAGAGTGTAGCGCCTGCTCCCGCACAAGGGATAGCTCCGGCGGACTCTCAACCTATTGCTAGTAATCCGAATGATGAAGCTAGACAAGCTTTCTATAGTGTGATGAATGATTGGTTCAACCAATACATTCGAACTAATACGGCTGTTCCACAACCTCCATTCCCGACTAATGCCACCCTCGCACCTACAATACCTCCGGCAACTGACCAAATGAGGTCAAATAAACCCCCAGTTGACAGAATCCAAAAACACAGGGCTACTGAATTTAAAGCTACGGACAGCGATGATGCTGAGCAAGCTGAATTTTGGTTGGACAACACTATCCGGTACTCGATGAGCTATCTTGCACACCGATGAGTGCCTAAAGTGTACTATCTCCTTGCTACGTGATTACGCCTACTATTGGTGGAATCGTTGACTTCATTGTGCCAGAGAGCTAGTAACTTGGGAGTTTTTCCAAAGCGAGTTTGAAAGAAGTATATTAGTCGAGATTCATTGACCAAAAGCGGAAGGAATTTCTTGAACTTAAACAAGGTTCCGTGTCGATTTACCGACTATGAACGAAAATTTGTGAGGCTTAGCCGATCACGCACGAGAATGTATTTCTTGAAGTGTGATGTAAACGTTTGAAGATGGATGAATGATGATATAAAGTCTGTATGTTGGCATTTTAGAAATCCGAGAAATTGTGGTACTTGTCGAGCGAGCTTGCAAAGCCGAGGAGCTCAGTAAGGAGAAAAGGAAAGCTGACATGGGAGCAAAGGAGTTTCGTAAGAGATCTTCGGGAAAGCCCTTCCAACTGTCATCGAAGAAATTTAGAGATGATCTAGGCCGATCTAGAGACACTTCGGGCTTTTCTAGACGAGATCGCGATCGACCCCCTGTGAGTGCACGAGTCACTTCGGTCGCCAGTGTTGGAAATGATCGTTGAGATAGAACGGAGTGCCAGTATTGTGGTAAATGGCATTCGGGGAGTTGTAGATTCCATGACCGCTCCTATTACAAGTGCGGATCGGTTGACCACTTTATTAAAGATTGCCCGAGGTTGTCTGAACAGAATGTAAATCAAAGTGGGAAACCGGGTGCTACCACTGCTCGAGGTAGACCATCTAGAAACACGAGAAATCCTAGTGGTGGTTAGAGAGGATCTAGAGATGCTACAACCAGATCTGAGGCTCGTGCTCCTGCTAGAGCTTATGCTATATGCGCACGCGAGGATGCTTCCTCGCCAGATGTTATTACCGGTACTTTTACTCTCTTTGATACTAATGTGATTGCTTTGATTGACCCTGGTTCTACTCATTCTTATATATGTGAAACCTTAGCATCTAGTAAGACTTTACCTATTGAGTCTACTGAGTTCGTAATTCGGGTGTCAAATCCCTTGGGTCGCTACGTGCTTGTCGACAAAGTGTGTAAGAAATGCCCCCTAGTAATCGAGGTTCCTGTTTTCCGGCGGACTTGATGCTTTTGCTATTTGATGAATTTGATGTTATTCTTGGGTTGGATTGGTTGACTGTGCATGATACGGTTGTGAATTGCAAAAGCAAGACTATTGATTTGAGGTGCGCAAATAACGAGATAATCCGAGTTGAGTCTACGGACTTAAAGGGGTTGCCAGCTGTAATATCATCAATGTTGGCTCAGAAATATGTAAGAAAGGGGTGCGAAGCATACCTTGCGTATGTACTTGATGACAAAGAGTTAAAAAGGAAACCCGAATCAGTGCCGATGGTTTGTGGATACCCAGATCTTTTTCCCGAAGAATTACCGGGTTTACCACCTATTCGGGAGGTAGAGTTTGGTATTGAGCTTGTACCTGGGACTACACCGATTTCGATAGCTCCGTATCGTATGGCACCAACCGAGTTAAAAGAGTTGAAAGCTCAATTGCAAGAGTTGATGGATAGAGGTTTCGCTCGACCAAGTTTCTCACCTTGGGGTGCACCAGTATTGTTTGTGAAAAAGAAGGACGGAACCATGAGGTTGTGCATCGACTATCGTCAACTGAATAAGGTGACAATAAAGAATAAATATCCAATACTGCGCATTGACGATTTGTTTGATCAACTAAAGGGAGCCTCGGTGTTTTCAAAGATAGATTTGAGATCGGGTTATTATCAGTTGCGAATTAGAGATTCGGATATACCCAAAACTGCTTTTCAGAACGAGATACGGTCACTACGAGTTCTTAGTGATGCAGTTTGGGCTCACTAATTCCCCTGCGGTATTTATGGATTTGATGAATCGGATCTTTAGACTGTATTTGGATCGGTTTGTAGTTGTGTTTATTGATGACATCTTGGTTTACTCAAGAGATGAAACCGAGCATGCTGAGCACCTAAGATTAGTGTTGCAGATTTTACGAGATAAGCAATGTAATATCCTGATTTTGGGCCTAGTCGGAATAGTGGTTTCGTGACCACAAAATCCGAGATATAAATAATTATTTTATGATTATTTTAAGGTCTATGATATGATTGCATGATTGTGTGAAAATTTCGTGAAGAAATTTTATGCATAAAGTGCTTAATTTGAAATTTGGGACTAAATTGAATAAATTGCAAAACTTGTGTTCTAGAAGTATTTTGCATAAAATTGAATTAGATTATTAATTAGAGGTCCTTAAAGAGTAATTTTACCAATTTCTAAGTCTATGGACAAAAATTAGGACATGGAAGGAATTTTTGGAAAGTTTAGTAGTAAGGGCATTTTGGTCATTTAGGGTAAAATGAATTAAAATACAAAATTAAAAGCCAATTTTGCTCATCTTCAACCCCATGGCCGAATATAGCAAGGAGAAACCATGGCTAGGGTTTTTCAAGCTTCCAAGCTCGATTGTAAGTCCGTTCTAGCCTCGTTTTTAATGATTTTTACGTTTTTGGAGTCCCGGTAGCTCGATTTAGCTTATGCTAGCAATAATTTAACCTAGGGTTTATATTTGGAAAAATACCCATAGGTGAAATTTGTGTATTTTGGAGTTTTATGATAGAATATGAGGTTTTAAATTATGTTAGACAACTTGTGCTACTCGGTTTTAAGTGAAAACGAGCAAAAGGGCTTAATCGGTAAAAATACCTAATAGTCATAAGTACATGTTAGAGTGAGAATTTGATGTTTCCATAGAAGGGAAAAATGATTAGCATGTCATAAAACATAAGAAAATAGGCTGAATTTTAATTTACGAGCTTTGGGGCAAAAGTGTAAATATGCAAAAGTTTAGGGGCAAAATTGTAATTTTTCCAAAATATGATTTTGGGTCAATTTGAATAATGTGAGTCCTAATTAGACTATATTTTAAATGATAGAGCAAGGAAAACTGAAAATCGGGCTAAAATGGGGAAAATACCAAGTTGTGGACGAAATGGTAAAAATAGCCATTTTCGCATACGAGGTAAGTTCATATGTAAATGTTGGTAACATAGTTATTATTTTAAATGTTTTAATGTTTTTAAATGATATGATAATTATTATGAAATATTATACTTGTGATAATTGTTTGATAATATGTCAAATTATGTGATATACTTGGAAAATGTGAAATACTACCGAGTATCGGATATCGGCATTCTGTAGAAGATGGTTGAGACACATGATTGGGAAAAGGTCCGTTGAACCTCGGGAATGGATTAGGATACAAGTGACATGTCACTAGGATGGTTGAGCATCCGAACTCGTTGAGTTGAGTCGAGTTCACTTATGGATGCGAGCGTCCGAACTCGTTGAGTTGAGTCCGAGTTCGTGAGATGTAACTAGGCATCCGAACTCGTTGAGTTGAGTCCGAGTTCACTTATGGATGCGAACGCCCGAGCTCGTTGAGTTGAGTCCGAGTTCACTTATGGGCGGGTTACATGGTAGCTTGGCTACATATGTGGCACTTATGTGCAAGTTATCCATGTATCCGAATTATATTCGATGTGTTCAACGGGTAAAGTTCTACTCAAATGGAGGAATACTCAAGATGAAAGGGACGTATTGGTAAGTGTTGTGAAATGGATACTTTGAACAGGTATGTACTTAACCCTCGGGTTGAAAACTCGATATAACAACAATATGGTAAGATGATAAATGAAAAGGTGATATGAATGTCTTGGTGATGATTATGCAAATGATGTTTTATGTTTGCTTATATGGTTATGTTACTTGCTATTTACATGTGAGCTTACTAAGCATTTATGCTTACTCCTCCTTTTCATTCCTTGTAGTGTTGACAAGCCAGCTCGGAAATCGGAAGCGGTCGGAGGCACGCTCACACTATCCGTATACCATCTTGGCATAATGGCTTGTATATTTTGAGTATGGCATGTATAGCATTATAATCATTTTGTATATATGGTCTTATGATATGGTTATTGAGTGGTATGGAAATAGAAATGCTGGTAATGATTAGCCATTGGAATGGCTAATCATGATCATATTTGGTATTATGTATGTCAAATTGCTAGCTAATCCATGGAAACCATGAAATAGGTAAAATTTACCATAAAATAGATTCAGACAGCAGCAGTGACGTGAGTTTAAAAAATCACTAAAAATAGTAGAAATGGAATTAAATAATGAATAAGTTATGGAATTGAAGTTTGATGAGTCTATTTTCATATGGAATAAGAAAAACAGGTATATGAGCTATATTTTATGAGATGTCTAAATTTTTGTGAAACAGGGCCAGAGCGATTTCTGGATCCCCTGTTCTGAATTTGGAAATTCACCATAAATTTTAAAAAGATAATTAGAAGTCATGCTTTATATGTACAGATTCCTTATTGAGTCTAGTTTTATTAGAGATAAACAGCATAGTCATTGAAGCTCTGTACAGGAGATATCTGATTCGTAATACACTGAGGTCAGAGTAGTTGAACCCTGAAACAGGGAGACTTTAACTAATAAACTGTACTAATTGGCCCAACCAAAATTCTAGAAAAAAATTAGTAGATATATATATGAGTCTAGTTTCAGGAAAAATTTACGAATTGGATTTCGAGTTTAGTAACTCGAGATATGATTTTTAAAGCGACTGTGATGCAGTTAGCCAGCTTGTCTGGAAATTTTAAAATGAATTGTATGAGCTGTTTAATTAATGAATTAAGTCTGTTAACACCTCGTGTTCGACTCAAACAGCAGTATCGGTGCAAGGGTGTTACATTTAGTGGTATCGAGTAGGTTTAGTCGGTTCTCGGACTAACCTAGCATGTGCAAAAGTTTAGCTATACATGCCAGCGATGCGTGATAGTGTGATGTCTTCCGACGCGTATAAGTACCGTCTTATTTAGGCAGGTACTCTCCAACCGAGCTGCGCCAACCATGTTCAATGTTAAGTAAAGGTATTTGAGTAAAATTATGATTATGATAAGTCTCGGTTCAGAAAAGTATGAATAAAAGTTTATGATACATATGTGATAATATGTGAGATGAAAGTTCATGTTGTGATAAATATCCATATTTGCTTAATACTCATACGATGTAGTGTATGTGGCTTACTTGATAAGATGAGCGGAATAAATAGAAAGTAGTAGAGGTATGAATAAAGGTCATAATATCATAATACGGATGAAAATGTCCTTGTCTTGATTGGACGTTGAATGTTGATGAATGTTAATGATATACAATTTTTTATGAGATAAAGGATTATAATGAAATGAACTTATCTATGTTAAATTGTTGGACTGAATTGTATGATTGTAATGATATGTACATGATGATGCACGAAATGAAAGTTGTGATTGTGATGCAAATATTTATGTTTGTTTGGCCTTATATAATGTCATGAGCATGAATTAATTTAATTAAATGAATGGATAAGTAAAGCTATCTAGAAAACATAGAATGTATGGATAAGTATATTGTCTAAATGGGACAATAGGAAAATTGGTGTAAGCCAACATGAATGAATGACATGATTATGATGATGTTACTATGATGATGGAAGTTGTGTCATATGTGTATGTATAAGAAAGTCGAGTCAGAGGTCCTACAACCCCTCCCCCTTACCAAAGTGGTACTTATAATGGAATTTCATGAGATTTGTATTGAATAAGTTTCTGTTGAAAACCCAAAGAGTTCGATGATAGAATAATTATAAGTATGATCCGAGATTGAAAATGAGCTGATAAGTAAAGTCAGAGCCAGAAAGTATCTGATTGATATAAAGATTATTGGAATTATGCACTGTCCCAGTTAGAGAAGGAATTCTCTTTGGTAAATCGAAATTTATTCAGAATTGGCCTTTTTTAGTGAATGGTTTAATATAAAATTTGTGACGGAAGAACTAGTTGGGGAAATGATATTTCAAATGTGAATTATCTGAGTGTGACAATTATGACCGGACAGATTTAGCAGTCTCTTTTGAGATGTTCTATGTGTTCACCCGTTCTCAGAAATATTTCTATGGCTATTGATCTTCTGAAGAAATTCTTGTTATATGGGAATGTCTTCTAATTTGGTGTTGGATGAAAGCATTGGTAGTCTGACTGGTTTATAATTTATATTGCTCTATTTCATCGGGTATTCTATTTCATTTAAATCGATAAGAATTGATGAGAGAATTCATATGATATTATGATTCTGTTTCTTCTACTTGATGCTTCATCGATATATATGTATGGGAAGATATATTGATCTTGTTATATTTGATTTGTGGGATTAAATGATGTTTTCTTTTGGACTTTCTTTCTTTGAAGAATTATCGGGGTATTCGTATTTTCTCTATGAATTTGGTTTTCGATTCTCGGCATAGTATCGTATCTTGGGTTTCTTTATCCTGGATCTCTTTATTCGGATTTCTTTATTCAGGTTTCTCTATCTTGGATTTCTTTATTCGGTTTTCTTGTTATCTTTGTTCCATAATTTGTCAATTATGACTCATGTTCAAATCGTTCTTCATTCGTGATAATCATGTCAAATATGACTATACTTCTAATTTGATCTTGGTAATGTGGTGATTTTAGTATTGGGATTTTTCTAATTTACGTGTAAGGATTTGACATCGAGTAAAGGCATAGGTGATAAAAGCGCGAGTTTTAGTCGGTATGGTAAATTATTTATTTGAAAGATTTCATGTGACAATTATGTCGGGATTATTTTTCCCAAGTTTGATAATAGAATTTCATTTTGTGCAGATCAAAGAGTAAATAGTTTGAACGAGAAGTCTATATTTATTAGAAAGAGTTGAATATTAGTTTAAGTCACTACGAATGATAAGGTTTCCATCTTGTGAAAGCTGAAAAGTTTATTACATGTTGACAGAGTTCGGATAGATGAGAATATTGGTAAGCAAGGCGTCTGAACTAGACTAGTCTACATTGAGCAAAGACTTCCTGACTTTCAGTAATGTATTGTTGTATGAATTGTGATGTGTTTCAAGACAGTGAGGTAATGTGATAGTTTAGAGCATCCGATGTTACATAAAATCGGAGTTGTTAAAGGGGTTAAAGCCGAGCATTGGGATCTATCAAAATTATCCTTGTCAATGTTGATATTGGGATGGAAATGAGAAGGATTATTCTTGAGGCCATATCAGAATTATTTCTATGGCGGAAAAAGGAAAATGGGATGTATCCTATTGTTAAATGTTTGGCGAGATCTATAAATCACATCATATTGAATGAATTCCTACTCATCGATTCATGGAATTTCAGTCTCTTTGATTGTTGGATTTCTTGGAATTCGGTCTCCATTAAATCAAGTTGAGATCCGGGTTTTATGTCATGATATCATGGGAAATTGAGAAGGGTTGAAAATTTAAGAACAGTTGAGAGTTGAGACTATAAGCTTTTAGATCATATGAGAAATTGAAGAGATGTATTGGAGGTACAGCCTAAGTGCAAGTTCTTGACACCAAATATGAGATTAAAAGTGAAGACCACTTTTACGGTAAGATTTTGGGACGAAAATCCACGAAGGGGAGAGTTGTAATATCGATTTTGGGCCTAGTCGGAATAGTGGTTTCGTGACCACAAAATCCGAGATATAAATAATTATTTTATGATTATTTTAAGGTCTATGATATGATTGCATGATTGTGTGAAAATTTCGTGAAGAAATTTTATGCATAAAGTGCTTAATTTGAAATTTGGGACTAAATTGAATAAATTGCAAAACTTGTGTTCTAGAAGTATTTTGCATAAAATTGAATTAGATTATTAATTAGAGGTCCTTAAAGAGTAATTTTACCAATTTCTAAGTCTATGGACAAAAATTAGGACATGGAAGGAATTTTGGAAAGTTTAGTAGTAAGGGCATTTTGGTCATTTAGGGTAAAATGAATTAAAATACAAAATTAAAAGCCAATTTTGCTCATCTTCAACCCCATGGCCGAATATAGCAAGGAGAAACCATGGCTAGGGTTTTCAAGCTTCCAAGCTCGATTGTAAGTCCGTTCTAGCCTCGTTTTTAATGATTTTTACGTTTTGGAGTCCGGTAGCTCGATTTAGCTTATGCTAGCAATAATTTATCCTAGGGTTTATATTTGGAAAAATACCCATAGGTGAAATTTGTGTATTTTGGAGTTTTATGATAGAATATGAGGTTTTAAATTATGTTAGACAACTTGTGCTACTCGGTTTTAAGTGAAAAGCGAGCAAAAGGGCTTAATCGGTAAAAATACCTAATAGTCATAAGTACATGTTAGAGTGAGAATTTGATGTTTCCATAGAAGGAAAAATGATCAGCATGTCATAAAACATAAGAAAATAGGCTGAATTTTAATTTACGAGCTTTGGGGCAAAAGTGTAAATATGCAAAAGTTTAGGGGCAAAATTGTAATTTTTCCAAAATATGATTTTGGGTCAATTTGAATAATGTGAGTCCTAATTAGACTATATTTTAAATGATAGAGCAAGGAAAACTGAAAATCGGGCTAAAATGGGGAAAATACCAAGTTGTGGACGAAATGGTAAAATAGCCATTTTAGCATACGAGGTAAGTTCATATGTAAATGTTGGTAACATAGTTATTATTTTAAATGTTTTAATGTTTTTAAATGATATGATAATTATTATGAAATATTATACTTGTGATAATTGTTTGATAATATGTCAAATTATGTGATATACTTGGAAAATGTGAAATACTACAGAGTATCGGTATCGGCATTCTGTAGAAGATGGTTGAGACACATGATTGGGAAAAGGTCCGTTGAACCTCGGGAATGGATTAGGATACAAGTGACATGTCACTAGGATGGTTGAGCATCCGAACTCGTTGAGTTGAGTCCGAGTTCACTTATGGATCTGGCGTCCAGAACTCGTTGAGTTGAGTCCGAGTTCGTGAGATGTAACTAGGCATCGAACTCGTTGAGTTGAGTCCGAGTTCACTTATGGATCTGACGCTTGAGCTCGTTGAGTTGAGTCCGAGTTCACTTATGGGCGGGTTACATGGTAGCTTGGCTACATATGTGGCACTTATGTGCAAGTTATCCATGTATCCGAATTATATTCGATGTGTTCAACGGGTAAAGTTCTACTCAAATGGAGGAATACTCAAGATGAAAGGGACGTATTGGTAAGTGTTGTGAAATGGATACTTTGAACAGGTATGTACTTAACCCTCGGGTTGAAAACTTCGATATAACAACAATATGGTAAGATGATAAATGAAAAGGTGATATGAATGTCTTGGTGATGATTATGCAAATGATGTTTTATGTTTGCTTATATGGTTATGTTACTTGCTATTTACATGTGAGCTTACTAAGCATTTATGCTTACTCCCTCCTTTTCATTCCTTGTAGTGTTGACAAGCCAGCTCGGAAATCGGAAACGGTCGGAGGCACGCTCACACTATCCGTATACCATCTTGGCATAATGGCTTGTATATTTTGAGTATGGCATGTATAGCATTATAATCATTTTGTATATATGGTCTTATGATATGGTTATTGAGTGGTATGGAAATAGAAATGCTTGGTAATGATTAGCCATTGGAATGGCTAATCATGATCATATTTGGTATTATGTTTGTCAAATTGCTAGCTAATCCATGGAAACCATGAAATTGGTAAAATTTACCATAAAATAGATTCAGACAGCAGCAGTGACGTGAGTTTAAAAAATCACTAAAAATAGTAGAAATGGAATTAAATAATGAATAAGTTATGGAATTGAAGTTTGATGAGTCTATTTTCATATGGAATAAGAAAAACAGGTATATGAGCTATATTTTATGAGATGTCTAAATTTTTGTGAAACAGGGCCAGAGCGATTTCTGGATCCCCTGTTCTGAATTTGGAAATTCACCATAAATTTTAAAAAGATAATTAGAAGTCATGCTTTATATGTACAGATTCCTTATTGAGTCTAGTTTTATTAGAGATAAACAGCATAGTCATTGAAGCTCTGTACAGGGAGATATCTGATTCGTAATACACTGAGGTCAGAGTAGTTGAACCCTGAAACAGGGGAGACTTTAACTAATAAACTGTACTAATTGGCCCAACCAAAAATTCTAGAAAAAAAATTAGTAGATATATATATGAGTCTAGTTTCAGGAAAAATTTACGGAATTGGATTTCGAGTTTCGTAACTCGAGATATGATTTTTAAAGCGACTGTGATGCAGTTAGCCAGCTTGTCTGGAAATTTTAAAATGAATTGTATGAGCTGTTTAATTAATGAATTAAGTCCGTTAACACCTCGTGTTCGACTCAAACAGCGGTATCAGTGCGGGTGTTACATTTAGTGGTATCGAGTAGGTTTAGTCGGTTCTCGGACTAACCTAGCATGTGCAAAAGTTTAGCTATACATGCCAGCGATGCGTGATAGTGTGATGTCTTCCAAGCGTATAAGTACCGTCTTATTTAGGCAGGTACTCTCCAACCGAGCTGCGCCAACCATGTTCAATGTTAAGTAAAGGTATTTGAGTAAAATTATGATTATGATAAGTCTCGGTTCAGAAAAGTATGAATAAAAGTTTATGATACATATGTGATAATATGTGAGATGAAAGTTCATGTTGTGATAAATATCCATATTTGCTTAATACTCATACGATGTAGTGTATGTGGCTTACTTGATAAGATGAGCGGAATAAATAGAAAGTAGTAGAGGTATGAATAAAGGTCATAATATCATAATACGGATGAAAATGTCCTTGTCTTGATTGGACGTTGAATGTTGATGAATGTTAATGATATACAATTTTTTATGAGATAAAGGATTATAATGAAATGAACTTATCTATGTTAAATTGTTGGGTGAATTGTATGATTGTAATGATATGTACATGATGATGCACGAAATGAAAGTTGTGATTGTGATGCAAATATTTATGTTTGTTTGGCCTTATATAATGTCATGAGCATGAATTAATTTAATTAAATGAATGGATAAGTAAAGCTATCTAGAAAACATAGAATGTATGGATAAGTATATTGTCTAAATGGGACAATAGGAAAATTGGTGTAAGCCAACATGAATGAATGACATGATGATGATGATGTTACTATGATGATGGAAGTTGTGTCATATGTGTATGTATAAGAAAGTCGAGTCAGAGGTCCTACAACCCTCCCCTTACCAAAGTGGTACTTATAATGGAATTTCATGAGATTTGTATTGAATAAGTTTCTGTTGAAAACCCAAAGAGTTCGGTGATAGAATAATTATAAGTATGATCCGAGATTGAAAATGAGCTGATAAGTAAAGTCGAGCCGGAAAGTATCGATTGATATAAAGATTATTGGAATTATACCTTTGTCCAGTTAGAGAAGGAATTCTCTTTGGTAAATCGAAATTTATTCGAATTGGCCTTTTTAGTGAATGGTTTAATATAAAATTTGTGACGGAAGAACTAGTTGGGGAAATGATATTTCAAATGTGAATTATCTGAGTGTGTGATTATGACCGGACAGATTTAGCGATCTCTTTTGAGATGTTCTATGTGTTCACCCGTTCTCGAAATATTTCTATGGCTATTGATCTTCGAAGAAATTCTTGTTATATGGGAATGTCTTCTAATTTGGTGTTGGATGAAAGCATTGGTAGTCATTGGTTTATAATTTATATTGCTCTATTTCATCGGGTATTCTATTTCATTTCATCGATAAGAATTGATGAGAGAATTCATATGATATTATGATTCTGTTTCTTCTACTTGATGCTTCATCGATATATATGTATGGGAAGATATATTGATCTTGTTATATTTGATTTGATTGGGATTAAATGATGTTTTCTTTTGGACTTTCTTTCTTTGAAGAATTATCGAGGTATTCGTATTTTCTCTATGAATTTGGTTTTCGATTCTCGGCATAGTATCGTATCTTGGGTTTCTTTATCACGGATCTCTTTATTCGGATTTCTTTATTCGGGTTTCTCTATCTTGGATTTCTTTATTCGGTTTTCTTGTTATCTTTGTTCCATAATTTGTCAATTATGACTCATGTTAGAAATCGTTCTTCATTCGTGATAATCATGTCAAATATGACTATACTTCTAATTTGATCTTGGTAATGTGGTGATTTTAGTATTGGGATTTTTCTAATTTACGTGTAAGGATTTGACATCGATAAAGGCATAGGTGATAAAGCGCGAGTTTTAGTCGGTATGGTAAATTATTTATTTGAAAGATTTCATGTGACAATTATGTCGGGATTATTTTCCCAAGTTTGATAATAGAATTTCATTTTATACAGATCAAAGAGTAAATAGTTTGAGCGAGAAGTCTATATTTATTAGAAAGAGTTGAATATTAGTTTAAGTCACTCTGAATGATAAGGTTTCCATCTTGTGAAAGCTGAAAAGTTTATTACATGTTGTGAGTTCGGATAGATGAGAATATTGGTAAGCAAGCGTCGAACTAGACTAGTCTACATTGAGCAAAGACTTCGACTTTCGATAATGTATTGTTGTATGAATTGTGATGTGTTTCAAGACGGTGAGGTAATGTGATAGTTTAGAGCATCCGATGTTACATAAAATCGGAGTTGTTAAAGGGGTTAAAGCCGAGCATTGGGATCTATCAAAATTATCCTTGTCAATGTTGATATTGGGATGGAAATGAGAAGGATTATTCTTGAGGCCATATCGAATTATTTCTATGGCGGAAAAAGGAAAATGGGATGTATCCTATTGTTAAATGTTTGGCGAGATCTATAAATCACATACTGTATTGAATGAATTCCTACTCATCGATTCATGGAATTTCGAGTCTCTTTGATTGTCGGTTCTTGGAATTCGGTCTCCATTAAATCAAGTTGAGATCCGGGTTTTATGTCATGATATCATGGGAAATTGAGAAGGGTTGAAAATTTAAGAACAGTTGAGAGTTGAGACTATAAGCTTTTAGATCATATGAGAAATTGAAGAGATGTATTGGAGGTGCAGTCTAAGTGCAAGTTCTTGACACCAAATATGAGATTAAAAGTGAAGACCACTTTTACGGTAAGATTTTGGGGCGAAAATCCTGAAGGGGGAGAGTTGTAATATCGATTTTGGGCCTAGTCGGAATAGTGGTTTCGTGACCACAAAATCCGAGATATAAATAATTATTTTATGATTATTTTAAGGTCTATGATATGATTGCATGATTGTGTGAAAATTTCGTGAAGAAATTTTATGCATAAAGTGCTTAATTTGAAATTTGGGACTAAATTGAATAAATTGCAAAACTTGTGTTCTAGAAGTATTTTGCATAAAATTGAATTAGATTATTAATTAGAGGTCCTTAAAGAGTAATTTTACCAATTTCTAAGTCTATGGACAAAAATTAGGACATGGAAGGAATTTTTGGAAAGTTTAGTAGTAAGGGCATTTTGGTCATTTAGGGTAAAATGAATTAAAATACAAAATTAAAAGCCAATTTTGCTCATCTTCAACCCCATGGCCGAATATAGCAAGGAGAAACCATGGCTAGGGTTTTCAAGCTTCAAGCTCGATTGTAAGTCCGTTCTAGCCTCGTTTTTAATGATTTTATGTTTTTGGAGTCCGGTAGCTCGATTTAGCTTATGCTAGCAATAATTTAACCTAGGGTTTATATTTGGAAAAATACCCATAGGTGAAATTTGTGTATTTTGGAGTTTTATGATAGAATATGAGGTTTTAAATTATGTTAGACAACTTGTGCTACTCGGTTTTAAGTGAAAAGCGAGCAAAAGGGCTTAATCGGTAAAAATACCTAATAGTCATAAGTACATGTTAGAGTGAGAATTTGATGTTTCCATAGAAGGAAAAATGATCAGCATGTCATAAAACATAAGAAAATAGGCTGAATTTTAATTTACGAGCTTTGGGGCAAAAGTGTAAATATGCAAAAGTTTAGGGGCAAAATTGTAATTTTTCCAAAATATGATTTTGGGTCAATTTGAATAATGTGAGTCCTAATTAGACTATATTTTAAATGATAGAGCAAGGAAAACTGAAAATCGGGCTAAAATGGGAAAATACCAAGTTGTGGACGAAATGGTAAAAATAGCCATTTTAGCATCACGAGGTAAGTTCATATGTAAATGTTGGTAACATAGTTATTATTTTAAATGTTTTAATGTTTTTAAATGATATGATAATTATTATGAAATATTATACTTGTGATAATTGTTTGATAATATGTCAAATTATGTGATATACTTGGAAAATGTGAAATACTAGAGTATCGGTATCGGCATTCGTAGAAGATGGTTGAGACACATGATTGGGAAAAGGTCCGTTGAACCTTAGGAATGGATTAGGATACAAGTGACATGTCACTAGGATGGTTGAGCATCCGAACTCGTTGAGTTGAGTCCGGAGTTCACTTATGGATCTGACGTCCGAACTCGTTGAGTTGAGTCAGGAGTTCGTGAGATGTAACTAGGCATCCGAACTCGTTGAGTTGAGTCCGAGTTCACTTATGGATCTGACGCCGAGCTCGTTGAGTTGAGTCCGAGTTCACTTATGGGCGGGTTACATGGTAGCTTGGCTACATATGTGGCACTTATGTGCAAGTTATCCATGTATCGAATTATATTCGATGTGTTCAGCGGGTAAAGTTCTACTCAAATGGAGGAATACTCAAGATGAAAGGGACGTATTGGTAAGTGTTGTGAAATGGATACTTTGAACAGGTATGTACTTAACCCTCGGGTTGAAAACTCGATATAACAACAATATGGTAAGATGATAAATGAAAAGGTGATATGAATGTCTTGGTGATGATTATGCAAATGATGTTTTATGTTTGCTTATATGGTTATGTTACTTGCTATTTACATGTGAGCTTACTAAGCATTTATGCTTACTCCTCCTTTTCATTCCTTGTAGTGTTGACAAGCCAGCTCGGAAATCGGAAGCGGTCGGAGGCACGCTCACACTATCCGTATACCATCTTGGCATAATGGCTTGTATATTTTGAGTATGGCATGTATAGCATTATAATCATTTTGTATATATGGTCTTATGATATGGTTATTGAGTGGTATGGAAATAGAAATGCTTGGTAATGATTAGCCATTGGAATGGCTAATCATGATCATATTGGTATTATGTATGTCAAATTGCTAGCTAATCCATGGAAACCATGAAATAGGTAAAATTTACCATAAAATAGATTCAGACAGCAGCAGTGACGTGAGTTTAAAAATCACTAAAATAGTAGAAATGGAATTAAATAATGAATAAGTTATGGAATTGAAGTTTGATGAGTCTATTTTCATATGGAATAAGAAAAACAGGTATATGAGCTATATTTTATGAGATGTCTAAATTTTTGTGAAACAGGGCCAGAGCGATTTCTGGATCCCCTGTTCTGAATTTGGAAATTCACCATAAATTTTAAAAGATAATTAGAAGTCATGCTTTATATGTACAGATTCCTTATTGAGTCTAGTTTTATTAGAGATAAACGGCATAGTCATTGAAGCTCTGTACAGGGAGATATCTGATTCGTAATACACTGAGGTCAGAGTAGTTGAACCCTGAAACAGGGAGACTTTAACTAATAAACTGTACTAATTGGCCCAACCAAAATTCTAGAAAAAAATTAGTAGATATATATATGAGTCTAGTTTCAGGAAAAATTTACAGAATTGGATTTCGAGTTTCGTAACTCGAGATATGATTTTAAAGCGACTGTGATGCAGTTAGCCAGCTTGTCTGGAAATTTTAAAATGAATTGTATGAATTTGTTTAATTAATGAATTAAGTCCGTTAACACCTCGTGTTCGACTCAAACAGCGGTATCAGTGCAGGGTGTTACAAGCAAATATATGCTAAGTTCAGTAAGTGTGAGTTCTAGTTAGAGAGGTTAGCTTCTTGGGTCATGTGGTATCATAGCGGTATCCGAGTTGACCGAGCAAAATTTCAACCATACTTAGCTGGAAGCTTCCAGAAATATTACTGAAGTTTGGAGCTTTTTGGGACTTGCCGGTTACTACCGACGGTTTGTAAAAGGTTTCTCGATGATAGCCACACCAATAACGAAGCTACTTCAAAAAGATGTTATGTTTGAATGGACGGAAAGGTGTCAGAAAAGTTTCGATCAATTGAAAACCCATTTGATGGAAGCTCCAATTCTAGTGCAGCCCGAATCAGGCAAAGAGTTTGTCATTTATAATGATGCGTCCCTACTTGGGTTGGGTTGCGTATTGATGCAAGATGGTCGAGTTGTGGCCTATGCGTCGAGACAATTGAAGCCACACGAGAAAAATTATCCGACCCATGATCTTGAACTAGCTGCCATCGTGTTCGCCTTGAAAATATGGCGACATTATTTATTTGGTGAGAAGTGCCATGTATATTCGGATCACAAAAGTCTCAAATATTTGATGACTCAACGAGACTTGAATCTACGACAAAGGCGTTGGCTTGAGTTGTTGAAAGATTATGAGCTTGTCATTGATTATCACCGGGAAAGGCTAATGTGGTTGCGGACGCCTTAAGTCATAAATCTTTGTTTGCCTTTGACGATGAATGTACACTTGTCCGTTCTATCCGACAATGTGTTAGTGGCGGAATTAAAGGCCAAACCATTGTTGATTCATCAAATTCGTGAAGCTCGAAAGTCGATGATGAATTGGTTGCAAAGCAAGTGAATGTGTTCGAATATGGAATCGATTTTCAAATTCTTGATGACGATTGTTTGAGGTTCGAAGTCGGTTGTGTGTTCCAAGAAATTGAACTCATTTCGATGATTACGAGCGAAGCTCATTGTAGCCGAATGTCAATTCACAGGGGAGTCTGAAAATGTAAAATGATCGAGGCGTCGGTTTGGTGGCATGGTATGAAAGCGAGACATTTTCGATTTTGTTTGAAGTGTTTAATATGTCGACAAGTGAAGGCGGAACATCAAGTGCCTCTGGGTTTACTCCGGCCGATCATGGTACTGAATGGAAATGGGATCGAGTCACGATGGACTTTGTGTCTGGGTTGCCATTGTCGACAAGTAAGAAAGATGCGATTTGGGTTGTTGTTGATAGACTGACTAAGTCGGCTCATTTTATCCCTGTACGTACGGATTTTTCATTGGATAAACTAGCTGAATTGTATGTTTCTTAGATTGTAAGATTACACGGGGTACCGATTTCTATTGAGTCAGATAGAGATCCGAGATTCACCTCGCGATTTTGGAAGAAATTGCAACAAGCTTTGGGTACCAAGCTGCATTTTAGCACCGCTTTTCATCCACAAGCCGATGGTCAATCCGAGCGGATAATTCGGATACTCGAGGATATGTTGAGATGCATCCTTGAGTTTAGTGGTTCATGGGAGCGGTATCTACCTTTGATTGAATTCGCACAACAATAGTTTTCAATCAAGTATTAAGATGGCACCTTACGAGGCTTTATGCAGGCGTAAATGTAAATGCGCCATTGTTTTGGACCGAGCTCGGTGAAAGTAAAATTTTCGTAGTGGATTTGATTAAAGATCTTTGAGCAGAAAGTAAAAATAATTCGTGAAAGTCTGAAGGCAGCATTAGATCGTCAGAAGTCGTATGCGGATTTAAAACGAAGAGATATTGAGTATCAGGTGGGAGACAAAGTGTTTCTTAAGGTCTCACCTTGGAAAAAGATACTCGATTTGGCCGTAAGGGCAAGCCGAGTCCGAGGTTCATAGGGCCATATGAAGTATCCGAAGCGAATTGGTCGATTCGTATAGATTGATTTTACCCCCTGAACTTGAAAAGATTCACGACGTCTTTCATGTTTCGATGCTTCGACATTATAGATCTGATCCATCACACGTAATTAATCCATCAGAGGTTGAAATTCAATTCGATATGAGTTATGAAGAAGAACAGATTCGTATCCTAGCTCGTGAAGTGAAAGAGTTGCGAAACAAAAAGGGTTCCGTTAGTAAAAGTGTTATGGCTCAAACACGAGATGGAAGAAGCTACTTGGGAACCCGAGAACTCTATGAAAGAGTGATACCCAAACCTATTTATCGGTAAGATTTTGGGGACGAAAATTTCTTAAGTGGGGAGAGTTGTGACCCTAAAGTGACCCTAGTCGGAAGCGGTTTGGGACCGCTAAACCGAATCACCAAATTATTTGAATATGATATTTATTGTCTAAAATATGTGAATATGAATGTGTAAAAGTTTTAAGCTTCGATTTTGTGACATCCCAAAATTGACCATAGTCGGGAAGTGGTTTCGGGACCGCTAAACCGAGTCACCAAACATGTTCGAGCGTAATATTTATTGTCTAGAATATGTGAAAATGCATGTGTGAATTTTGAATTCTTTGATTTAGTTAATTTGATTGTGAATTGAAAGAAAAGGACTCATGTGAAAGGATTTAAATAGATGTGGCTAATTTTAGGAGATTAATAAAAGGATGAAGTAAAATAAATGGACTTGCATGTCAAATAGCCCATTCCTAAGGGTAGTGGTGGCCATGTCAAGAGTGATGGGCAAGGAAAACATGTTTCAAACATGTTTAGCTAATGGATTATGCTTGAAAGAATAAAGAAATGAAATTGAAAAAAATAGGGATATGATGAAAACAAAAAGAAAAAAAAAAGTGTTCATTCTCTCATTTTCTCCTTGCTTGGCGAATATACTAAGAAGAAAGGGGGAAAAAGCTTGAGAAAATCAGCCATGGGAGCTTACTAGACTAAGGTGTTTTGATACAAGAAGGTATGTTTTATGCCACTCTTGAAAATGCATGCATGATTTGGAGGATTGGTTCAAAATTTTCCTTGAATCTCAAATCGAAACTAAGTTGTTAGGTGAGTTAAATTTGACCATGCATGTTGTTTTCCTTGGTGAGTGTTTTGATGTTGTTGTGATGAAAGCATGGAGATGAGTGAGTTGAATGTTTAACAAAAGGAAATTTTGTGCCATTGAGTTCTTGTTGTTATGTGTGTGTGCATGAGTATTCGGCCATGCTATAGAATTTATGTTCTTGAAATGATTAATGCTTAATGAGATGTATAATAGTACTTGTGAATGAGCTTGAGAGTATTTAAACAATTAGACATGAAAAGGGTGGTAATGAGGCTGAAAAATTGTTGGATGGTTAATTGGGTAAGGAATGAAGCATTCGGCCATATGGGGCATAAATGGGCATAGGTGTTAAATACCTTGTATTGGAAACTTTGATAAATAAGTAGCAATAAATTAAGATGAGATTGAGTAAATTTTCAGCTTAGTTGTGTTAAGTATTAGCCAATAACCATAATAATGCATGTGAATGCCGTATGTTTGTGTTTGATGGAGAGGTAAATTGTTTGATTTAGCTCAAGAGCAAAGGGAACTAGATTGGACAAAGGAAAGGAGAAAGCAAGCGAGTAGCCGATTTGGAACCGTTCTACCCCAAACAAAGTAAGTCATTAAGCACATATGTTTGATATTGCTTAAATGATTGGAAAATCTAAGCAATTGTGTTTAATGGAATGCTATATATGTATAAATGAAATTGTATGTGTATGGAGTGAGGATAATTGTTGAATGTAAAAGAAATAGTGGAATGTGTAGAAAGTTTGCTTTCGGCACTATGTGTCTTGAAGCAATACGTGTGTATGGTGGCGAGATTGGCACTAAGTGTGCGTGCTGGAAATATATGGCACTAAGTGTGCGTGCTGGAAATATAAGGCACTAAGTGTGCATGCTGGAAAAATATGACACTATGTGTGCAAGCTGGAAAAATACGGCCTTTGGGTGTGCGAGCTCGAAGGGTATGGCCTTTGTGTGTGCGGGCTTAAATGCGTGGCACTAAGTGTGCGAAATCGAGTGGTAAGCTTGTGTGTGCGTACTCTATATATATGGAGGTGTGTCTCCATTGAATTGAGTATGGACAGCGGATCGGGTAAGTACCTCGAGCTCATGACGAATAGAGAATACGTTCATGCTTGGGGTTGAATTTGGTAAGCCTTAAATCTATGTGATGATTGAAATTGTATGGTTGTGCTGGAAAATGAGTTAACGTGTAAAAATGCTTGATTATCTTGTTGTGTAGAATATGAAATGTGGATGTATGACTTGGTGCGAGATTGGACCGAAAGGTCCGAGGTACTATGGTATAGATTCGATATGGATGAGTACCTAGCCTCGTTTGTTGTACATGTTGTAGTAACTTTATCGTGGATTGATGAATGCTTATGACTTACTGAGTTGTAAACTCACTCGGTGTTTTCTTGTCACCCATTTTAGGTCTCTCGGACTCGTATTGTTTGCATGATCGGGACCGTCGTTGAAGTCATCACACCGGCTGAAATCTTGTGGTATTGTTTTCGTTGTTGAAGAACATTTGGCATGTATAGGCTATTATATTTTGTCGAATTGTGGGTTGTAAACTTTAAGCCATGTGAAAATGGCCTATGTGGTCGTCGAGTGGGATGCTAGAACCTATAGCCACGAGTCTTAGAAACTCTAATTTTGATAAGGTGGCCATAATTTGTGTCATGTCGATGGATGATTAAGGCCAAGGAAAGATTCATGAAATTGGCATAGTCTACTGCAGTAACTGTTGCGGACAGCAGCAGTGAGATGAGATGAAAAATCACTAAAAATAGTAGAAGTAGAATTAAATAGTGAGTAAATTATGAAATTGAACCTTGATGAATCTATTTTTATATGGACGAAACGAAACGACCATATGAGCAGTATACTGAGAAATATTAAAGTTCTCGTGAGACAGGGCCAGAACGGTTTCTGGGTCCCCTGTCGCGACTTTGAAAATTTACCATAAATTATCCAGAAAGAATTAGGGGTCATTCCTTATATGTACAGATTCCATTTTGAGTCTAGTTTCATTAGAAACAAACGGCACCAGTATTAAAGCCCTGTACAGAGAGATATTCAAGTTGTAACGCGCAAAGGTCAGAGCAGTCGATCCCTGTAACATGGGTGACTTTAACTAATAAACTGTACCAATTGGCCCGACCAAAAATTCTAGAAATAAATCCATGGATGGGTATGTGAGTCTAAATTCAGGGAAAATTTACGAAACCAGTTTCCGAGTTTTGAAACTCGAGATATGATTTTAAGGCGACGGTGATGCAGTTTTCCAGCCTGACTGGTAATGTCAAATTGGTTGGTACCTTGAGAGGATTTGGCGTTAACCCCTCGTGTCCGACACGGCGTGACGGTCACGAGTTAGGGAGTTACAATTTTATTGGTATCAGAGCTATGGTTTAGTCGGTTCTAGGACTACCATAGGCGTGTGAGTCTAGCTATACATGCCAAATTGTTAGTGCCTAATAATGTGATGACTTGACGGTTGAAATTTTTGTTTTGATTAGCGATGGAACCGGGATAGAGACCCTTGGCGGATGACGTTGAAAGTGTAGAGGCTGCTCTGCGCAAGGGACACCACTGTTGAGCCTCAGTCATCGCGAATAATCAAAATGAAGGCGAAACAAGCCTTCTTCACCATGATGAATGAGTGGGTCGCGCAATATGCCCGAACCAATCCGGCTGTCCAACCATTCCGAATTTAAATAATCCACCCCAAGAGCCCATAATGCCATCGATTCTTGATCTGTGAGGCTGAGTAAACCACTGTGGACTTGATTAGGGCGTGGGGCGAGGGTTTAAGGCCATAGTTACAAGCGATGCGAAAGGGCCGAAGTTCGGCTTGATAACACCATTAGAGTGTTTGATGAAGCATCATGCACACTCGATGAATGTCTTAAGTGTGCTATATCTTTGTTGCGAGACTCACCTACTATTGGTGGAGGACCTTGATTTCCATAGTCCTAAAGGAACAAGTTACTTGGGATTTCTTTCAAAGCGAATTTGGAAGAAATATATTAGTCAACGGTTCATCGATCGAAGCGTAAGGAGTTCACGGAACTCAAGCAAGGCCGTATGACCAGTATCTGAATCTGAACATGAGTTAAGTAAGACTTAGTCGGTATGCTCGGGAGTGTGTGGCTGATGAGGTTGCTATGTGCAAAAGATTTGAAGAAGGATTGAATGAAGAGTTAAAGTTACTAGTGGGAATTTTGGAGATAAAGGAGTTCGTGACATTAGTCGAGCGAGCACGCAAAGCGGAAGAACTTGGGAAGGAGAAGAAGAAGGCTGAATTTGAAGCAAGAGATTACCGTAAAAGATCAACGAGTAAAGCTCCGTTCTCATTGTAAAGAGGTTCGGGGAGGACACCCGATGAAGTCGAGGCGATTATGGGAATTTCCATTAGAGCAGACCATTGGCGGACTCGAGCTACATCGGTAGCTAGTGTGGGCAATAATCGTCAAGAGAGACTGAATGTCCCCAATGTGGAAGGCGACACCTAGGTTAATGTTGGGGTAAGTGCATTAACAAGCCTATTACGGATGTGGTTCGAAGGACCACTTCATTAGGGATTACAGAGCTAGATGAGAAGAATAAGATGCAAGGTCACGAGATCTAGTGGGGCGACGACTAGAGGTAGACCCGAGGGTTCGGGGAGGTAGGGGTGGTAATCGGAGGAGCTCTTGTCTGGCTGTTCGATCGAGACCCGAGCTCTGCTAGACCATATGCCATCCCGCGCACGAGAGGAGGCATCCTCCTGACGTTATCACTTTGGTACTTTTACTCTCTTTGATACTAGTGTGATTGCATTGATTGACCCGGCTCTACTCATTCATATGTATGTGAAACTTTAGCATCGATAAGACTCTACATTGAGTCTCTTGAGTTCGTAATTCAGTGTCAAACCCTTTGGGTCAATACGTACTCGTTGATAAAGTGTGCAAGAGATGCCCCTAATAATTCGAGAATCTGTTTTTTACCGATCGATGCTTCTACCATTTGATGAATTCGATGTTATTCTTGGTATGGATTGGTGACCGTACATGATGCGTTGGTGGACGCAAAGGAAAACCATTGATTTGAGGAGTGCAAATAATGAGGTAGTCCGAGTCGAGTCTCTTGATTTAAAAGGAGTGCCGCGATAATATCTTCTATGACCGCCGGAGATATGTGAAAAAGGGTGTGAAACATACCTTGCGTTTGTGTTAGGAAGTAAAGAGACGGAAAAGAAACTCGAATCGGTATCGATGGTTTGTGAGTATTCAGATGTTTTTAGGAGGAGTTACAGGATTGCCACCGGTTCGAGAAGTGGAATTGGCATCGAAGTTGTCTTGGGAACTACGCCGATCTCAATAGCTCCGTATCGTATGGCATTAACGGAGTTAAAGGAATTGAAGGTTCAATTGCAAGAATTGACGGATAGAGGTTTCGCTCGACCGAGTTTTTCTCCATGGGGCGCACGGTATTGTTTGTGAAAAAGAAGGGCGAAGCATGAGGTTGTGCATCGACTACCGTCAACTCAATAAAGTGACGATAAAGAATAAATATCCGTTGCCATGAATTGACTATTTGTTTGATCAATTAAAGGGAGCCTCGGTGTTTTCAAAGATAGATTTGAGGTCGGGATACTATCGGTTGAGGGTCGAGAATCGGACATACCAAAACCGCTTTTAGAACAAGGTACGGTCACTCTGAATTCTTGGTGATGCCGTTTGGGCTCACTAATGCCCTACGGTGTTTATGGATTTAATGAATAGAATTTTCAGGCCATACTTGGATCGGTTCGTAGTTGTATTTATCGATGACATTTTGGTCTATTCGAGAGATGAAATCGAACATCTTGAACACTAAAATTTGGTGTTGCAAATCTTACGAGATAAGCGATTATCATAAAGTTCGATAAATGTGAATTTTGGTTGAAAGAGGTTAGCTTTTTGGGGCACGTGGTGTCCGCACGGGTGTCGAGGTGGACCGAACAAAATTTCGACCATAGTCAATTGGAAACCTCCAAGGAATGTTACCGAAGTTAGGAGCTTTTGGGGCTTGCGGTTACTACCGACGGTTTGTAAAAGGATTCTCGATGATAGCCACACCATGACAAAAGCGCTTGTAAAGATGTCAAATTTGAATGGACGGAAAAGTGTCGAAAAGTTTCGACCAATTGAAAACCCATTTGACGAAAGCTCAGTTCTAGTACTGCCGAATCGGCAAAGAGTTTGTCATCTATAGTGATGCCTCCCTACTTGGGTTAGGTTGCGTATTGATGCAAGAAGGTCGAGTTGTGGCCTATCGTCGAGACAATTAAAGCCACATGAGAAAAATTATCCAACCCATGATCTCGAATTGGTCGCCATTGTATTCGCCTTAAAGATATGGCGACATTACTTATTTGGTGAGAAGTGCCATGTGTATTCGGATCACAAAAGTCTCAAATATTTGATGACTCGAGAGACTTAAATCTGCGACAAAGGCGATGGCTCGAGTTGTTAAAAGATTATGAACTTCGTCATTGATTATCACCGGGAAAGGCTAATGTGGTTGCGGATGCCTTAAGTCGGAAATCACCTTTGTTTTTACGAGCAATGAATGTACACTTGTCTATCCTACCCAACAATGTGTTAGTAGCCGAATTAAAGGCCAAACCATTGTTGGCTCATCAAATCGGGAAGCTCGAAAGTTGATGAGGAGTTGCTTGCAAAAGCAATTTGAGTGTGTTCGAACAAGGAATCGAGTTTCAAATTGATGATGACGATTGTTTGAGGTTCGAAGTCGTCTGTGTGTTCCAAAGAATTGAACTTATTTCGATAATTCTAAATGAAGCCCATTGTAGCGAATGTCAATCCACCCGGGAGTCGAAGATGTACAACGATTTGAAACGTCGGTTTTGGTGGCATGGTATGAAGCGAGACATCTCGATTTTGTTTGAAATGTTTAATATGTCAACAAGTGAAAGCGGAACATCAAGTGCCATCGGGATTACTTGACCGATCACGATACCCGAGTGGAAATGGGATCGAGTCACAATGGACTTTGTATCCGGACCGCCATTGTCGACAAGTAAGAAGGATGCGATTTGGATCGTTGTAGATAGATTGACTAAGTCGGCTCACTTTGTCCCCGCACGTCGGATTTTCAATGGACAAACTAGCCGAATTATGCGTTTCTCGGTTGTGAGACTACACGGGTGCCTATTTCCAACGTGTCGGATAGAGATCCGAGATTTACCTCGCGATTTTGGAAGAAGTTGCAAGAGGCTTTGGGTACCAAGCTGCATTTTAGCACTTGCTTTTCATCCCCAAACCGATGGTCAATCCGAACGGATAATTCAAATCTGGAGGATATGTTGAGATGTTGCATCCTTGAGTTTAGTGGTTCATGGGAAAGATATTTGCCTTTGATTGAATTCGCTTATAACAATAGTTTTCAATCAAGTATTAAGATGGCGCCTTACGAGGCCTTGTACGGGCGTAAATGCCGTACACCATTGTTTTGGACCGAGCTCGGTGAGAACAAAATTTTGGAGTGGATTTGATTAAAGATTTGAGCAGAAAGTAAAAGTAATCCGTGAAAATCGAAGATAGCCTCCGATCGTCGAGAAGTAAATGCAGCGGATGTAAAAGCGAAAAGACATTGAGTATCAAGTGGGAGATAAAGTGTTTGTTAAAGTTTCGCCTTGGAAGAAGATACCAGATTGGTAGTAGGGGCAAATTGAGCCCGAGGTTCATCGGGCCATATGAGATATCCGAACGAGTCGGTCCGATCGCGTATCGTTTGATTTTGCCCCGAGCTCGAAAAGATTCACAATGTTTTCATGTCTCGATGCTTGACGATATAGGTCTGATCCATCGCATGCGTAATTGCTCCATCGAGATTGAGATTCACCTAATTTGAGCTATGAAGAGGAACCGGTTCGCATTATGAGGCGTGAAGTAAAAGAGTTGCATAATAGGAAAATACCGTTAGTGAAGGTGTTGTGGCATAAACACGGAATGGAAGAAGCCACTTGGGAGCTTGAGGACTCTATGAAAGAAGCGATACCCGAGCCTATTCACGGTAAGATTTTAGGGATGAAAATTTCTTAAGTGGGGAGAGTTGTGACATCCCAAAATTGACCATAGTCGGAAGTGGTTTGGGACCGCTAAACCGAGTCACCGACATGTTCGAACGTAATATTTATTGTCTAGAATATGTGAAAATGCATGTGTGAATTTTGAATTCTTTGATTTAGTTAATTTGATTGTGAATTGAAAGAAAAGGACTCATGTGAAAGGATTTAAATAGATGTGGCTAATTTTAGGAGATTAATAAAAGGATGAAGTAAAATAAATGGACTTGCATGTCAAATAGCCCATTCCTAAGGGTAGTGGTGGCCATGTCAAGAGTGATGGGCAAGGAAAACATGTTTCAAACATGTTTAGCTAATGGATTATGCTTGAAAGAATAAAGAAATGAAATTGAAAAAAATAGGGATATGATGAAAACAAAAGAAAAAAAAAGTGTTCATTCTCTCATTTTCTCCTTGCTTGGCGAATATACTAAGAAGAAAGGGGAAAAAGCTTGAGAAAATCAGCCATGGGAGCTTACTAGACTAAGGTGTTTTGATACAAGAAGGTATGTTTTATGCCACTCTTGAAAATGCATGCATGATTTGGAGGATTGGTTCAAAATTTTCCTTGAATCTCAAATCGAAACTAAGTTGTTAGGTGAGTTAAATTTAAACCATGCATGTTGTTTTCCTTGGTGAGTGTTTTGATGTTGTTGTGATGAAAGCATGGAGATGAGTGAGTTGAATGTTTAACAAAAGGAAATTTTGTGCCATTGAGTTCTTGTTGTTATGTGTGTGCATGAGTATTCGGCCATGCTATAGAATTTATGTTCTTGAAATGATTAATGCTTAATGAGATGTATAATAGTACTTGTGAATGAGCTTGAGAGTATTTAAACAATTAGACATGAAAAGGGTGGTAATGAGGCTGAAAAATTGTTGGATGGTTAATTGGGTAAGGAATGAAGCATTCGGCCATATGGGGTATAAATGGGCATAGGTGTTAAATACCTTGTATTGGAAACTTTGATAAATAAGTAGCAATAAATTAAGATGAGATTGAGTAAATTTTCAGCTTAGTTGTGTTAAGTATTCGCCAATAACCATAATAATGCATGTGAATGCCGTATGTTTGTGTTTGATGGAGAGGTAAATTGTTTGATTTAGCTCAAGAGCAAAGGGGAACTAGATTGGACAAAGGAAAGGAGAAAGCGAGCGAGTAGCCGATTTGGAACCGTTCTACCCCAAACAAAGTAAGTCATTAAGCACATATGTTTGATATTGCTTAAATGATTGGAAAATCTATGCAATTGTGTTTAATGGAATGCTATATATGTATAAATGAAATTGTATGTGTATGGAGTGAGGATAATTGTTGAATGTAAAAGAAATAGTGGAATGTGTAGAAAGTTTGCTTTCGGCACTATGTGTCTTGGGCAATACGTGTGTATGGTGGCGAGATTGGCACTAAGTGTGCGTCTTTGAAATATATGGCACTAAGTGTGCGTCTTTGGAAATATAAGGCACTAAGTGTGCATCTTTGGAATAATATGACACTATGTGTGCAAGCTGGAAAAATACTGCCTTTGGGTGTGCGAGCTCGAAGGGTATGGCAATTGTGTGTGCGGGCTTAAATTGCGTGGCACTAAGTGTGCGAAATCGAGTGGTAAGCACTTGTGTGTGCGTACTCTATATATATGGAGGTGTGTCTCCATTGAATTGAGTATGGACAGCGGATCGGGTAAGTACCTCGAGCTCATGACGAATAGAGAATACGTTCATGCTTGGGGTTGAATTTGGTAAGCCTTAAATCTATGTGATGATTGAAATTGTATGGTTGTTTGGAAAATGAGTTAACGTGTAAAAATGCTTGATTATCTTGTTGTGTAGAATATGAAATGTGGATGTATGACTTGGTACGAGATTGGACCGAAAGGTCAGAGGTACTATGGTATAGATTCGATATGGATGAGTACCTAGCCTCGTTTGTTGTACATGTTGTAGTAACTTTATCGGTGGATTGATGAATGCTTATGACTTACTGAGTTGTAAACTCACTCGGTGTTTTTCTTGTCACCCATTTTAGGTCTCTCGGACTCGTATTGTTTGCGTGATCAGGACCGTCGTTGAAGTCATCACACCGGCTGAAATCTTGTGGTATTGTTTTCGTTGTTGAAGAACATTTGGCATGTATAGGCTATTATATTTTGTCGAATTGTGGGTTGTAAACTTTAAGCCATGTGAAAATTGTGACAGCCCAAAATTGACCCTAGTCGGGATGTGGTTTAGGGACCACAAAACCGAGGCATAAAAATAATTTAAAATTTATTTTGATGCCTATGATATGTGTTAATTTGTGTGTGACATTTTTGATGTTTCGATTTAGTGTTATAAATGCGAATTTCACTAGAAAGGACCTAGTAGTGAACTTTGAAAGTATGATGGGAAATGTGTGATGACTAGTTGCTCATGCATGCAAAAATAAGGGATTTGCATGTCAAATTTCCCCCAACATGAAGTGGCCGGCCATGGCAGAGAGGATGGGCAAAACATGTCATGAAACATGTTTTGTTGGTGCATTAGGAGAAATAATAAACAAAGGTGTATGGGTAAGAAAAGAATGAAAAAAAAGGTGTGTGAGTGAGGTATTCCCCCCATTGCCGTGAGTTGTAGAGAAGGAAAGAAAAAATTTTGTTCATCCTTTCTTTGAGCCAAAACTAAGGAAGAAGGAGGATTTTTGCTTCATGCTTGGTTTGGAAGAGATCTAGAAGGAGATTTGGCTAAGTTTGCATCAAGATTAAGGTATGTATGAGGTTGTGTTAGGAGTTTCATGCATGTTTTGGTTGCTAACTTGATGTGCATGTTAGCCATGGCTCAAATCTTTGTTAAGCCATGGAAATGGTATTTGGCCAAAGTTGTTATGGTGATAAAGCCATTGCATGCTAAGTGTGAAGCTTGATGATGATGCATGCAATGATGGATTATCTACTCTTGAGTAAGATTTTGAGCTTTCTTTTGTTTTATCATGATTGAAGTTGAAAAGGAGCATGATTGTCATATTCGGCCATGATGCATTCATGAGCATGGTTCATGCTTCTTGCATGTTAGTTAAAATTTGTGTTTTGGATGGCTATGGACACCTTGAAATTCGCCATGCTCATATATGTATATATATGTTTGCACATGATGTTTTGGTTATGAAGGAAGTGATGAATAAGTTTGTTTAAAGAAGAACATGTTGAAGAATAATTGTGAAATTTGCAAGCACAATTGCCTAGCACACATATAAGTGCTTGATGCTATATTATAAGTTTTGAGCCACAATATGCAAAGCATTAACTAGTAAAATGCATGCTGTTTTGTGAGGTATTAAGTGCATAATTGGCCTCAACATGTACATGAATATTAGGCCTTGGGTAGCCTATTGAAGGCCTTAGCATTTCCTTGATGCTCGAATAAATTGTATTGAATTGCTTGATGTAGTATAAAATGTGCATGACCATTGTGTATTCAAGCTAAAGGGCTGCCATATGACCATTTAAACTCCTTGTCATATTCGCCATAAGCTAGCACAATGAGGTTTTAATAAATTGAATTTGTTTGAATTAGCTCAAGAGCTTAGAGGGCCACAATTGGACAAGGGAAGGAGAAAGTGATCGAATAGCCGAAAAAGCCGTTCGACAACATCCAAGTAAGTCCTCAAGAAGTGACCCTACTTGAATTATGTGAAATAAAGTATGGATGTGTATTGATTATTGATTATGTGTGCATGAGTATTTGAATTCTACGGGCTAAGTCCAGAAGGCGAATATGCTTGTGACTATAATTTCGTCTGAGCCTTAGTGTGAAAATGAAATATGTATGTCCAATGATAATTGATGTATGTGTTCATGGGAAATTGAATGATATCCGGGCTAAATCAAGACAATTATTGTGGAAATTATATCCGGGTTAAGACCGAAGGCAATTGTGCTAGTGGCTACATCCGGCTAAGACCGAAGGCATTAAATGCGAGACATTCTATCCGGGCTAAGACACGAAGGCATTTGTGCACATGGTTATATCCGGTTATATTCGAAGAATCTTGGGCTGGAGGTGAGTGTTGGTTGCTGTAATAAATTCAATGAGTACACTCAAAAGCCCAAAGAATGAGGTGCGTTTATATGTGCATCGGAAAGTCGACATGTTTGAGCAACATTCGCTCAATCGACTAATGAATTTCAGTTATTGAATTGATTGATACTTTGTGAAATTATATAATGATGAAGTGTGAAGTAAGAATGTGTATTAATGAAATGATGCATTTGGCTATGTGAATGTATTGCTGTAATTAGAGTTGATTATATTCCTTGAGACTTACTAAGCATAAAAATGCTTACCCGTTGCTTTGGCTCTCGGTTTTCTAGATTTCGCTCAAGCAATCGGATTTGGGATCGTTGAAGTCGAAGTCATCCACACTATCAAGCCTCCATTTTGGTATAAATTTTGGTTGAACTTGAGATGGCATGTATAGGACTACCCCTTGTTGGTTAAATATGTTGTGATGTATATATGTACGGCCATGCGAAAATGGCTCGAAAAAGGAAGCATGAACTTAGACTATTTGTGGTTTGTATGTATATATTTGGTGTCATGATGTGGCTATGGATTGGAAATGGGAATGTTGGTCACATGATCAGCCATTGGCATGGTTAAAATGATCATATATGAACCTATGTATGGCAAGGCTAGTTAGTTCATGGAGACTACCAAATAGGTAAGACCTACCTTAAAAACAGATGCTGCCAGCTGCAGTGACGTGAATGTGAAAAATCACCAAAATTTGTAGGAATGGTATTAAATAGTGAATAAGCTATTTAAATGAACCTTGATGAGTCTATTTTCATATGGAAGAAACGAAATGGTCATAGGAGTTACATGTTAAGAGATATTAAGGCTATTGTGAGACAGGGCCAGAACGGTTTCTGGGTCCCCTGTCGTAACTTTAAAAATTTACTATAAATTATCCAGAAAGAATTAGGAGTCATGACTTATATGTACAGATTCCATTTTGAGTCTAGTTTCATTAGAAACAAACGGTACCAGTGTTAAAGCCCTGTACAGAGAGATATTCAAGTTATAACGCGCGAAGGTCAGAGCAGTCGATCCCTGTAACATGGGTGACTTTAACTAATAAACTGTACCAATTGGCCCGACCAAAAATTCTAGAAATAAATCCATGGATGGATATATGAGTCTAAACTCAGGGAAAATTTACGAAACCAGTTTCCAAGTTTTGAAACTCGAGATATGATTTTTAAGGCGACAGTGATGCAGTTTTCCAGCCCGACTGGAAATGTCAAATTGGTGGGCAAAACATGTGAACTTGGCTTGTTAACCCTCGTGTCCGCTAACGGCGATGGTCTCGGGTTCGGGTGTTACAATTTTATTGGTATCGAGCCACGGTTTAGTCGATTCTAGGACTACCGTGATGTGTTTGGGGTCTAGCTATACATGCCATTAAATGATGAATCGATAGTGTGGTGATTTCGACAATTTGACTTTGTGTCATTTATAGCAATGGATCCCGATCCCAACCGAAGCGATAGCTGATGATGTGGAGAGTGTGGCGCTGCTCCCGCGCAAGGGACAGCGCCGCGGACTCTCAACCTATGGCCAACAATCCGAATGACGAGGCTAGGCAAGCCTTTTATAGTGTGATGAACGAATAGTTTAATCAATACATTCGAACTAACACTACTGTTCCACAACCTCCATTCCCGAAAAATGCAACCCCGCACCTACAATACCTCCCGTGTCGACCAAATAAGGTCAAGTAAGCCCCGGTCGATAGGATTCGAAAACATGGGGCCACTAAATTTAAGGCTACGGATGATGATGATGCCGAAGCGAGCTGAATTTTGGTTGGATAACACTATCCGGTGCTCGATGAGCTATCCTGCACACCCGATGAGTGCTTAAAGTGTACCATCTCCTTGCTACGTGAGTCCGCCTACTATTGGTGGAGTACTCGACTACGTGGTGCCTAGAGAGCAAGTGACTTGGGAATTCTTTCAAACCGAGTTAGAAAAAAGTATATCATCGAGAGATTCATCGACCAAAAGCGGAGGAATTTCTTGATCTTAAGCAAGGTTCTATGTCCGATTACCGACTACGAACGAAAGTTTGTGAGGCTTAGCGGTAGGAGCGAGAATGCATTTCGTTCGAAGCTATTATGTAAACGCTTCGAGGATGGGCTGAATGATGATATAAGGATGTTTGTTGGCATTCTCGAGATACGAGAGTTCGTAGTACTTGTTGAGCGAGCTTGTAAAGTCGAAGAGCTTAGAAAGGAGAAACAAAAAGTGATGTGGGAACTGGAGAATTCGAAGAGGTCCTCGGAAAGCCTCTTCAACAAGCATCGAAGAGATTTCGAGATGATGCAAGCCGGTCTAGAGGCGTTTGGGCTTTTCTAGACGAGGACGCGATCGACCTCGTGACCACACGTGTCACTTGATCGCTGATGGTGGAAATGATCGCCGAGAGAGGCGGAGTGTCCACATTGTGGCAAATGGCATTCGGGAGCTGTTGGTTTCGTGATCGCTCCTGCTATAAGTGTGGATCGGCCGACCACTTTATGAAGGATTGCCCGAGGATGCTTGAAGCAGAATGTGAGTCGAGTGGAAACCCGGTGCTACCACCGCTCGAGGTAGGCCACCTAGAAATATGGGCAATGTCGATGGCGGTCGAGAGGATCTAGAGATGCTACCATCGGATCCGAGGCTCGTGCTCTGCAAGGACTTATGCCATACGCGCGCGTGAGGATGCCTCTCCGGATGTCATTCTGGCACTTTCACTCTTTTCAATACAAATGTGATTACTTTGATTGACCCCGGTTCTACTCATTCATATATATGTGAAACCTTAGCATCCAAAGAAGACTTTGCCTATTGAGTCTCATCGAGTTTGTAATTCGGTGTCAAACCCTTGGGTCATTACGTGCTTGTCAACAAAGTGTGCAAGAAAAGTCCCCTAGTGTTCGAGGTTCTTGTTTTCCGGCGGACTTGATGCTTTTGCCGTTCGATGAGTTCGACGTTATTCTTGGTTTGGATTGGTTGACCATGCACGATGCGGTTGTAAATTGCAAGAGCAAGACTATCGATTTGAGGTGCACGAATAATGAAATAATTCGGGTTGAGTCTCTGGACTTAAAGGGTTGCCACCGTAATATCGCCGATGTTGGCCCGTAAATATGTAAGAAAAGGGTGCGGCGTACCTTGCGACGTGCTCGATGACAAGGAATCGAAAAGAAACCCGAATCTGTGCCCGTGGTTTGTGAATACCGGATGTTTTCCGAAGAATTGCCGGGTTTACCACTGCTCGAAATAGAATTTGGCATCGAATTGGTACCGGTACCACTCCAATTTCGATAGCTCCGCATCGTATGGCACCAACGGAATTAAAGGAGTTGAAAGCTCGGTTGCAAGAATTGGTGGATAGAGGTTTTGCTTGCCCGAGTTTTTCGCCTTGGGTGCGCCGGTGTTGTTCGTGAAGAAGAAGGATGGAACCATGCGGCTGTGCATCGACTATCGTCAGCTTAATAAAGCGACGATAAAGAACAAGTATCCGTTGCCACATATTGATGACTTGTTCAATCAACTGAAGGGAGCCTCGGTGTTCTCGAAAATAGATTTGAGATCGGGCTATTATCAATTGCGAATCCGAGATTCGGACGTGCCCAAGACTGCCTTCAGAACGAGATATGGTCACTATGAGTTCCTAGTGATGCCGTTTGGGCTCACTAATGCCCCTGCGGTATTTATGGATTTGATGAATCGGATCTTTAGACCATATTTGGATCGATTCGTAGTCGTGTTTATTGATGACATCTTGGTCTATTCAAGAAATGAGATCGAACATCTTGAACACCGCGGTTAGTCTTTGCAAATTTTACGGATAAGCAATTATATGCTAAGTTCAACAAGTGTGAGTTCGGTTAAGAGAGGTTAGCTTGGGTCATGTGGTATCGTGATCGTGTATTCGAGTCGACCAATAAAATTTCAGCCATACTTAATTGGAAGCCTCCAGAAATATTCTTGAGGTTCGAGCTTTTTGGGGCTTAGGTTATTACCGATGATTTGTAAAAGGATTCTCAACGATAGCCACGCCGATGACGAAGTTACTCCAAAAGGATGTTAAGTTCGAATGGATGAGAAATGTCAAAAAGTTTCGATCAATCGAAAACTTATCTCGATGAAGCCCCAATTCTAGTGCAACCCGAGTCCGCAAAGAGTTTGTCATCTATAGCGACGCCTCCCTACTTGGATTAGGTTGTGTATTGATGCAAGAGGGTCGAGTTGTGGCCTATGCGTCGAGGCAATTAAAGCCACATGAGAAAAATTATCCGACTCATGATGTCGAATTGGCGCCATCGTGTTCGCCTTAAAGATATGGCGACATTACTTATTTGGTGAAAGGTGCCATGTGTACTCGGATCACAAGAGTCTCAAATATCCGATGACCCAAAGAGACTTAAATCTGCGACAAAGACGTTAGCTCGAGTGTTAAAGGATTATGAGCTGATCATTGACTATCACCCGGAAAGGCGAATGTGGTTGCGGATGCCTTGAGTTGTAAATCATTATTCGCTTCTGAGCGATGAACGTGCACTTGTCTCGTCCAATCCGATAGTGTGTTAGTAGCTGAATTGAAAGCCAAACCACTATTGATACATCAAATTCGAGAAGCTCGTAAAGTCGACGACGAGTTGGGCGCAAACGGCCGAGTGTGTTCAACAAGGACTCGAATTTCAAATCGACGATGACGATTGTTTGAGGTTCAAAAGTCGTCTGTGTGTTCCAAAGAATTGGAACTCATTTCGATAATTCGAATGAAGCCCATTGTAGCCGAATGGCAATCCACCCGGGAGTACGAAGATGTACAATGATTTGAAATGTCGGTTTTGGTGGCATGGTATGAAGCGAGACATCTCCGACTTTGTTTGAGATGTTTAATATGTCAACAAGTGAAAGCGGAACATCGTGCCTTGAGATTACTTCACCAATCACGATACCCGAGTGGAAATGGGATCGAGTCACAATGGACTTTGTATCCGGACCGCCATTGTCGCAAGTAAGAAGGATGCGGTTTGGGTCGTGGTTGATAGATTGACTAAGTCGGCTCACTTTGTCCCCGTGACGCACGGATTTTTCAATGGACAAATTAGCCGAATTGTACGCTTCTCGATTGTGAGATTACACGGGTGCCTATTTCTATCGTGTCGGATAGAGATCCGAGATTTACCTCACGATTTTGGAAAAAGTTGCAAGAAGCTTTGGGTACCAAGTTGCATTTCAGACCGCCTTTCACCCCCAAACCAATGGTCAATCCGGCGGATAATTCGGATACTTGAGGATATGTTAAGATGTTGCGTCCTCGAGTTTAGTGGTTCATGGGAGCGGTATTTGCCGTTGATTGAATTCGCTTATAACAACGACTTTCAATCAAGTATTAAGATGGCACCCTACGAGGCTTTGTACGGTCGTAAATGCCGTACACCATTGTTTTGGACTGAGCTTGGTGAAAACAAGATTTTTGGGGTGGATTTGATTAGAGATGCTGAATGAAAGTGAAAGTAATCCGTGAAAGTCCGAAGATAGCCTCCGATCGTCCGGAAGTCGACGCGAATCTGAAGCGTAAGGATATCGAGTATCGTGGGTGATAAAGTGTTTCTCAAGGTATCGCTTTGGAAAAGATACTCGATTCTACCGTAAGGGCAAGTGAGCCCGAGGTTCATTGGGCCATATGAGATATTCGAGCGAGTCGGTCCAGTGGCATATCGTTTGATTTTGCCCCCTGAACTCAAAAAGGTTCACGATGTCTTTCACGTTTCGATGCTTCGATGCTATAGATCCGATCCATCGCACGTAATTAGTCCATCAGAAATTGAAATTCAAGCTAATATGAGTTATGAGGAAGAACCGATTCGTATCCTATCACGAGAAGTGAAAGAGTTGCGAAACAAGCGGGTTCATTGGTGAAAGTGTTATGGCTCAAGCACGGGATAGAAGAAGCTACTTGGGAGACCGAGAACTCTATGAAAGAGCGATATCCAAACCTATTTACGGTAAGATTTTCGGGACGAAAATTTCTTAAGTGGGGAGAGTTGTGACAGCCCAAAATTGACCCTAGTCGGGATGTGGTTTAGGGACCACAAAACCGAGGCATAAAAATAATTTAAAATTTATTTTGATGCCTATGATATGTGTTAATTTGTGTGTGACATTTTGATGTTTCGATTTAGTGTTATAAATGCTAATTTCACTAGAAAGGACCTAGTAGTGAACTTTGAAAGTATGATGGGGAAATGTGTGATGACTAGTTGCTCATGCATGCAAAAATAAGGGATTTGCATGTCAAATTCCCCCAACATGAAGTGGCCGGCCATGGCAAGAGAGGATGGGCAAAACATGTCATGAAACATGTTTTGTTGGTGCATTAGGAGAAATAATAAACAAAGGTGTATGGGTAAGAAAAGAATGACAAAAAATGTGTGTGAGTGAGGTATTCCCCCCATTGCCGTGAGTTGTAGAGAAGGAAAGAAAAAAATTTGTTCATCCTTTCTTTGAGCCAAAACTAAGGAAGAAGGAGGATTTTGCTTCATGCTTGGTTTGGAAGAGATCTAGAAGGAGATTTGGCTAAGTTTGCATCAAGATTAAGGTATGTATGAGGTTGTGTTAGGAGTTTCATGCATGTTTTGGTTGCTAACTTGATGTGCATGTTAGCCATGGCTCAAATCTTTGTTAAGCCATGGAAATGGTATTTGGCCAAAGTTGTTATGGTGATAAAGCCATTGCATGCTAAGTGTGAAGCTTGATGATGATGCATGCAATGATGGATTGTCTACTCTTGAGTAAGATTTTGAGCTTTCTTTTGTTTTATCATGATTGAAGTTGAAAAGGAGCATGATTGTCATATTCGCCATGATGCATTCATGAGCATGGTTCATGCTTCTTGCATGTTAGTTAAAATTTGTGTTTTGGATGGCTATGGACACCTTGAAATTCGCCATGCTCATATATGTATATATATGTTTGCACATGATGTTTTGGTTATGAAGGAAGTGATGAATAAGTTTGTTTAAAGAAGAAGATGTTGAAGAATAATTGTGAAATTTGCAAGCACAATTCGCCTAGCACACATATAAGTGCTTGATGCTATATTATAAGTTTTGAGCCACAATATTCAAAGCATTAACTAGTAAAATGCATGCTGTTTTTGTGAGGTATTAAGTGCATAATTGGCCTCAACATGTACATGAATATTCGGCCTTGGGTAGCCTATTGAAGGCCTTAGCATTTCCTTGATGCTCGAATAAATTGTATTGAATTGCTTGATGTAGTATAAAATGTGCATGACCATTGTGTATTCAAGCTAAAGGGTGGCCATATGACCATTTAAACTCCTTGTCATATTCGCCATAAGCTAGCACAATGAGGTTTTAATAAATTGAATTTGTTTGAATTAGCTCAAGAGCTTAGAGGGCCACAATTGGACAAGGGAAGGAGAAAGTGATCGAATAGCCGAAAAAGCCGTTCGACAACATCCAAGTAAGTCCTCAAGAAGTGACCCTACTTGAATTATGTGAAATAAAGTATGGATGTGTATTGATTATTGATTATGTGTGCATGAGTATTTGAATTCTACCCGGGCTAAGTCCCAAGGCTTAATATGCTTGTGACTATAATTTAAATCGAGCCTTAGTAACGAAAATGAAATATGTATGTCCAATGATAATTGATGTATGTGTTCATGGAAATTGAATGATATCCGGCTAAATCAAGACAATTATGCTGAAATTATATCCGGTTAAGACCAAGGCAATTGTGCTAGTGGCTACATCCGGCTAAGACCAAGGCATTTGTGCACATGGTTATATCCGTTATATTCCGAAGAATCTTGGGCTGGAGGTGTGTTGGTTGCTGTAATAAATTCAATGAGTACACTCAAAAAGCCCAAAGAATGAGGTACGTTTATATGTGCATCGGAAAGTCGACATGTTTGAGCAACATTCGCTCAATCGACTAATGAATTTCAGTTATTGAATTGATTGATACTTTGTGAAATTATATAATGATGAAGTGTGAAGTAAGAATGTGTATTAATGAAATGATGCATTTGGCTATGTGAATGTATTGCTGTAATTAGAGTTGATTATATTCCTTGAGACTTACTAAGCATAAAAATGCTTACCCGTTGCTTTGGCTCTCGTTTTCTAGATTTCGTCAAGCAATCGGATTTGGAATCGTTGAAGTCGAAGTCATCCACACTATCAAGCCTCCATTTTGGTATAAATTTTGGTTGAACTTGAGATGGCATGTATAGGACTACCCTTGTTGGTTAAATATGTTGTGATGTATATATATACGGCCATGCGAAAATGGCTCAAAAAGGAAGCATGAACTTAGACTATTTGTGGTTTGTATGTATATATTTGGTGTCATGATGTGGCTATGGATTGAAATGGGAATGTTGGTCACATGATCAGCCATTGGCATGGTTAAAATGATCATATATGAACCTATGTATGGCAAGGCTAGTTAGTTCATGGAGACTACCAAATAGGTAAGACCTACCTTAAAACAGATGCTGCCAGCTGCAGTGACGTGAATGTGAAAATCACCAAAATTTGTAGGAATGGTATTAAATAGTGAATAAGCTATGTAAATGAACCTTGATGAGTCTATTTTCATATGGAAGAAACGAAATGGTCATAGGAGTTACATGTTAAGAGATATTAAGGCTATTGTGAGACAGGGCCAGAACGGTTTCTGGGTCCCCTGTCGCAACTTTAAAAATTTACTATAAATTATCCAGAAAGAATTAGGAGTCATGACTTATATGTACAGATTCCATTTTGAGTCTAGTTTCATTAGAAACAAACGGAACCAGTGTTAAAGCCCTGTACAGAGAGATATTCAAGTTATAACGCGCGAAGGTCAGAGCAGTCGATCCCTGTAACATGGGTGACTTTAACTAATAAACTGTACCAATTGGCCTGACCAAAAATTCTAGAAATAAATCCACGGATGTATATATGAGTCTAAATTCAGGGAAAATTTACAAAACCAGTTTCCGAGTTTTGAAACTCGAGATATGATTTTTAAGGCGACAGTGACGCAGTTTTCCAGCCTGACTGGAAATGTCAAATTGGTGGGCAAAACATGTGAACTTGGCTTGTTAACCCCTCGTGTCCGACACCGACGATGGTCTCGGGTTCGGGGTGTTACAAAAATGGCCTATGTGGTCGTCGAGTGGGATGCTAGAACCTATAGCCACGAGTCTTAGAAACTCTAATTTTGATAAGGTGGCCATAATTTGTGTCATGTATGATGGATGATTAAGGCCAAGGAAAGATTCATGAAATTGGCATAGTCTACTGCAGTAACTGTTGCGGACAGCAGCTGTGAGGTGAGATTGAAAAATCACTAAAAATAGTAGAAGTAGAATTAAATAGTGAGTAAATTATGAAATTGAACCTTGATGAATCTATTTTTATATGGACGAAACGAAACTACCATATGAGCAGTATACTGAGAAATATTAAAGTTCTCGTGAGACAGGGCCAGAACGGTTTCTGGGTCCCCTGTCGCGACTTTGAAAATTTACCATAAATTATCCAGAAAGAATTAGGGGTCATTCCTTATATGTACAGATTCCATTTTGAGTCTAGTTTCATTAGAAACAAATGGCACCAGTATTAAAGCCCTGTACAGAGAGATATTCAAGTTGTAACGCGCGAAGGTCAGAGCAGTCGATCCCTGTAACATGGGTGATTTTAACTAATAAACTGTACCAATTGGCCTGACCAAAAATTCTAGAAATAAATCCATGGATGGGTATGTGAGTCTAAATTCAGGGAAAATTTACGAAACCAGTTTCCGAGTTTTGAAACTCGAGATATGATTTTTAAGGCGACTGTGACGCAGTTTTCCAGCCTGACTGGTAATGTCAAATTGGTTGGTACCTTGAGAGGATTTGGCCGTTAACCCCTCGTGTCCGACACCGGCGACGGTCACGAGTTAGGGGTGTTACAGATTTAGTCGATTGCATGTGAATTCAGCTAATAGGACTTATGTGTGACACTTTTGAAATGTGATAGGTTAATCTATAAAGATCTATTAGTGCATGTAATAAAAGGGTGGACTTGCATGTCAATTTCCCCCTTAATTTAGTAGTGGTCGGCCATGACAAGGAAGGAGGACAAAATGTTATGGGCAAAACATGTCATAAACATGTTATGTTAGTGATTTATGTTAGGAAAAATAAAATAAGGAGTATGGGTAATAAAATAATAATGCAAAGGGAGGAGTGATGAAAAAAAAAATTGTCTCATCCATGTTTCCCCCCATTGCCGTGAATTGAAGAAAGAAAACAAAAAAAAAAAGTGTTCATTCTTGAACTTCTTTGGCCGAATAGAGGAAAGAAAGGAAGGGAAAGAGCTTGGAGAAAATCGGCTATGGTGGTTTGCTAGACTAAGGTATGTTTGATGTTGTCCATGAGATTCATGCATGTTTTTAGTTGTTAGTTTGAGTTCTACCTAGCCCATGGTTTAAATCTTTGCTATAAGATGGAGATGATATTTGGCCATGGGTGTTGTCTTCTTGGTTGATGTTTGATGTTGTGGTGATGAGGCATGAAGATGGGTTAAGTTTCGGCTAAGGAGGATTTGTTATTGATGCCATTTGCATGCTAAATGTGAAGCTTTGTAATGATACATGTGGTGGTGGATTTTCTTTTTAGCATTCTTGAGTTAGGCCTTAAGCTCTTTGTTTAACCCATGACCAAAATTTAAGTGGTATGGTGTCTTGATGCATTCGGCCATGTTAGGAAGTAGAAGAGAAGCATGGTTGTTGATCATGTTATTTGGATGAAAATGGTAGTAAGGTGAAGTGCAAATGTTAGTATTTGATCTCTAGAGTATGTAACGCCCCGTACCCGAGTCTGCTACCGGAGTCGAACACAAGGTGCACACAAACTTGACTTAATCATTTCCACTGTCCATTTAAAAATTTCCAGACAAGCAGGTTACTGCATCACTGTCGCCTTAAAAATCATATCTTGAGTTTCAAAACTCTAAAATCAGTTTCGTAATTTTTCCCTAAAACTAGACTCATATGTCCATCTACAGATTTTTTTCTAGAATTTTTGGTCAGGGCAATTAGTACAGTTTATTAGTTAAAGTCTCCCCTATTCCAGGGTTCGACTACACTGACCTTTATGCATTACGAATTGGATATCTTCCTATACAGGTCTTCAATAATGTTTCCGTTTGTTTCTATAGAAACTAGACTCAGAGAGGAATATATACATATATGAAATGACTCCTAATTATCTATGGTTAATTTACAATGAATTTCCAAAGTCGGAGCAGGGGATCCAGAAACCGTTCTGGCCCTGTTTCACGAGAACTTTAATATCTCTTAACATATAACTCATATGACCGTTTTGTTTCTTCCATATGAAATTAGATTCATCAAGGTTCATTTACATAATTTATTCACTATTTAATACCATTCCTACTATTTTTAGTGATTTTTCCCATCCACGTCACTGCTGCTGTCAGCATCTGCCTTTAAGGTAGGCTTTACCTATTTCATGATTTCCATGATTCAATTGGCCCTTTTTGCATACATAGCACAAAGTGTGATCATGATTAACCATTCCAATGGCTAATCGTTAAAAACAATTCCATACCTCATAATGATCAACATATAGACGATTATAGTACTATGCTAAAAACGTATATAAGCCATTTTCGCATGGCTATCCAAGTTTACACAAAACCGAAAGGTACATGACCTACAACAAAAGGGTAGTCCTATACATGCCATTTCAAAGTTCAACCAAAATTGTACCAAAATGGGGGCTTTGATAGTGTGGATGACTTCGACTTCGATGATCCCGAATCCGATAGCTAACGAGCAAAAATCTATAAAACAGAGAAACAGAGAAACGGAGTAAGCAATTTATGCTTAGTAAGTTTGAGCAAGGGATTCCAGCACAACAAAAGCATAGCATTCATATAGCTAACGGATAATTTCGTATGTACAAATTCTCAATATCATACTTATTTCACATTCCAACCCCTATATTCATACATAAGGGATCATCTTAGCCAAATACCGGAAGCTCATTACTCGACTGAGCGAATATCATTCGAAGGGAATCAACTAATTTCAAGCACATCCGAACATACCTCATTGCTGGAAATTTTTCAAGCGTATTGACTGAAATTTTTACAGCAAGCACGTTCGTTCTCGAATCACGTATCTTCGGAATTTAACCGGATATAACGACTCGCTCAAATGCCTTCGGGACAAAGCCCGGTTATAGTAACTCGCTCGAATGCCTTCGGGACTTAACCCGAGTTTAGTAACTCGCACAAATGCCTTCGGGCTTAGCCCGAATTTATTAACTCGCATTTAACGCTTTCGGATCTTAGTCCGGATATAGTCACTTAGCACAAAGCCTTCGGGACTTAGCCCGGACATCATTCAAATAGCCAATCACAATTATCAATAAAACATGACACATTCATATATCATTTTCATTAGCAAAATTCAAACACAAGTCACTTATCACATTTGCAATTTCAGCTCAATAGCCACACACAAAGAGCATGATCTAATCAAATCGTAATCTAAGTTCCATTACTCGAGAACTTACCTTGGACGTTGTCGAGCAATTTCGACGGCTACTCGACTACTTTTTCCTTCCCTTTATCGGATTTAGCTCCCCTTTGCTCTTGAGCTTAATTTGACAAATAAATTGATTTAATCATTTGAGCATCGAAAGAGGAATTCAAGGTACTTAGCCAATATATATACTCATTAGGCATCAAAGTCGCATATGTACGAAATCATGAATCGAACTCAACACATTAGTTAATATTCCTCTTAGCCGAATTTTCTAAGCCAAGAATAGGCATCAATATGCTTGCCTCTAACTGAATGCATGCACACCAATTCCTCTCATGTGGCTGAATATGCATGTCCATGTTGAGGCCAATTATACACTTAATACCACACGAAAAAAAACAGCATACATTTTACTAACTAACGCATTACATATTGTAGCTCAATACACATCTCTCATTTACTTCATAACCAAACATCATCACAAGCAAATATACACCTTGAAATAGTATATATGTCATACCAATACATCATGTGCAAACATATATTCATGTAGGTGCAAGGGTCAATCTCAAGTTGCTTATATCCAAATATACACATATCCAAAGCTCAAATCTTACCTACCATGCAACATGCATGAATCATACTTATGGATATACCATGGCCGAATACACCACAACACCATACCGTTTCAATTTGGTCATGGTTAAACAAAGAACTTGATGTCTTACTCAAAAATACTAAAAAGAAAGTCCAAGAGCCATCAATCCACCATCACATATATCATTAGCAAGCTTCATATTTAACATGCAATGGCATTAACACAAAATCCACCTTGGCCAAATACCATCCCCATGATATAACAAAGATTTGAACCATGGGCTAATAAGAGCATCAAGTTAGCAACTAAAACATGCATAAATCTCATGACACAACCTCAAACATACCTTAATCTTGATGCAAGTATAGCCAAACCCCTTCCTAATCCTCTTCCAAACCAAACATGAAGCAAAAATTCCCTCTTCTTCCTTAGGATTTCGGTCAAGAGAGAAAGGAAAGGATGAACAAATTTTTCTCTTTTTTTTTCTTCAATACACGGCAATGGGGGCATGCATGAGACCATTTTTTTTTTCTTTTTCCATTTCTTTATTACTCATGCTCATTAATTTATTTTTTTCACCCATGATGCACCAACAAAACATGTCTATGACATGTTTTGCCCATATTTCTTTGTCATGGCCGGCCACTAGAACTTGGGGGGGAAATTTGACATGCAAGTCCTCCCCTTTGACTACATGCACTATTAGGTCCTTATAGATTAGCCTATCACTTTTCAAAAGTGTCACACAAGTCCTACTAACTGAATTCACATGCAATCGGCTAAATCGAAGCTTGAAATTTTCACACATTCATAATTACATATTCTAGACAATAAATATTATGTTCAAACATTTCGGTGACTCGGTTTAGCGGTCCCGAAACCACTTCCCGACTAGGGTCAATTTTGGGCTGTCACAGAGTATATATGTGTATTAGCCGAGTTTTGAACTTAAAACGAATTGGTATTTCATCAATACAAGTAACCATAATTGTAGAATGTATTAATTGTTGCAATCGGCCTCAACATAGACATGCATATTCGGCCATAGAAAGAAGATTGGTGTTGCATGTATTCGGTTAGAGGCAAGCATATTGATGCTTTTATTTTGGCTTAGACAATCGGCTAAAAGGGAGTGTGGGTTAATATGTTGAGTTGATTCATGATTTCATATGTATGTGACTTTAATGTCTAATGTATATATATGGGCTAAGTACTTTGAGTTCCTCTTTTCGATGCTCAAATGATTAAATCAATTTATTTGTTAAATTAAGCTCAATAGCAAAGGGAACTAAATCCGATAAAGGGAAGGAAAAGTGGTCGAATAGCCATCGAATCGCTCGACAACATCCGAGGTAAGTTTTCGAGTAACGAGACTTAGTTTACGATTTGATTAAGTCATGACGTATGAGCATAACAAATATACGGTGATATGATGATCTTACTTGAATTATATGTTGAGTTAATTAGTCTATACGTATGACGGGTAGCCGTATGTGCATAGAGATCGTGTCATAAAGCAAACTAAACCATGCTGTTTGTATGTGGCTAGTGAGCTGAAAATGGGATTGCTTAATACGTGACTTGTGTTTGAACTCTAATTATGAAAATGAAATATGGATGTGTCATGATTTATTGATATGTGCATGAATATTTGGATGATAACCGGGCTAAGTCCCGAAGGCATTTGCGCTAGTGACTAGTTCCGGGCTAAGTCCCAAAGGCATTTGTGCGAGTTACTATATCCGGGCTAAGTCCCGAAGGCATTTGTGCGAGTTACTATATCCGGGCTAAGTCCGAAGGCATTGGTGCGAAGTTACTATATCCGGCTATGTCCCAAGGCATTCGAGCAAGTAGCTATATCCGTTAAACTCGAAGGTACTTGGCTTGGGAATGAGCGACCTTGCTGTAATCGTTTCAATTAATACGCTCGTAAAATCCCAAAGCGATGAGGTATGTTTCAGATATGCATTGAATTAGTTGATCCCTTACAAATAGTATTCGTCAATCGATAAATGAGCTACCGCCTTTGGCTAAGTTGATCTTTGTGTATGAATATAAGGGTTGGTAATGTGAAGTAAGTATGATATTGAGAATTTGTGCTTATGAAATTATCTGTTTAGCCATATGAATGCTACGCTTTAGTTGTGTCTAATTTCATGGCTCAAAACTTACTAAGCATTTAATGCTTACTCCGTTTCTTTGAATCTCTGTTTTATAGATTTTGGTTCGTCAGCTATCGGACTCGGGATTGTCGAAGTCAAAGTCGTCCACACTATCAAAGCCCCTTTTGGTACACTTTTGGTTGAACTTTGAAATGGCATGTATATGACTACCCTTTTTGATGTTGGTCATGTACCTTTCGGTATTGTACAAATTTGGATAGCCATGCGAAAATGGCTTATATACATATTTTGAGCATAATGTTATAATCATCTTGTAGGTATATGGTTATTGAGAGGTGTGGATATGCTTGGCAATGATTGGCCATTGGAATGGTTAATCACAATCATGTTTTGTGCTATATATGCTAAAGGGTTAGTTAAATCATGGAAACTATGTAATAGGTAAAGTCTACCCTAAAGGCAGATGCTTACAGCAGCGGTGGTGTGAATTTGAAAAATCACTAAAAATAGTAGGAATGGAGTTAAATAGTGAATAAATTATTTAATCGAACCTTGATGAATCTAATTTCATATGGAAGAAACGAAACGGTCATATGAGTCAGATTTTAAGAGATATTTAAGTTTTCGTGGAATAGGGCCAGAGCAATTTCTAGATCCCCTGATCTGACTTTGGAAATTCATTATAAATTAAACAGAGATAATTAGAAGTCATTCCATATATTTGTAGATTCCTTTTCGAGTGTAGTTTCTATTGAAACAAATGGTATCAGTATTGAAGCCCTGTACAGGGAGATATCCAAGTCGTAATGCATAAAGGTCAGAATAGTCGAACCCTATAACAGGGGAGATTTTAACTAATAAACTGTACTAATTGGATTTCCCAAAAATTCTAGAAAAAAATTTGTAGATGGAGATATGAGTCTAGTTTCAGGATAAATTTACGGAACTGATTTTCGAGTTTTGGAACTCGAGATATGATTTTTAAGGTGACAGTGACGCAGTTAGCCAGCTCGTCTGGAAATTTAAAATGGACTGTGCAAATAAGTGAATTAAGTCTGTTAACCCCTCATGTCCGACTCTGGCAACGGTCTCGGGTACGGGGTGTTACAGTCATGGCCGTGTGAGAGACACGGGCAATGGACACAGGTGTGTGTCAGGCTCTATAAAAATCCCTGTAGGTTCGAATTTTAGATTTAATTCACAAGGGCATGAGACACGGGCATGTCCCAAGATCAGCACGACCATGTTATAATGACCATACGGGCGTGTGCCCAGTTTCAAGGGTCATTTTTATTAAGTCGATTTAAGGACCCGAGTTGGTTCTAAATGGCTTCCAATGAATGTTTGAGGCCTCGTAGGCCTATATTAGGGAGTTCTAAAAAAGTTAAAAAATTTTTTAAAGAGGTTTAGCTATGAGGTTCGAGGGCCGAGCACCTGCAAGAACTTATGTCATTCACACTCGCGAAGAGGCATCTTCACCAGATGTGATTACGAGTACTTTTTCTCTTCACGATATTTCTGTTGTTGCTTTAATTGATCCGGGGTCTACCCATTCTTATGTTTGCATGAAATTAGTACCCACTATGAATATACGAATCGAATCTACTGAATTTGTAGTAAAAGTGTCAACCCCTTAGGCAAGCATGCGTTAGTTGACCAAGTATGTAGAAATTGTCCCTTGACAATTAAGGGTCATAGTTTTTCGGCTAACCTCATGTTGTTGCCATTCGATGAATTCGTTGTAATCCTTGGAATGGATTGGTTAATTGCTCATAGTTTTGTTGTGGATTGTGGAAGGAAATCTATTGAGTTGAAATGTGAAGACGGGAATGTTCTTCGTGTTGAACCAGATGAATTAGATAACTCAACTGTAATGATATCATCTATGACTACAGAGATATATTTGAGAAAAGGGTGTAAAGCTTATCCCGCTTTTTTATTGAACACTTGAGCGTCTGAATTGAAGATCGAATCAGTGCCAGTGGTATGTGAGTTTACAGATATGTTTCTATAGGAATTACCCGGATTGTCTCCTGTGAGGGAAGTTAAATTTAGAATTGAGTTAGCCCCTAGTACAACACCCATCTCGATTGCTCCATATAGGACGACTCCTACAGAGTTAAAGGAGTTAAAGGTTCAACTACAAGAGTTAACTGACAAGGGATTTATGAGACCGAATTTCTCTGTGGGGTTCCCCAGTGCTATTTGTGAAGAAAAAGGATAGATCGATGAGATTGTGCATAGACTACCAACAGCTCAACAAAGTGACTGTGAAGAAAAAGTATCCCTTGCCAAGGATCGATGATTTGTTCGATCAGTTGAAGGGAGCCACCGTGTTTTCTAAGATCGACTTAAGGTCTGGCTACTACCAGCTAAGGGTTAAGGAGCCAGATGTACCGAAAATCGCGTTTAGGACGAGGTATGGGCACTATGAGTTTCTTGTTATGCATTTCAATTAAATGAATGCCCCTGCGGTGTTTATGAGTTTAACGAATCGTATTTTCCAACCATACTTAGATAAGTTTGTCGTTATTTTTATTGATGACATATTGATTTATTCGTATGATAGGAGCGAACACACAAAGCATTTGAAGACGGTTCTACAAACCTTGAGAGAGAAGCAGTTATACGCCAAGTTTAGTAAGAGTGAATTTTGGCTACAAGAGGTTGGATTCTTGGGACACATTGTGTTAGGTGACGGGATCAGAGTTAACCTGAGTAAGATCACAGCTATCATTGAGTGGAAACCACTGAGGAATGCATCAAAATGAAGCTTTTTGGGCTTAGTTGGGTACTACAGACGATTTGTTAAATAATTCTCGATGATAGCTAATCTGATGACAAGGTTATTACAGAAGGATGTCATGTTTGAATGGACAGAGAAGTGCCAATAGAGTTTCGAGAAACTAAAGGCTTTGTTGACCGAAGCCCCAGTTTTAGTGCAATCAGAACCGGGAAAAGAGTTTTTGGTGTATAGTGATGCATCCCTAATGGGTTAGGGTGTGTGCTTATGCAAGAAGGCAAAGTAATAGCCTATGCCTTGAGACAGCTAAAGCCACACGAGAAGAATTACCCGACCCATGATTTGGAGCCATCATGTTCGCATTAAAAATTTGGAGACACTATTTGTATAGCCAGAGATGTTGAGTGTTCACCGACCATAAAAGTCTCAAGTATTTAATGACCCAGAAGGATTTGAATCTACGACAACGAAGGTGGCTAGAGTTGATAAAGGATTACGAGTTAGTGATTGACTACCACTTAGGGAAGACCAATGTAGTTGTCGATGCTCTGAGTAGAAAATTATTGTTTGCCTTGAAGCTATGAATGCTCCGTTGACCATGACTAATGATGTCTCGATTCTAGCCGAGATGAAAGCTAGACCTACGTTCCTAGACCTACGTTCCTATAAGAGATTTGTGAGGCTCAGAAAGGTAATAGAGACATGCAAGCTAAAATGGCTCAGTGTGAGACGGGAAATCAATCAGATTTTAGTATTGGTACCGACAGTTGTATAATGTTTCGAGACAGCATTAGTGTACCTGAGGATAATAAGCTTAGTCAGAGAATTTTATGGGAGGCACATAGTGGTTGCTTGTTTATCCATCGAGGTAGTGTGAAAATGTATAACAACTTGAAGAAAATGTACTGGTGGTCGGGAATGAAAAGAGATATTTTAGAGTTTGTTTCTTCGTGTCTAAGTTGTCAACAATTGAAACCCGAACACCAAGTACCCTCAGGTTTACTTCAACCAGTAATGGTTCCCGAGTGGAAGTGGGGCCGAGTAACCATGGATTTTGTGTCAGGGTTGCCTTTGACACCAAGGAAATAGGATTCGGTTTGGGAAGTTGTTGATAAACTTACTAAGTCGACACATTTTATACCAGTGCGTACTGACTATTCCCTTGAGAAATTGGTTGATCTATATGTTTCTGAGATCGTGAGACTTCATGGAGTGCCCTTGTTAATTATTTCAGATAGAGATCCAAGGTTTACCTCATGATTTTGGAAAAAGTTGTAAGAGGCATTGGGAAAAAACTGAATTTTAGCACAACATTTCATTCGCAAACCTACGGTCAGTCAGAAAGAGTAATTCAAATATTAGAAGACATGTTACAGTGTCGTGTTCTCGAGTTTCGAAGCAGTTGGGAAAGGTATTTACCACTGGTCGAATTCGCCTACAACAATAGTTATCAGTCAAGTCTGAAAATAGTGCCTTATGAGGTGTTTTATAGATGCAAGTGTCGAACACCCTTGTATTTGACCGAGCTGAGAGAGAATCAGATACTCAGGGTTGATTTAGTTAAAGAGACCGAAGAGAAAGTTAAGGTGGTTCACGATTGTTTAAAGGCCACTTCGGATAGATAGAAATCCTACCCAGATTTGAAACGAAAAGAGATCGAGTTTCAAGTCGGGGATAAAGTATTTTTGAAAGTATCCCCGTGGAAGAAGGTTCTTCGAATTGGAATGAAATGCAAATTAAGTCCACGATTTTTTGGACCTTATGAGATTACCGAAAGAATAGGGCCTGTTGCCTACCGATTGGCCTTACCCTTAGAATTGGAAAAGATTCACGATGTGTTTCATGTGTCCATGTTACATCGATATAGATAAGATCTTTCACATGTGATCGTGCCAACAGAGGTTGAGATTAGCTCAGACATGACTTATGGCGAAGAGCCAGTTAAGATATTGGCACGCGAGGTCAAACAACTGAGGAATAAAAGTATAGCACTCGTGAAAGTTTTGTGGCATGAACATGGAGTCGAAGTAGCCACATGGGAACCTGAGGAGACCATGACAGAACAATACCCGAATCTATTCATCGATAGGATTTTTGGGGAAGAAAATCCCTAAGGGGGAGAATTGTAACGATACGATTTTTGGTCCTGTCAGAACAGTGGTTTCGGGACCACTGATCTAAGGGTAGAGAAATTATTTTTAATATTATTTTATGTGTTTTGGCATGATTATATGAGAGTATGAAAATTTTGGTGAATTATTTTTAGCGATTTCAAGCTTAATTGTGAAAAAGGACTAAATCGCATAGAGTGTAAAATTCTTAATTTGATAGCTAAGAGTGTTAAATTGCTATGTATCATAAATTGCGGGTCTTTAAAGGAAGTCAAAATTAGGTTTAGTTTTGGTGACCTATTTTGTGACAGCCTTAAAATGACCCTAGTCGGAATGTGGTTTCGGGACCACAAAACCGAGGCATAAAAATAATTTAAAATTTATTTTGATGCCTATAATATGTGTTAACTCATGTGTGACATTTTTTCTGTTTTGATTTAGAGTTATAATGTGAATTTCACTAGAAAGGACCTAGTAGTAAACTTTGGAAGTATGATTGGGAAATGTGTGATGACTAGTGGATCATGCGTGCAAAAATGAGGGGTTTGCATGTCAAATTTCCCATATATCATAAGTAGTGGCCAGCCATGATGGGCTTATATGCACATAATATGTATTAATTATTAGTTAGTAGCTTATATTTTATAACATAAGTAAATAAAATAAGGAAAAGAGAAAAGAAACAAAGGAGTCTTTCTCATGTTTTCTTCTTGGTCGATTCTAAGAGAGGAAGAGGAGGAGCCATTCGGCCATGGTAGGCCTTCATTAAGGTAAGAAACTCAAGCTAGTCCTTTAAAATCTTAGCATGGTTTTAAGCTAGATTCTAAGTCCCTTACTTAACCATGCCGAAATCTTTGAAATGGATGGTGATATGAACATTCGGCCATGATAGAGGTTAAAGAAAAATGGTGGTAATGTTATATATTTTGATAAGTATGTTAAATGGTTTGAGATTTGAACTAGTCATCAAATCCTCTAGGTAGCCCATGCTAAGAATTTTGAATTTTGGGATGACTAGAACTTTCGCCATGGTAGCTATTGAGGATTTAGGTTTGTGTTTCATGTTAAATTGGATGAATCTTGGTGTAAGGGTGTTTGAACTAAACTAATGATCAAATAGGTGCATAGATACAAAATGGAAAGAATCGGCCTAAGTGTTTTAGTCATTGACATATATATATATATGTTGCCGAATGTGTGCTTAAGGAATTGGTTACGTACATTGTTGTTAAATGCTTGTTGCTAAGGAATTTTGAATGGGTTATAAATTGAGTTTAATGTTCGAGGAACATTGGTTTGGACACCTAGTGCCGAATGTGTTCGAGATTTAACTTACCAAGTGCATAAATATGATAATGCTATGATGGTAGACTTAATTGGAATTTGGTATTGTAAGTGATGCCTTGGGCTCTTATGATGGTTAGGGACAAAATGTGTGTTGTGAGGAACGAAATGATGTCTATGAATTCGAAAATGCAAGGTATTAAGCTAGTCCTATTATTCGGTGGTGCATGAGTAGAGCACATGTATAATGCTTGAATAACTAGTCAATAAAGCTATTCGCGCCTAATTGTATAATATGAATGTATTTAATCGGATTGTTAAATTGATAAATTATTAAATAAGCTCTATTTGTTTGAATTAAGCTCAAGATCTTAAAGGACCAAAGTTGGATAAGGGGAAGGAAAAAGTGATCGAATAGCCGTCGAAATCATTCGACAACATCCGAGGTAAGTCTTCAAGTAATGACCCTACTTGATTTATATTGAAATGATTTGTCATATTATGGTGGATAGCCAAATGTGCATAGAGCCTATGTTATAAAGCCAATTGAAATCATGCTCTTTGTGTGTGGCTATTGAGCCGAAATTGGAAAGGTTTGATAAATGATTTGTGTTTGAGCCTTAGTAACGGAAATGAAATATGAATGTGTCATGAATATTGATATATGTGTGCATGAGCATTTGAATGATATCCGGCTAAGCCTCAAGGCATTTGTGCGAAGTTGTTATATCCGGGCTAAGACCAAGGCATTTGTGCGAGTTGTTATATCCGGCTAAGACCAAGGCATTTGTGCGAGTTGTTATATCGGGCTAAGACCCAAAGGCATTTGTGCGAAGTTGCTATGTCCGGGTTAAGACCCGAAGGCAATTGGGCGTGTGGTTATATCCGGCTAAATCCTGAAGAAACTTGGGTTTGAAGGTGAGCGATTTGTGCTATAATAATTTTAATTAATATGCTCGAAAAACCCAAACGATAAGGTATGTTTGCATGTGCATCGGAAAAGTTGATTCGTTTTAAATAGTATTCGTTCAATCGACTAACGAACTTTCGGCTCTTAGATAGGTTGATACCTTGTGTGTGTATATGTTGATGAAGTGTAAAGTAAGTATGATTATGAGAATGTGTATTAATAAAGTGATTCATTTAGCTATGTGAATGTAATACTTTAGTCAAAGCTGATTTCATTACTTGAGACTTACTAAGCATTAAAATGCTTACCCCGTTGCTTTGGCTCTCTGTTTTATAGATTTTGCTCGTTAGCTATCGAATTCGGGATCATCGAAGTCAAAGTCATCCACACTATCAAAGCCCTTTTGGTACTCTTTTAGTTGAACTCTGGATATGGCATGTATAGGACTACCCTTTGTTGTTTTTCAAGTACTTTTGTGATGTATGTGTGTACGTACCATGCGAAAATGGCTCGAGAAGTGGAGTATGGCATTAGACCATTTGTGTTTATGTATATATATATATGGTTTCATGATATGACTATGGACTGGAATGGAAGTGTTGGGCAAATGATCAGCCATTGGAATGGCTAAATATGATCATATGTGGACCTATGTATGACAAAACTCTAGTTGGTCCATGGAATCCACGAAATAGGTAAAGTTTACCTTGAAAACAGATGCTGACAGCAGCAGTGGTGTGGATTTGAAAAATCACTAAAATTTGTAGGAATGGAATTAAATAGTGAATAAATTATGTAATCGAACCTTGATGAATCTATTTTCATATGAAAGTAACGAAACGATCATATGAACAGTATATTAAGAGACATTAAAGTTCTCGTGAAACAGGGCCAGAACGGTTTCTGGATGCCCTGTTTCGACTTTGAAAATTTACCATAAATGATACAAAGACAATTAGAAGTCATGCATTATATGTATAGATTCCCCTTTGAGTCTAGTTTCATTAGAAACAAACAGCATGAGTATTGAAGCTCTGTACAGGAAGATATCCAGGTCGTAATACATAAAGGTCAGAGTAGTCGAACCCAGAATCAGGGGAGACTTTAACTAATAAACTGTACCAATTGGCCCAACCAAAAATTCTAGAAATAAATCCATAGATGGATATATGAGTCTAATTTCAGGGAAAATTTACGGAATCAGTTTTTGAGTTTTGGAACTTGAGATATGATTTTTAAGGGGACAGTGACGCAGTTAGCCAGCCTGTCTGGAAATTTTTTTTTTAAATGGACTGTGAAAACAAAGTAATCAAGTCTGTTAGCACCTCGCATTTGACTCCGGAAATGGTATCGGGTACGGGGTGTTACAATTAAATTGGTATCAGAGCTACAGTTTAGTTGATTCTAGGACTACCGTAATACGTTTGGGTCTAGCTATACATGCCATTATGTGATTAATTGATAGTGTGGTGATTTCTGACATTTGAGTTTGTGTTTATTTATAGTAATGGATCCCGATCCCAACCGAACGATAGCTGATGATGTGGAGAGTGTGGCACCTGCTCCCGCACAAGGGACAGCGCCGGCGGACTCTCAACCTATTGCTAGCAATCTGAATGATGAGGCTAGGCAAGCTTTTTATAGCGTGATGAATGATTGGTTCAACCAATATATTTGAACTAATACGGCTGTTCCACAACCTCCATTCCCAACAAACACAACCCCCGCACCTACAATGCCTCCGGTAACTGACCAAATAAGGTCAAATAAGCCCCCAGTTGATAGAATCCGAAAAAACGGGGCTACTGAATTTAAGGCTACGGATAGTGATAATGCCGAGCAAGCTGAATTTTGGTTGGACAACACTATTCGGGTACTCGATGAACTATCTTGCACACCCGATGAATGCCTAAAGTGTACTATCTCCTTGCTACGCGATTACGCCTACTATGGGTGGAGTACTCGACTCACAGCCCCGAGAGCAAGTAACTTGGGAGTTCTTCCAAACCGAAGTTTGAAAGAAGTATATCATCGAGATTCATTGACCAAAAACGGAAGGAATTTCTTGAACTCAAACAAGGTTCCATGTCGGTTCTCGATTATGAACGAAAATTTGTGAGGCTTAGCCATGACAAGACGAGAATGCATTTCCTCGAAGCCGTAATGTGTAAACGTTTCGAGGATGGACTAAATGATGATATAAAGTCAGTATGTTGGCATCTTGGAAATCGAGAATTTGTAGTACTTGTTGAGCGAGCTTGCAAGGCCGAGGAGCTCAAGATGGAGAAAAGAAAAGCCGAGGTGGGAGCAAGGAGTTTTGTAAGAGGTCTTCGGGAAGCCCTTCCACGATCATCGAAGAAATTTAGAGATGGCTTGGGCGGTCTAGGGACACTTGGGCTTTTCTAAACGAGATCGCGATCGACCCCGTGAGCACATGAGTCACTTCGATCGCCGGTGTTGGAAATGATCGTCGAGATAGAACGGAGTGCCATGATTGTGGCAAATGGCATTCCGTGGTTGTAGATTCCATGACCACTCTGTTACAAGTGCGGATCGGTTGACCACTTCATTAAAGATTGCCCGAGGTTGCTGAGCAGTAATGTAAATCGAGTTGGAAACCGGTGCTACCACCGCCGAGGTAGACCATCTAGAAATACAGCAATGCTAGTGGTGATCGAGAGGATCTAGAGATGCTACGACCAGATCCGAGGCCCGCGCTCTGCTAGGGCTTATGCTATCGCCAAGACGCGAGGATGCTTCCTCGCCAGATGTTATTACCGGTACTTTCACTCTCTTTGATACTAATGTGATTGCTTTGATTGACCCTGGTTCTACTCATTCTTATATATGCGAAACCTTAGCATCCAGTAAGACTTTACCTATTGAGTCTACTGAGTTCGTAATTCGGGTGTCAAATCCCTTGGGTCGTCACGTGCTTGTTGAAAAAGTGTGTAAGAAATGCCCCCTAGTAATTCGAGGTTCCTGTTTTCCGGAGGACTTGATGCTTTTGCCGTTCGATGAATTTGATGTTATTCTTGGTTTGGATTGGTTGACCGTGCATGATGCGGTTGTGAATTACAAAAGCAAGACTATTGATTTGAGGTGCGCAAATAACGAGATGATCCGAGTTGAGTTTACGGAGTTAAAGGGGTTGCCAGCTGTAATATCATCAATGTTGGCCCAAAAATATGTAAGAAAGGGGTGGGAAGCATACCTTGCGTATGTACTTGATGATAAGGAGTTAGAAATAAAACCCGAATCGGTACTGGTGGTTTGTGAATACCCGGATGTTTTTCCCGAAGAATTACCGGGTTTGCCACCTGTTTGGGAGATAGAGTTTGGTATTGAGCTTGTACCTGGGACTACGCCGATTTCGATAGCTCCGTATCGTATGGCACCAACCGAGTTAAAAGAGTTGAAAGCTCAGTTGCAAGAATTGACGGATAGAGGTTTCGCTCGACCAAGTTTCTCATATTGGGGTGCACCAGTATTGTTTATGAAAAAGAAGGACGGAACCATGAGGTTGTGCATTGACTATCGTCAGCTGAATAAAGTGACGATAAAGAATAAATATCCGTTACCGCGTATTGATGATTTGTTTGATCAACTAAAGGGAGCCTCAGTGTTTTCAAAGATAGATTTGAGATCGGGTTATTATCAGTTGCGAATTCGAGATTCGAATATACCCAAAACTGCTTTTAGAACGAGATACGGCCACTACGAGTTCTTAGTGATGCCGTTTGGGCTCACTAATGCCCCTACGGTATTTATAGATTTGATGAATCTGATCTTCAGACAGTATTTAGACCGGTTCGTAGTTGTTTTCATTGATGACATCTTGGTCTATTCAAGAGATGAGACCGAACATGCTGAACACCTGAGATTAGTGTTGCAAATTTTACGGGATAAGCAGTTATATGCTAAGTTCGAGAAGTGTGAGTTCGGTTAAGAGAGGTTAGCTTCTTGGGTCATGTGGTATCTGATCGGTATTCGAGTTGACCGAGCAAAATTTCGCCATACTTAACCGGAAGCTTCCAGAAATATTATCGAGGTTCGAGCTTTTTGGGCTTGCGGTTACTACCGACGGTTTGTAAAGGTTTCTCGATGATAGCCACACCCATGACGGCTACTTCAAAAAGAGGTTAAGTTCGAATGGATGGAAAAATGTCGAAAAGTTTTGATCAACTGAAAACTTATTTGTGGAAGCTCTAATTTTAGTGCAGCCCGAATCAGGCAAAGAGTTTGTCATCTATAGTGACGCCTCCCTACTTGGGTTAGGTTGCATATTGATGCAAGAAGGTCGAGTTGTGGCCTATGCGTCGAGACAATTAAAGCCACATGAGAAAAATTATCCGACCCATGATCTCGAATTAGCTGCCATCGTATTCGCCTTGAAAATATGGCGACATTACTTATTTGGTGAGAAGTGCCATGTATTTTCGGATCACAAAAGTCTCAAATATTTGATGACTCAAAGAGACTTGAATCTGCGACAAAGACGTTGGCTCGAGTTGTTAAAAGATTATGAGCTTGTCATTGATTATCACCCGGGAAAGGCTAATGTGGTTGCGGACGCCTTAAGCTTGAAATCACTGTTTGCTTTACGGGCGATGAATGTACACTTGTCTATTCTACCCGACAATGTCTAGTAGCCGAATTAAAGGCCAAACCATTATTGATTCATCAAATTCGTGAAGCTCAGAAAGTCGACGATGAGTTGGTTGCAAAACGGGCTGAATGTGTTCCGAATGTGGAATCGGAGTTTCAAATTGATGATGATGATTGTTTGAGGTACAGAAATCGGTTGTGTGTTCCAAGAAATTCAGAACTCATTTCGATGATTCTGAACGAAGCTCAATGTAGCCGAATGTCAATTCACCCGGGGAGTACGAAAATGTACAACGATCTGAGACGTCAGTTTTGGTGGCATGGTATGAAACGAGACATTTACGATTTTGTTTCGAAGTGTTTAATATGTCAGCAAGTAAAGGCGGAACATCAAATGCCTACGGGTTTACTTCAGCCGATCATGATACCTGAATGGAAATGGGAACGAGTCACGATGGATTTTGTATCTGGGTTACCAATGTCGGCAAGTAAGAAAGATGCGATTTGGGTCGTTGTCGATAGACTGACTAAGTCGGCTCACTTTATCCCCGTACGCATGGATTTTTCATTGGATAAACTAGCTGAATTGTATGTTTCTCAGATTGTGAGATTACGCGGGGTACCGATTTCTATTGCACCGGATAAAGATCCGAGATTCACCTCGCGATTTTGGAAGAAATTGCAAGAAGCTTTGGGTACCAAACTACATTTTAGCACTGCTTTTCATCCTCAAACCGATGGTCAATCCAAGCAGATAATTCAGATACTCGAGGATATGTTGAGATGTTGCATCCTCGAGTTTAGTGGTTCATGGGAACGGTATTTACCTTTGATTGAATTCGCCTACAATAATAGTTTTCAATCAAGTATTAAGATGGCACCTTACGAGGCTTTGTACGGGCGTAAATGCCGTACACCATTGTTTTGGACCGAGCTCGGTGAAAGTAAAATTTTCGGAGTGGATTTGATTAAAGATGCTGAACAGAAAGTAAAAGTAATCCATGAAAGTCTGAAGATAGCCTCCGATCGTCAGAAGTCGTACGCGGATCTGAAACGAAAAGACATTGAGTATCAGGTGGGAGATAAAGTGTTCCTTAAAGTTTTGCCTTGGAAAAAGATACTCAGATTTGGCCGTAAAGGCAAATTGAGTCCGAGGTTCATCGGGCCATATGAAGTGTCCGAACGAGTCGGTCCAGTTGCGTATCGTTTGATTGTGCCCCCTGAACTCGAAATGATTCACGACGTCTTTCATGTTTCGATGCTTCGACGTTATAGATCTGATCCGTCGCACATAATCAGTCCATCAGAGGTTGAAATTCAAGCCAATATGAGTTATGAAGAAGAACCGATTCGTATCCTAGCACGTGAAGTGAAAGAGTTGCGAAACAAAAGGGTTCCGCTAGTGAAAGTGTTATAGCTCAAACACGGGATAGAAGAACCTACTTGGGAACTCGAGAACTCTATGAAAGAGAGATACCCAAACCTATTTACCAGTAAGATTTTCGGGGACGAAAATTTCTAAAGTGGGAGAGAGTTGTGACAGCCTTAAAATGACCCTAGTCGGAATGTGGTTTCGGGACCACAAAACCGAGGCATAAAAATAATTTAAAATTTATTTTGATGCCTATAATATGTGTTAACTCATGTGTGACATTTTTGATGTTTTGATTTAGAGTTATAAATGTGAATTTCACTAGAACGGACCTAGTAGTAAACTTTGGAAGTATGATGGGGAAATGTGTGATGACTAGTGGATCATGCATGCAAAAATGAGGGGTTTGCATGTCAAATTTCCCATATATCATAAGTAGTGGCCGGCCATGATGGGCTTATATGCACATAATATGTATTAATTATTAGTTAGTAGCTTATATTTTATAACATAAATAAATAAAATAAGGAAAAGAGAAAAGAAGCAAAGGAGTCTTTCTCATGTTTTCTTCTTGGCCGATTCTAAGAGAGGAAGAGGAGGAGCCATTCGGCCATGGTAGGCCTTCATTAAGGTAAGAAACTCAAGCTAGTCCTTTAAAATCTTAGCATGGTTTTAAGCTAGATTCTAAGTCCCTTACTTAACCATGCCGAAATCTTTGAAATGGATGGTGATATGAACATTCGGCTATGGTAGAGGTTAAAGAAAAATGGTGGTAATGTTATATATTTTGATAAGTATGTTAAATGGTTTGAGATTTGAACTAGTCATCAAATCCTCTAGGTAGCCCATGCTAAGAATTTTGAATTTTGGGATGACTAGAACTTTCGGCCATGGTAGCTATTGAGGATTTAGGTTTGTGTTTCATGTTAAATTGGATGAATCTTGGTGTAAGGGTGTTTGAACTAAACTAATGATCAAATAGGTGTATAGATACAAAATGGAAAGAATCGGCCTAAGTGTTTTAGTCATTGACATATATATATATATGTTGCCGAATGTGTGCTTAAGGAATTGGTTAAGTACATTGTTGTTAAATGCTTGTTGCTAAGGAATTTTGAATGGGTTATAAATTGAGTTTAATGTTCGAGGAACATTGGTTTGGACACCTAGTGCCGAATGTGTTCGGGACTTAACTTACCAAGTGCATAAATATGATAATGCTATGATGGTAGACTTAATTGGAATTTGGTATTGTAAGTGATGCCTTGGGCTCTTATGATGGTTAGGGACAAAATGTGTGTTGTGAGGAACGAAATGATGTCAATGAATTCAAAAATGCAAGGTATTAAGCTAGTCCTATTATTCGGTGGTGCATGAGTAGAGCACATGTATAATGCTTGAATAACTAGTCAATAAAGCTATTCGCGCCTAATTGTATAATATGAATGTATTTAATCGGATTGTTAAATTGATAAATTATTAAATAAGCTCTATTTGTTTGAATTAAGCTCAAGAGCTTAGAGGACCAAAGTTGGATAAGGGGAAGGAAAAAGTGATCGAATAGCCGTTAAATCATTCGACAACATCCGAGGTAAGTCTTCAAGTAATGACCCTACTTGATTTATATTGAAATGATTTGTCATATTATGGCGGATAGCCGAATGTGCATAGAGCCTATGTTATAAAGCCAATTGAAATCATGCTCTTTGTGTGTGGCTATTGAGCCGAAATTGGAAAGGTTTGATAAATGATTTGTGTTTGAGCCTTAGTAACGAAATGAAATATGGATGTGTCATGAATATTGATATATGTGTGCATGAGCATTTGAATGATATCTCAGGCAAAGCCCCGAAGGCATTTGTGCGAAGTTGTTATATCCAGGCTAAGACCAAGACATTTGTGCGAGTTGTTATATCGGGCTAAGACCAAGGCATTTGTACGAGTTGCTATGTCCGGGTTAAGACCAAGGCAATTAGGCGTGTGGTTATATCCGCTAAATCTCAAGAAACTTGGGTTTGAAGGTGAGCGATTTGTGCTATAATAATTTTAATTAATACGCTCGAAAAACCCAAACGATAAGGTATGTTTGCATGTGCATCGGAAAAGTTGATTCGTTTTAAATAGTATTCGTTCAATCGACTAACGAACTTTCGGCTCTTAGATAGGTTGATACCTTGTGTGTGTATATGTTGATGAAGTGTGAAGTAAGTATGATTATGAGAATGTGTATTAATAAAGTGATTCATTTAGCTATGTGAATGTAATACTTTAGTCAAAGCTGATTTCATTACTTGAGACTTACTAAGCATTAAAATGCTTACCCCGTTGCTTTGGCTCTCTGTTTTATAGATTTTGCTCGTTAGCTATCGGATTCGGGATCATCGAAGTCGAAGTCATCCACACTATCAAAGCCCTTTTGGTACTCTTTTAGTTGAACTCTGGATATGGCATGTATAGGACTACCCTTTGTTGTTTTTCAAGTACTTTTTGTGATGTATGTGTGTACAGCCATGAGATTTTCGGGGACAAAAATTTCTTAAGTGGGGGAGAGTTGTGACAGCCCAAAATTGACCCTAGCCGGGAAGTGGTTTCGGGACCGCTAAACCGAGTCACTGAAATGTTTGAATGTAAAATTTATTGTCTAGAATATGTAATTATGAATGTGTGAAAATTTCAAGTTCCGATTTAGCCGATTGCATGTGAATTCAGTTAGTAGGACTTGTGTGACACTTTTGAAAAGTGAAAGGCTAATCTATAAGGACCTAATAGTGCATGTAGTCAAAGGGAGGACTTGCATGTCAAATTTCCCCAAGATGTAGTGGCGGCCATGACAAGGAATCATGGGCTAAACATGTCATGAAACATGTTTTGTTGGGCATTAGGGAGAAATGATAAACAAATAAGCATGGGTAATAAAGAAAGAAAAAAAAATGTGAGTGTGAGTGTGAAACCCCATTGCCGTGTATTGTAGATGAAAAAAAGAAAAAAATTGTTCATCCAACCTTGCATTCTCTCTTGACCGAAAATACTAGAGGAAGGAAGAAATTTTGCTTCATGTTTGTTTTGGAAGAGGATTAGGGAGAGGTTGGCTAAACTTGCATCAAGATTAAGGTATGTTTGAGATTGTGCCATGAAATTCATGCATGTTTTTAGTTGATAGCTTGATGTTCTTGGTATCCCATGGTTCAAATCTTTGCAATGTCATGGGAATGAAATTCGGCCAAAGTAAATGTGGTGTAAATGCCATAGCATGCTAAATATCAAGCTTGATAATGATACATGTGATGGGGGGGATTGAGGACTCTTAGATTTTCTTTTAGCATTTTCGAATGAGATGCTAAGTTCTTTGCTTAATCATGACCAAAATTATGGTGTTGTGATGTATTCGGCCATGGTACATCCATAAGTGTGATTTATGCTCATTGCATGGAAAGTAAGATTTGTGTTTTGAAATTTTGTTCGTGTTTAGTTACAATCAACTTGAGATTCGGCTCTAGCATATATATATGTATATATGTTGTACATGATGTATTGGTATGACATATATACTATTTCAAGGTGTATATTTGCTTGTGATGATGTTTCGATCATGAAGGAAATGATAGATGTGTATTGAGTTACATTATGGAATGCATTAGTTAGTAAAATGTATGCTGTTTTTTTTTTGGTGTGGTATAAAGTGTATAATTGGCCTCAACATGGACATGCATATTCGCCACATGAGGGAAATTGGTGTGCATGCACTCGGTTAGAGGCAAGCATATTGATGCCTATTCTTGGCTTAGAAAATTCGGCTAAGAGGAATATTAACTAATGTGTTGAGTTCGATTCATGATTTTGTGCATATGCGACTTTGATGCCTAATGAGTATATATATATATTGGCTAGGCATCTTGAATTCCTCTTTCGATGCTCAAATGATAAAACCAATTTATTTGTTAAATTAAGCTCAAGAGCAAAGGGGAGCTAAATCCGATAAGGGGAAGGAAAAAGTCGTCGAATAGCCGTCGAAATCGTTCGACCACGTCTGAGGTAAGTTCTTGAGTAATAGAGCTTAAATTCTGATTGATTAGATCATGTTTAAAGCAAATTAAAATCATGCTATTTGTGTGTGGCTATTGAGCCGAAATGGCAAGTGTAAAAAGTGCCTTGTGTTTGAGCTTCGCTATTGAAAATGAAATACGAATGTGTCATAATTTATTGACAATTGTTCTCGGTTATTCAATGATGTCGGGCTAAGTCCCAAGGCTTTGTGCTAAGTGACTATATCCGGACTAGGATCCAAGGCATTCGTGCGAGTTAATAAATCCGGCTAATCCCAAGGCTTTGTGCAAGTTACTAAACCGGGTTAAGTCCCAAGGCATTCGTGCAAGTCGCTATAACCGGGCTTCGTCCCGAAGGCATTTGAGTGAGTCGTTATATCCGGTTAAATTCCGAAGGTACGTGATTCTAGAATAAGCAATCTTGCTGTAAAATTTCAGTTAATACGCTTGAGAAAAATTCCAGCAATGAGGTATGTTCATATGAGCTTGAATCAGTTGATTCCCTTCGAATAATATTCGCCCAGTCGAGTAATGAGTTTCCGGTATGTGACTAAGGTGATCCCTTATGTATGATCATAGGGGTTGAAATGTGAAATGAGTATGGTATTGAGAGTTTGTACATATGAAATTATCCGTTAGCTTTATGAATGCTAAGTTTTTGTTGTGCTGGAATTTCTTGCTCAAACTTACTAAGCATAAATTGCTTACTCCGTTTCCTCTATTTCTCTGTCTTATAGATTTTGCTCGTTAGCTATCGGATTCGGGATCCTTGAAGTCGAAGTCATCCACACTATCAAAGCCTCCATTTTGGTATAATTTTGGTTGAACTTTGAAATGGCATGTATAGGACTACCCTCGGTTGTTTTTAAGTACTTGTGATGTATATGTGTACGGCCATGCGAAAATGGTTCGTAAAAGTGGATTATGAATTTGACCATTTGTGCTTGTAATTATATGTGACATCCCTAAATCGACCCTAGTCGGAAAGTGGTTTCGGGACCACCAAACCGAGTCATAATAATAATTAACCATCATAATTGATGCTCATTATATGTATATATGCATGTGTGAAAATTTCGTGTTTGGATTTTGTTAATAGTAAGTGAATTTTTATCAAATAGGACTTATGTGAGAAAATTTAGAAATGTGCTAGGCAATTGTAAGGTGGCCTATTAATACATGTGGGAAAATAGTTGTCCTTGCATGTCAAATAACCCACTTCCTAAGGTGAGTGGCGGCCATGACAAGAATATGGGCAAGGGAACATGTTTCCAACATGTTTAGTTAGTGGATTATGTAGAAAAAATAAAGAAATGAAAAAAATGAGCATGGATGCCCCCCCCTTTGTTGCCGTGAGTAGAGGAAAAAGAAAGGAAAAAAAAATTGTTCATCCATTCTCAAAATCTTGGCTGAAAATACTAAGGGAAAAAGGAAGGATTTTTGCTTCATGCTTGGTTTAGAGGAGAACTAGAAGGAGATTTGGTCATACTTGTGTCAAGATTAAGGTATGTTTGAGGTTGTGTCATGAGATTCATGCATGTTTTAGTTGCTAACTTGATGTTCATGTTAGCCCATGGTTCAAATCCTTGTTATGCCATGGAAATGGTATTTGGCCAAGGTTGATATTGTGTTAAAGCCATTGCATGCTAAATGTGAAGCTTGTTGATGATACATGTAATGATGGATTGACTACTCTTGAAATTTCTTTTAGCATTCTTGAGTAAGACATGGAGTTTTCTTTGTTTAACCATGACCAAAAATTGAAAGGGGATGGTGTGGGATGTATTCGCCATGGCATGCTCATAAGTGCGATTTATGCTTGTTGCATGATAGGTAAAAATTTGTGTTTTGATATATGTGTATATGTGTTTGTACATGATGTTACAAATGGATGTGAAAATATATGCTAGATTGGGGAAATTTGATTAAATGTTCATGAAATGGAATTAGGTGATTAAAAGATGTTAGTTGACATTGTACATATATATATATTCGGCCATTAAAGTGAGTATGTAGGTAATGTTGAATCAAGTTTTTGGTGCATATTCGGTTAGGTGTATAATCGACCAAATGGGCGATTAGTAAGAATGGTTGCCGAATATACAAGCATACATATGCATGTGTAGTTGAATTATGAATGTTTAGCAAGATGGTTAAACTAGTGATTTATTGATTAAGCTCAAGGAGTTAAAGAAGGAGAATCAAGCAAGGGAAAGACGAAGGTCATCGAGTAGCCGACTTGGAACTATTTTACCCAACACGAGGTAAGTCATTAAGCACGTATTTGATATTGCTTAAATGATTGTAAAATTTATGCAATTGTGTTTAATGGGATGATATATATATATAAATGAAAATGTATGTGTATGGAGTGATGACAATTGTTGAATGTAAAAGAAATAGTGAAATGTGTAGAAAGTTTGCTTTCGGCACTAAGTGTGCGGGCAATACGTGTGTACGGTGCGAGATTGGCACTAAGTGTGCGTGCTGGAAATATATGGCACTAAGTGTGCATGCTGGAAATATATGGCACTAAGTGTGCGAGCTCGAAGGGCATGGCACTATGTGTGCGGGCTTAAATCGCATGGCACTAAGTGTGCGAAATCGAGTATTAAGCAATCGTGTGCGTATTACACTATATATATATATAAATATCTCCAATCGAACAATTATATGGAGGGTGTGTCTCCATCGAGTGAGTATGGACAGCGGATCGGTAAGTACCTTGAGCTCATGACGAATAGGTAATACGTTCATGCTTGGGGTTGAATTTGGTAAGCCTTAAATCTATGTGATGATTGAAATTGTATGGTTGTGCTGGAAAATGAGTTAATGTGTAAAAATGCTTGATTATCTTGTTGTGTAGAATATGAAATGTGGATGTATGAATTGGTACGAGATTGGACCGAAAGGTCCGAGGTATTATGGTATAGATTCGATATGGACGAGTACCTAGCCTCATTTGTTGTACATGTAGTAGTAACTTTATCGATTGGATTGACGAATGCTTATGACTTACTGAGTTGTAAACTCACTCGGTGTTTTCTTGTCACCCATTTTAGGTCTCTTGGACTCGTATTGTTGCGTGCTCGGAACCGTCGTTGAAGTCATCACACCGGCTGAAATCTTGTGGTATTGTTTTTGTTGTTGAAGAACATTTGGCATGTATAGGCTATTATATTTTGTCGAATTGTGGGTTGTAAACTTTAAGCCATGTGAAAATGGCCTATGTGGTCGTCGAGTGGGATGCTAGAACCTATAGCCACGAGTCTTAGAAACTCAAATTTTGTTAAGGTGGCCATAATTTGTGTCATGTATGATGGATGATTAAGGCCAAGGAAAAATTCATGAAATTGGTATAGTCTACTGCAGTAACTGTTGCGGACAGCAGCAGTGAGATGAGATTGAAAATCACTAAAAATAGTAGAAGTAGAATTAAATAGTGAGTAAATTATGGAACTGATCCTTGATGAATCTATTTTTATATGGACGAAACGAAACGACCATATGAGCAGTATACTGGGAGATATTAAAGTTCTCGTGAGACAGGGCCAGAACGATTTCTGGGTCCCCTGTCTCGACTTTGAAAATTTACCATAAATTATCCAGAAAGAATTAGGAGTCATGCCTTATATGTACAGATTCCATTTTGAGTCTAGTTTCATTAGAAACAAACGGAACCAGTATTAAAGCCCTGTACAGAAAGATATTCAAGTTGTAACGCGCGGAGGTCAGAGCAGTCGATCCCTGTAACATGGGTGACTTTAACTAATAAACTGTACCAATTGGCCCAACCAAAAATTCTAAAAATAAATCCATGGATGGGTATATGAGTCTAAATTCAGGGAAAATTTACGAAACCAGTTTCCGAGTTTTGGAACTCGAGATATGATTTTAAGGCGACGGTGACGCAGTTTTCCAGCCTGTCCAGAAATGCCAAATTGGTCGGTACTTTAAGAGGATTTGTCTCGTTAACCCTCGTGTCCGACACGGCGTCGGTCACGAGTTAGGTGTTACAATTTTATTGGTATCAGAGCTATGGTTTAGTCGGTTCTAGGACTACCATAGCGCGTGTGAGTCTAGCTATACATGCCAAATTGATAGTGCTTAATAATGTGATGACTTGACGGTTGAAATTTTTGTTTTGATTAGCGATGGAACCCGGTAGAGAGACCCTTGGCGGATGACGTTGAAAGTGTAGCGGCTGCTCCTGCGCAAGGGACACCACCTGTTGAGCCTCGGTCATCCGCGAATAATCAAAATGAAGGGGAAACAAGCCTTCTTCACTATGATGAATGAGTGGGTCGCATAATATGCCCGAACCAACCGGCTGTCCAACCATTCCCGAATTTAAATACTCCACCCAAGAGCCCGCAATGCCTCCGATTCATCGATCCCGTGAGGCTGAGTAAACCACCGTGGACTTGATTAGGAAGCGTAATGAGGAGTTCAAGGCCATAGTTACCGATGATGCCGAAAAGGCCGAGTTCGCTCGATAACACCATTAGAGTGTTAGATGAACTATCATGCACACCGACGAATGTCTTAAGTGTGCTATATCCTTGTTCGAGACTCAACTTACTATTGGTGGAGGACTTTAATTTCCATAGTCCCAAATGAACGAGTTACTTGGGATTTCTTCCAATCCAATTTCGAAGAAATACATTAGTCAACGGTTCATCGATCGAAGCGTAAGGAATTCTTGGAACTCAAGCAAGGCCGATGATCAGATCGAATACGAACATGAGTTCGTAAGACTTAGTCGGTATGCTCGGGAGTGTGGCTGATGAGGTTGCGATGTGCAAAAGATTTGAAGAAGGATTGAATGAAGAGTTAAAGTTACTAGTGGGAATTTTGGAGATAAAGGAGTTCGTGACACTAGTCGAACGAGCTCGCAAGGCGGAAGAACTTGGGAGGAGAAGAAGAAGGCTGAATTTGAAGCAAAAGATTACCGTAAAAGATCGCGAGTAAAGCTCGTGTTCGTGGAGGACACGAAGAAGTCGAGGACGATTGCAGGAATTTCCATTAGAGCCCGACCATTGACGGACTCTCGAGCTACTTGATAGCTAGTGTGGGCAATAATCGTCAAGAGAGACCGAATGCCCCAATGTGGAAGACGACACCTAGGTGAATGTTGGGGTAAGTCTGCATTAATAGGGCTGTTATGGATGCGGTTCAAGGACCACTTCATTAGAGATTGCGGAGCTAGATGAGAGGAATAAGACGCAAGGTGCAAGACCTAGTGGAACGACGGTGGAGGTAGGCCCCGAGAATCTCTGGAGGTAGGGGTGGTAATCGAGAGGAGCCTCTAATACGGCCGTCCGATCCGAGACCCGTGCTCTTGCTAGAGCATATGCCATCCAGCGCACGAGAGGAGGCATCCTCCCCGACGTTATCACCTGGTACTTTTACTCTCTTTGATACTATTGTGATTGCATTGATTGACCCCGCTCTACTCACTCATATGTATGTGAAACCTTAGCATCCAAAGAAGACTCTACCGTTGAGTCTCTCGAGTTCGTAATTCGAGTGTCAAACCCTTTGGGTCAATACGTGCTTGTTGATAAAGTGTGCAAGAGATGCCCCTAATAATTCGAGAATCTGCTTTTCCTACCGATCCGATGCTTCTACCATTTCATGAATTGATGTTATTCTTGGTATGGATTGGTGACCGTACATGATGCGGTGGTGGACTGCAAAAGGAAAACCATTAATTTGAGGAGTGCAAATAATGAGGTAGTCCGAGTCGAGTCTCATGATTTAAAAGGAGTGCCGACAATAATATCTTCTATGACCGTCAAGATATGTGAAAAAGGGTGTGAAACATACCTTGCGTATGTGTTTGGGAGTAAAGAGACGGAAAGGAAACTCGAATCGGTACCAGTGGTTTGTGAGTATTCGGATGTTTTTCCCGAGGAGTTCTGGGATTGCCACGGTTCGAGAAGTGGAATTGACATCGAAGTTGTACGGGTACTACGCCGATTTCAATAGCCCCGTATCGTATGGCATTAACGGAATTAAAGGAATTGAAGGTTCAATTGCAAGAATTGACGGATAGAGGTTTCGCTCGACCGAGTTTTTCTCCATGGGGCGCTTGTATTGTTTGTGAAGAAGAAGGACGGAACCATGAGGTTGTGCATCGACTATCGTCAACTCAATAAAGTGACGATAAAGAATAAATATCCATTGCCACGAATTGACGATTTGTTTGATCAATTAAAGGGAGCCTCGGTGTTTTCAAAGATAGATTTGAGGTCGGGTACTATCGGTTGAGGGTCCGAGAATCGGACATACCCAAAACCGCTTTTAGAACGAGGTACGGTCACTCTGAATTCTTGGTGATGCCGTTTGGGCTCACTAATGCCCTGCGGTGTTTATGGATTTAATGAATAGAATTTTCAGGCCATACTTGGATCGGTTCGTAGTTGTATTTATCGATGACATTTTGGTCTATTCGAAGATGGCCCGAACATCTTTGAACACCGAGGCTAGTGTTGCAAATCTTACGAGATAAGCGATTATCGCAAAGTTCAATAAATGTGAATTTTGGTTGAAAGAGGTTAGCTTTTTGGGGCACGTGGTGTCCGCATCGGTGTCGGTGGACTGAACAAAATTTCGACCATAGTCAATTGGAAACCTCCAAGGAATGTTACGAAGTTAGGAGCTTTTTGGGGCTTGGTTACTACCGACGGTTTGTGAAAGGATTCTCGATGATAGCCACACCCATGACAAAAGCGCTTGAGAAAGATGTCAAATTTGAATGGACGGAAAAGTGTCGAAAAGTTTCGACCAATTGAAAACCCATTTGACGAAAGCTCCAATTCTAGTACTGACCGAATCGGCAAAGAGTTTGTCATCTATAGTGATGCCTCCCTACTTGGGTTAGGTTGCGTATTGATGCAAGAAGGTCGAGTTGTGGCCTATCGTCGAGACAATTAAAGCCACATGAGAAAAATTATCCAACCCATGACCTCGAATTGGCGCCATCGTATTTGCCTTAAAGATATGGCGACATTACTTATTTGGTGAGAAGTGCCAAGTGTATTCGGATCACAAAAGTCTCAAATATTTGATGACTCAAAGAGACTTAAATCTGCGACAAAGACGATGGCTCGAGTTGTTAAAAGATTATGAACTCGTTATTGATTATCACGGGAAAGGCCAATGTGGTTGCGGATGCCTTAAGTCGGAAATCACCTTTGTTTTACTGACGATGAATGTACACTTGTCTATTCTACCCGACAATGTGTTAGTAGCGAATTAAAGGCCAAACCATTGTTGGCTCATCAAATTCGGAAGCTCGAGAAAGTTGATGAGGAGTTGCTTGCAAAGCAATTTGAGTGTGTTCGAACAAGGAATCGAGTTTCAAATTGATGATGACGATTGTTTGAGGTTGAAGTCGTCTGTGTGTTCCAAAGAATTGAACTTATTTCGATAATTCTAAATGAAGCCCATTGTAGTCGAATGTCAATCCACCGGGTAGTACTAAAATGTACAATGACACAAACGCCAATTTTGGTGGCGGTGATGAAACGAGACATTTCGAATTGGTTTCAAGGTGTCCGATATGTCAACAAGTGAAAGCGGAACATCAAGTGCCATCGGGATTACTTCAGCCGATCATGATACTCGAATGGAAATGGGATCGAGTCACAATGGACTTTGTATCCGGACTGCCATTGTCAGTGAGTAAGAAGGATGCGATTTGGGTCGTTGTCGATAAACTAACTAAGTCGGCTCACTTTATCCCCGTACGTACGGATTTTTCAATGGACAAATTAGCGGAATTGTACGTTTCTCGATTGTGAGATTACACGGGTGCCTATTTCTATCGTGTCGGATAGAGACCCAAGATTTACGTCGCGATTTTGGAAGAAATTGCAAGATGCTTTGGGTACCAAGCTGCATTTTAGCACCGCTTTTCATCCCCAAACCGATGGTCAATCCGAACGGATAATTCAAATACTCGAGGATATGTTGAGATGTTGCATCCTTGAGTTTAGTGGTTCATGGGAGCGGTATTTACCTTTGATTGAATTCGCCTACAACAATAGCTTTCAATCAAGTATTAAGATGGCGCCTTACGAGGCTTTATACGGTCGTAAATGCCGTACCCCATTATTCGGTGAACTTAGTGAAGGTAAATTCTTGAGGTTGATTTGGTTAAGGATGCCGAGCAAAAAGTTCAAGTAATTCGTGAAAGTTTGAAAGTCGCCGGATCGCCAAAAGTCGTATGCGGATTTGAAAAGAAAAGATATTGAATATCGGGTTGGAGACAAGGTCTTTCTCAAAGTTTCACCTTGGAAGAAGGTGCTTAGATTTGGTCGTAAGGGCAAATTGAGTCCGAGGTTTATCGGGCCATATGAAGTATCCGAACGAGTTGGGCGATCGCATATCGATTAATTTTGCCCCCGAGCTCGAAAGGATTCTAGCGTTTTCATGTCTCGATGCTTGACGATATAGGTCTGATCCATCGCACGTAATTGCTCCATCGAGATTGAGATTCACCTAATTTGAGCTATGAAGAGGAACCGTTCGCATTATGAGGCGTGAAGTAAAAGAGTTGCAATAGGAAAATCCCGTTAGTGAAGGTGTTGTGGCATAAACACGGAATGGAAGAAGCCACTTGGGAACTTGAGGACTCTATGAAAGAGCGATACCGAGCCTATTTACGGTAAGATTTTCGGGACGAAAATTTCTAAGTGGGGAGAGTTGTGACATCCCTAAATCGACCCTAGTCGGAAAGTGGTTTCGGGACCACCAAACCGAAGTCATAATAATAATTAACCATCATAATTGATGCTCATTATATGTATATATGCATGTGTGAAAATTTAGTGTTTGGATTTTGTTAATAGTAAGTGAATTTTTATCAAATAGGACTTATGTGAGAAAATTTAGAAATGTGCTAGGCAATTGTAAGGTGGCCTATTAATACATGTGGGAAAATAGTTGTCCTTGCATGTCAAATAACCCACTTCCTAAGGTGAGTGGCGGCCATGACAAGAATATGGGCAAGGGAACATGTTTCCAACATGTTTAGTTAGTGGATTATGTAGAAAAAATAAAGAAATGAAAAAAATGAGCATGGATGCCCCCTTTGTTGCCGTGAGTAGAGGAAAAGAAAGGAAAAAAATTGTTCATCCATTCTCAAAATCTTGGCTGAAAATACTAAGGGAAAAAGGAAGGATTTTTGCTTCATGCTTGGTTTAGAGGAGAACTAGAAGGAGATTTGGTCATACTTGTGTCAAGATTAAGGTATGTTTGAGGTTGTGTCATGAGATTCATGCATGTTTTAGTTGCTAACTTGATGTTCATGTTAGCCCATGGTTCAAATCCTTGTTATGCCATGGAAATGGTATTTGGCCAAGGTTGATATTGTGTTAAAGCCATTGCATGCTAAATGTGAAGCTTGTTGATGATACATGTAATGATGGATTGACTACTCTTGAAATTTCTTTTAGCATTCTTGAGTAAGACATGGAGTTTTCTTTGTTTAACCATGACCAAAAATTGAAAGGGGGATGGTGTGGGATGTATTCGGCCATGGCATGCTCATAAGTGCGATTTATGCTTGTTGCATGATAGGTAAAATTTGTGTTTTGATATATGTGTATATGTGTTTGTACATGATGTTACAAATGGATGTGAAAATATATGCTAGATTGGGGAAATTTGATTAAATGTTCATGAAATGGAATTAGGTGATTAAAAGATGTTAGTTGACATTGTACATATATATATATTCGCCATTAAAGTGAGTATGTAGGTAATGTTGAATCAAGTTTTGGTGCATATTCGGTTAGGTGTATAATCGACCAAATGGGCGATTAGTAAGAATGGTTGCCGAATATACAAGCATACATATGCATGTGTAGTTGAATTATGAATGTTTAGCAAGATGGTTAAACTAGTGATTTATTGATTAAGCTCAAGGAGTTAAAGAAGGAGAATCAAGCAAGGGAAAGACGAAGGTCATCGAGTAGCCGACTTGGAACTATTTTACCCAACACGAGGTAAGTCATTAAGCACGTATTTGATATTGCTTAAATGATTGTAAAATTTATGCAATTGTGTTTAATGGGATGATATATATATATAAATGAAAATGTATGTGTATGGAGTGATGACAATTGTTGAATGTAAAAGAAATAGTGAAATGTGTAGAAAGTTTGCTTTCGGCACTAAGTGTCTTGGGCAATACGTGTGTGCGGTGACAAGATTGGCACTAAGTGTGCGTGCTGGAAATATATGGCACTAAGTGTGCATGCTGGAAATATATGGCACTAAGTGTGCGAGCTCGAAGGGCATGGCACTATGTGTGCGGGCTTAAATCGCATGGCACTAAGTATGCGAAATCGAGTATTAAGCACGTGTGTGCGTACACTATATATATATATAAATATCTCCAATCGAACAATTATATGGAGGGTGTGTCTCCATCGAGTGAGTATGGACAGCGGATCGGTAAGTACCTTGAGCTCATGACGAATAGGTAATACGTTCATGCTTGGGGTTGAATTTGGTAAGCCTTAAATCTATGTGATGATTGAAATTGTATGGTTGTGCTGGAAAATGAGTTAATGTGTAAAAATGCTTGATTATCTTGTTGTGTAGAATATGAAATGTGGATGTATGAATTGGTGCAGATTGGACCGAAAGGTCCGAGGTATTATGGTATAGATTCGATATGGACGAGTACCTAGCCTCATTTGTTGTACATGTAGTAGTAACTTTATCGGTGGATTGACGAATGCTTATGACTTACTGAGTTGTAAACTCACTCGGTGTTTTCTTGTCACCCATTTTAGGTCTCTTGGACTCGTATTATTACGTGCTCGGAACCGTCGTTGAAGTCATCACACCGGCTGAAATCTTGTGGTATTGTTTTTGTTGTTGAAGAACATTTGGCATGTATAGGCTATTATATTTTGTCGAATTGTGGGTTGTAAACTTTAAGCCATGTGAAAATGGCCTATGTGGTCGTCGAGTGGGATGCTAGAACCTATAGCCACGAGTCTTAGAAACTCAAATTTTGTTAAGGTGGCCATAATTTGTGTCATGTATGATGGATGATTAAGGCCAAGGAAAAATTCATGAAATTGGTATAGTCTACTGCAGTAACTGTTGCGGACAGCAGCAGTGAGATGAGATTGAAAAATCACTAAAAATAGTAGAAGTAGAATTAAATAGTGAGTAAATTATGGAACTGATCCTTGATGAATCTATTTTATATGGACGAAACGAAACGACCATATGAGCAGTATACTGGGAGATATTAAAGTTCTCGTGAGACAGGGCCAGAACGATTTCTGGGTCCCTGTCTCGACTTTGAAAATTTACCATAAATTATCCAGAAAGAATTAGGAGTCATGCCTTATATGTACAGATTCCATTTTGAGTCTAGTTTCATTAGAAACAAACGGAACCAGTATTAAAGCCCTGTACAGAAAGATATTCAAGTTGTAACGCGCGGAGGTCAGAGCAGTCGATCCCTGTAACATGGGTGACTTTAACTAATAAACTGTACCAATTGGCCCAACCAAAAATTCTAAAAATAAATCCATGGATGGGTATATGAGTCTAAATTCAGGGAAAATTTACGAAACCAGTTTCCGAGTTTTGGAACTCGAGATATGATTTTTAAGGCGACGGTGACGCAGTTTTCCAGCCTGTCCAGAAATGCCAAATTGGTCGGTACTTTAAGAGGATTTGTCTCGTTAACCCCTCGTGTCCGACACCGGCGTCGGTCACGAGTTAGGGGTGTTACATTATATTTGGTTTCATGATGTGATTATGGTTTGGAATGAGAGTGTTGGTCACATAATCAGCCATTGGAATGGCTAAGTATGATCATATGTGGACCTATGCTTGTAAAAATTATAGTTGGCCCATGGAAACCACAAGATAGGTAAAGGTTACCTTGAAACCAGATGCTGGCAGCAGCAGTGGTGTGGATTTGAAAAATCACCAAAATTTTTAGGAATTGTATTAAATAGTGAATAAGTTATGTAAACGAACCTTGACGAGTCTATTTTCATATGAAAGTAACGAAATGATCATATGAACAATATATCGAGAGATATTAAAGTTCTCGTGAGACAGGGCCAGAACAGTTTCTGGGTCCCCTGTCGCGAATTTGAAAATTTACTATAAATTATCCAGAAAGAATTATAAGTCATACCTTATATGTATAGATTCCATTTTGAGTCTAGTTTCATTAGAAACAAACGACACCAGTATTAAAGCCCTGTACAGAGAGATATTCAAGTTGTAACGCGTGAAGGTCAGCGTAGTCGACCCCTGTAACATGGGTGACTTTAACTAATAAACTGTACCAATTGGCCCGACCAAAAATTCTAGAAATAAATCCATGGATGGATATATGAGTCTAAATTCTGGGAAAATTTACGAAATCAGTTTCTGAGTTTTGAAACTCAAGATATGATTTTTAAGGCGACGGTGATGCAGTTTTCCAGCCTGTCTGGAAATGCCAAATTGGTCGGTACTTTAAGAGGATTTGTCTCGTTAACCCCTCGTGTCCGACACCGGCGATGGTCTCGGGTTCGGGGTGTTACAATTTTATTGGTATCAGAGCTACGGTTTAGTCGATTCTAGGACTACCGTGATATGTTTGGGATCTAGCTATACATGCCATTAAGTGATAATTGATAGTGTGGTGATTTCTGACATTCTGAATTTGTCTTTGTTTATAGCAATGGATCCCGATCCCAACCGAGCAATAGCTGATGATGTGGAGAGTGTGGCGCCTGCTCCCGCGCAAGGGACAGCGCCGGCGGACTCTCAACCTATGGCCAGCAATCCGAATGATGAGGCTAGGCAAGCCTTTTATAGTGTGATGAATGATTGGTTCAACCAATACATTCGAACTAACACGGCTGTTCCACAACCTCCATTCCCGACTAATGCAACCCCCGCACCTACAATACCTCCGGTAACTGACCAAATAAGGTCAAGTAAGCCCCCAGTCGACAGAATTCGAAAACATGGGGCTACTGAATTTAAAGCCACGGATAGCGACGATGCCGAGCAAGCTGAATTCTGGTTGGACAACACTATCCGGGTGCTCGATGAGCTATCTTGTACACCCGATGAATGCTTAAAGTGTACTATCTCCTTGCTACGCGATTCCGCCTACTATTGGTGGAGTACTCTGACTTCTGTTGTGCCTAGAGAGCAAGTAACTTGGGAGTTCTTCCAAACCAAATTCCGAAAGAAGTATATCAGTCAGAGATTCATCGACCAAAAACGAAAGGAATTTCTTGATCTTAAGCAAGGCTCTATGCCCGTTACTGACTATGAGCGAAAATTTGTTAGACTCAGTAGATACGCTTGGGAATGTGTTTCGTCCGAAGCTATCATGTGTAAACGCTTCGAGGATGGGCTGAATGATGATATAAGGATGTTTGTTGGCATTCTCGAAATACGAGAGTTCGTAATACTTGTTGAGCGAGCTTGT